>NC_090935.1:46725737-47039904 GCF_040938575.1 Ambystoma mexicanum | reverse complement strand
TATAACATAACATTATATTATTATTATTATTATTAATTATTATGGTATTTATTGAGTGCAGACCTACCTTCGGGAGGTCGACGCAGCCCTTTACAATTATAGGGTGAAGAACACAGTGAGGGAAGCAGAGAAAAAAGGAGCGGGGAGCTACAGGGGAGGGTGGGTAATTGTTAGCACAGGGGGGTGTCAGTGGGGAGCAGATCACGGAGTCTCAGGTAGGGGGGTGGGGAGAGCAGTCAATCTGCCCATAAATAACAAGCAAAACAGTTTGCAGTGTAGAGGAAATGTAAAGTAGCAGAATTATAAATTGCTTCAATCCATTTTTAATTGCCCACCAAATTATATAGTACAACAAATACAGAAAATGGGCTTTGGGCTGGGCGATATGGACAAAAAAGTCATATCTCATTATTTTTGGGCTGAATGACGATAAACAACATATACCACAATATTGTTTATGTGGGTAAAATGCTTAGCTGTAAGCCACCAAGTGCAAATACAGGGTTACTCTTCCTCTTTGAGAATACACACAGCTGTGTACACATCAAAATGTAAATAAAAAAATAGTATATTGTGAGGAACCTAAGGGTTCTCTCACTCATACTCCCCATGGATCCTCTATTGAGGTGGCTATTGGATCCTGACCCTAGGGGTGCCCAAGTGAGGGAGGATCACCTGGTGGAAGAGCCTTGGGGATTGTGAGGTACCTTTGGGCGAGACATGGTATCCTCCTTTTCATCAGGATAGTCACCCTGATCTTCCACCAACATTTATGGGTTACTGTAAATGTGTTCCACTTCTCCCCCCATTGAAACTGTATGACAATAATGAGATGAAGAAGGAAGAACTAGGAGCAATGATGATTACCTCCAGTACCCATTCAAGTACTGGGACGAAGAAAAGATCTGATGGTCAGTCATGTCCCACTAATTCATTTAATTATGGTCAGGCAGGGCAAACCCTTGACAACCACCTGTATCCTGTTAGTCCAACACAGGTGTACAAAAGCTGTGGCAGCAGGCAGAACAGAGAGCATGGGTCAGAGCACGGGTCAGAGCATGGATCAGAGCGTGGGACGGAGTGAGAGTCGGAATCAGAGCAGGAGAACCAGAGTGGAAGCCCAAGGAGAGGAGAAGCTGAGGCACCAGCACGCCAGAGGAAATCCTTGGAATCCCTCTGAACTGGGAATGCGGGTTGGAGGTCCCACCCATGGCAAGACGAGCAGCAGGCTCTGCATTCTAGGCGGAGTCGAATCTCCTGAAGAGGAGCAGTGGACACATTTTCCATAGCTTCCACCCCCTCACTGCCGTCATACTAGAACATCAGGAGAATCGTCCTATCTGGCACTCCATGTATTATGCCTATACCGCATCGAGTGTATGAGAGACGATATGCACCCTGACAACTGTATCGAATGTACCCTTGCACTGAGAGTGTGGAAGGATATTGTGTGGAAGGATGTCAGCATGCACCATTGGATATCATGTAGTGCTGAGTGAAATCTGACGTGGGCAGAGGGATGTCATAAGGAAGATATACAACGACATACTGAAACAATAGGAACATTCTTAAGAGTGACAGTGTAACTAAACCGATAAGAGAGACATGTATGAAACGATAAAGTAACCATGAATGCAAAAGAAGACATTGTAACTTGCTGACCAATAAGGCAAGGCAGATGAGACGCATAGAAGCTTGCTATAGATGAATATATAACGTGGCTAGGATGGCCATAACTGGAAAATGGACACCGGCTCATGTTAAGATTTAATTCAGCTACCTTAGAAACAGATCAGGGTTGCTGAGTCAGCAGATGCTGAAATAACAACTGTGTGTGCAAACAAAGAGGAGTCTATGGTGGCTTGGGACCAAGGATGCTATGTTTAAGGAATAGTTGCAAAGTACAACGGGAGGTGGACAGATAAGCTATGGATGAGACATGTTTCTCTTAGACTAAAAAAGAAAAAGAAAACATCTCCAAGAGCCAAGTTTTGGGCAATTAAAAGTGTATAAAGTCTATACAAGATGGAGTGAGCAGGTCTCCAGAGGCCAAGAGACAGAGGCGTAGGCAGGGTAGGGCCTGAGCGGGCAAGCACACCCAAAATCTGTAAATGCTGACTCGGCAGTGCTGCGTGGGAATTTGCAGCTGTTCATGCCATTGCGGTGGGCCCAAATACATTAGTCTCAAGCCCTACTTGTAAGACAATCCTGGCTACGCCACTGCCAAGAGGAGCAATGACACTGGGCCTCATTACGAGGAAGGCGGTAGGGGGTTCACCCCATACCGCCTCATTACGAGGTCTCCTCGCGGGACCCGCTAAGGATGCCTGGTTTTACCAGGCATCCTTAGCAGATCCTGCGAGCCGCCCAGCATGTTAACAACGGGCCCGTCATTAAAAGGCCCGTTGTTAGCATCATCCCCATTCCCATTGAGCCCTATGGGGGCTCGCATGGGAATGGGGATGTACCGGGTCCGGGTTCCCTGACTGGGGAAATACCGGACCTGCCAATGTCAGAATGGCCCGGTATTTCCCCATTCAGGGAACCCGGACCAGGTACCCGGTATGGAGGTAGCCATGCCGCAAAAAGCGCCATGGTTACCTCCATCCTCGTAATGAAGCCGACTGAGTATAATTATATCAAATAGCAGTAAATAAGAGGCTGAAATTTACACATTCGTGGTCTCTTCACATGTGACTTAGAAGTCGAAAACAAGGGCTATTGTATTGTATTGTTTGTTGTATTGTTTATTTATTTATAGAGCACACCGGGCTGTTAAGCAACTGGGCGCTTGAAGAAAGTAGAATATTATGTTACAGGTACATAGATATTAGGTTGTATACGAATTGTTCGTTTTACAACTGTTCGAATTACAATTGACCTTTTCACAATTGACCGAATTGTGAAGGTCAATTGTAACATATATGTGGGGGGAAACCCCCCACAACCACCCACCTAACGCCAAACCCCCCAAAACCCCTATATATATAAATAAATATATATTACCAAACAGAGACATATATATATATATATATACGGTCAATTGTGAAAAGGTCAATTGTGACCCTTTAAATTCGGTCAATTGTTCATTCGAACAATTGTAAACGAACAATTTGGGTAATACCAGATATTATACATTGCTAATGTTATAGATTCACATATACAACATTTCCTGTGTTAAAGGGTCATAAAGCTTAAAAATGGCATATGTTACAGTTTCAAGTATTATACATTAAATATACAGAATATTCGGTATCGTTGAATCTTAACAGTCATTGGTGTGAAGCCAGAGTTTGACATTAGCTTTGAACACATGGAAGGAAGGAGTAGCTCTGAGTGAATCTGGGATGGAGTTCCAAAGATGGGCTGCTAGTACTGGGAAGCTAGACCATCCAGTTCATTTCAATTTGAAGTTGGGGCTCTTGATACTATTTGATTGAGCCTTTTTGATGGGTCGTTCAGAGGTGTACTTTGTGAATTTCTCTGTGAGGTATGCAGGAGCTTTATTATTCATACAGTTGTGTGTAATATTCAGGGTTTTAAGTTTGATACAGTCATTGATGGCCAGCCAGTTGATGGCTCTTCTTTGGTCAGATACATGTTGCCCTTTAGGAATGCCTAATGCTGTCCTAAGGGCATTGTTTTGCAGGGTTTGGAGTTTGTTAGTGTTGTGTTTACTGGTGCCTAGGTACAGTGCATTGCAGTAGTCTAATTTGGAGAGGATGAGGGCTCGCGCTATGGTGGTACAACTGTCTGTGGACAGGTATGGTTTGCATGCGTGAATGAGTTCGCAGGTGTAGCTAGTTTCTGAGTCTGTAGCATTTACTTAAGGTTGAGAGCCGAATCAAGGTAGAAACCTAAGGTTTTAACTTCCTTGGCTACCTTGATTTTGATGCCATAAATAGTGATGGCATTGTAGAGATGGGAAAATTTGTAAAGTTAACTAGTGGGCTAGATGATTAAGAGCTCAGTCTTATCGTCGTTAGGATATAGGCGGGGTGTGGCCATCCAGGTTTGGATGATTTGGGAGACTTTATTTATGAGGTTGGTGTCGTTGTCATAGTCTCCTTGGATTGGGATAAGGATCTGGGTGTCGTCAGCGTAGTTGGTATATGAGACCCCTAGTTTGTCCAAGATATTTAAGAGAGGCTTTGTAAAAATATTGTACAAAGTGGGGGAAACACATGACCCTTGGGGGACTCCACAGGTGATGGGGACTGGATCAGCTGCTGATATGGCTGAGGAGACTCTTATAGTTCTCTTGTCCAAGAATGAGTTTATCCATGCATTGGCTTTTGTGGAGAAGTTGGCAGCTGATTTGAGGTGGTTACAGGGAACCTTGTGATCTACCAGATCAAATGCAGCTTATCAGTCTAGAAGTAGGAGAATGGAAATGTCTCCTCTATCTTTACGTTCATCTAGTTGATTTTTGAGATCAAGGAGAGCCGTTTCGGTTCCGTGTCTCGGTCTAAACCCTGATTGTCTTGTCCCTAGTAGATTGTTGATCTCCAGATAGGATTGGATCTGTAGATATGCAGCTTTAGCTAAGATTTTGAGGAGGAACGGGACAGTTGTTATGGGCCTGTAGTTCGTTGGGACATTGGGGTCCAGGTTTGCTTTTTTTAGGAGAGGTAATATCCAAGCATCTTTAAGGTTGGTTGGCACGGAGCATGATTTGAATGATGAGTTGATAAATGATGTGACGAAGGGGGCTAGTTCATGTGCAGCCTCTTTGATAATAGAGACTGGACAGGTGTCACCAAGGCATTGCGACGGTTTAAGTGACGTAATGATATTCTTAGTTTCCACAATAGAAATGGCTCTAAAGCTGAATTGGTTAAGAGGTTTGGTTTGGTTGGCGGCAAGTTCCTAAAGGATAGTTTCTTGCGTGGAAAGGGCAATGTTGTGGAGGGAGGTTTTTTTGGCTGCTAGTTTGTCTTGTATCATTGTGATTTTGTTGCATAATACATTTTGAATGTTTGTGCACCAGGCTTTGTCTTTGGTGCAGGAATCTATGGGTGCAATGGGGGATTCTAATTTGCTCAGGATGGGGAAGATTTCCCTAGTATTAGAGTTTGCTTCTTTTATTCTGTCGTTGAAGGTCTCTTTTGTTGCCTGAATGATTTCTTTCTTGTAACTGTTGGTGAGGTCAGTAAGGAGGTTTTTGTTGTGGGGAGAAGGGTTTTTTCTCCAGCAGGCTTCTGCATGTCGTTTCTCTTTGCGTAGGGCTTTTAGCGTAGGCGTGAAGCAGGCATTGAGATGGGCAGGAGGTTTAGATTTGGTGAGCTTAAGTGGCGCAATGGCGTCAATCGCTGAGTTGAGGTCAGCTAGATCCTTAGGGTTGGTGGTCAGGCTGGAATGATTAGTGATAGGTTGGATCAGCGGGAGGAGGTTTGATAGTGTTATATTTTTTCATATATATTTATTCATTAAGCTTCACAGATATGGGGCAGCCAATCGGGTACTAACCCCTATGCATTCTATAAGTAGATATGTTCCCCTGATGCAATCCCTCCCGTTAATAGGTTTTATGGTTTGCCACGTAGGATGATGTCATAGATGACTTATATTGGGGTATAAGACCTCTGTGTAATCAAGTTTGTGTGTGAGTGTGCAAGCATCCGTCCAATGTCTGCCAGATGACCCTGCTTTATTAAATTGGGAATAAAGTAGTACTTTGCCATATTCTTTGAGTGTGTCTGGTTATTTGGACTGAGATCGCTCTTGGTAATTCCATCTAGCACAAGAGACGCTTCAAGGTGCTAGAGTACACTCCATTCATTATCCTGCGAGTGCGAAGAGAAGCACCCGGCTATTTGGCAGTTCCTTAGGAGGAAGGAGCAAAGCGTAGGACCTGCCGAAACTGGGTAAGTGTCAGGGACACTTATAATACCCAGGGAGCACAAAGTAGGCAGTGCAGATGATCACGGTCCATGTATTATGACCGAGGCACACAAACTGAGTGAAAATTACATTCTAGCATTGAATGAATTGGAACATGTTATTACTATTGAACACGGAACTGAATGAAATATACAGAATCCAGTGACCTAAGTAAACGCAATATATTGCAAAGAACGAGCTTCAGACTTGTAACACAGGCCAAGCAAGTTTCACAGTCTCAATTTGCGGTAAGATTAGAGCAGTGGGCAGACATTAAAAAGGGCATTTCCATGAATATGGAGTTAAGAGATGAGGAAAAGCGCATTGCCTGCTGGCTCTATAATTTGTACAACCCACAGACATCATTCCACCTTCTTGTATTTGGTTATTTATAACGTGCTTAATATTCAGAAGGTTCTAAGCGCGGACCCGGGGTTCGAACCTGTGTTGCTCCTGTCCTCCTGCTTTTAAATCAAGTGCGTTGCCCCTGAGCTATCCTCCTGCTACTTTTGTACCCCATCCCAGTCCTAAGAGGACTACAATTGGCTAATATGCACTCCTTCCAAAATCAAATCAAATTATCACCCACAGATGTCTACAGCACTTAAAATATTGATTTTTGTCTTTGTTTTTAAGGGTTTGCCTAGACCAGTAGAATTAGTAACAATATTATTTCTATTGGTTCAGGTGATTTCTGAAAATATGCTTTTAAAGTTTTTATTCACATATTTTTAAGAAGCCATAAAATGGTATTTTATTCTATTTGTGTGAGTGCGGACACATACAAAATAATGATTAGAATATAAAATAATACGAAGGTTCCTACCCAGAATGCCACACCGCTGCAGGCCTGTGGATATACTATTTCGTTAAAACCCCTTCCAACATCCGTCATAAAAAATAGTTTTTCGATTTCCAAAGGAGACCTGCCCTGCAACCACGTGGGGGTCTTTTCTGCCCTATAAAGCACTAATAGTCCTGTACATAGTTCTGAGGTATTACATAAGGTAATACCGCCCAAAGAAAATGCCACTACTGTATGCAGCAGGCAGGCCTCCAGGGCCCAGATCCTGCCGGGTTTTCAGGATATCCCTCATTAATATTCATGAGGAAACATTTTCATACGCTTAAAATTATTGTATGCAAATTTATCTCATGAATATTAATGAGGGGTGTCCTGAAAACCCGACAGGGTTCTGGCCCTCCAGGCTGGAGGAGTTAGAGCCATGCAGACCCTACAGTTATTCGCCATTTTGGAGCCCCATAGGAAACCATTGGGCCAGGTGGTGTTTAGAGCGTTTCATTTTGAAGCTCTGAAATTCGCCGTACAGTAAACGTAGCAGTAATCTCCTTGCCACCTCTTTTTGAACCGCACCACCAAACTCTTGATGAGGCTCTAAATATTATTTTACCAATTTGCCTGGATCTATGGAAATCAGAAAAATACTATTGCTGTCCATCAGGATGATTTATTGGTAATAGCTCTTGTACATAATGTTTCTGAGCCTGCAGGAGGGCGCAGTCCACGGCAGCGCTAAAATCTGAAGATCAAAGCAGAGATGGTAGAGAGTTGTGTGTTCTACCCATTAGATGTCTAGACACTGGCACTCACAGAGCCTTCACGCATGTACAGAAACTGCCCTGTCCATTCCTCCACAGAGTACATGGTGGAGTATTTCAACATCGACGCGTGGACTCAATCGCGAGCTCTGAGGAGCCTGGGGTTAGATCTAACTGCAGTGCCTTGATGTATCCCATCACTGTGCCACTCGCTGTCCATACCCCTGCAAGCCGGCAGCAACCTGGAGAAGCCAATACACCAACCAGAGACCAGAACCTGTAGGGGGCCTTCAAGATGCCAGTCCTCACAGCGTACCGGTCAGTGCCTAAAGCTTGCCAACCAACAAGGGGGCATGTGCATGCCACCCGTCACTCCCCTTTCATCAGTGACCAGCAACCAGTGCCAACGGGAACCAAGCAGCTTAGACCACCAAACCAACCAGAACATTTGACGGTGTCTACCGAGGGCACGTCTTGAAGGAAGCCCAGGATACCAAGGCCGTCTTTCCCGTACCCCAGGGACTAGTTTCTGTGGCTAATCTTAGCTGAGATGCCCCAGTCACTTTCCTGAATCATGCTGGCACGGTGCCAGCCTGTGTGCATGGTGTAGAAGAACTACGAAGGTAGGACCACACTTGGGCTCTGCCATCTCTACCACATTGCAGCAACTTCAGACCTCACTGCCTCACTCTTCCGGGCTGCTGTCACTTTTGAAACCTGTGCCTCCATGCCACATTACCATGCCACAAGTAGTCCTGCCGTGCCACATGTGGTCCTGCTGTGTCACATGTGGTCCTGCCGTGCCACATGTGGTCCAGCCTTGCCACATGTGATCCGGCATTGCCACACCTGATATAGCCGTGCCACACCTGGTCCGGCCGTGCCACATGTGGTCCTGCCGTGCCACATGTGGTCCGGCTGTGCCACATGTGGTCCTGCCGTGCCACATGTGATCCAGCATTGCCACACCTGATATAGCCGTGCCACACCTGGTCCGGCCGTGCCACATGTGGTCCTGCCATGCCACATGTGGTTCTGCTGTGCCACATGTGGTCCTGCGGTGCCACCTGATCTGGCTGTGCCACATGTGGTCCGTCTGGCCGTGCCAAATGTGGTCCATCTGGCCGTGCCACATGTGGTCCAGTCGTGCCACATGTGGTCCTGCTGTGCCACATGTGGTCCGGCCGTGCCACATGTGGTCCTGCCGTGCCACATGTGGTCCTGCCGTGCCACACGTGATCCGGCCGTGCCACATGTGGTCCTGCCGTGCCACATGTGGTCTAGCTGTGCCACATGTGGTCCTACTAGCAAACCTTTGAATATGATTCTTGGGCTGCTTGCAGCCTCCATGGATAGAAAAGGAGAGTTTGAAGGGATTTGCATCTGAATGTTTTGTGTGATGGAAACCGAGCGGCTGCACCAGGAGAACACTGGCCATGAAGTAAACACAGCAAGGTGGCGCGCAGCGTGAAAGCAGGGAGCTGCAAAGCAGTAAGCCCGGCAAGATAAGTGGGAGCAAGCCTGTGAGTACATTTTCCTGAAACGCAAATCTAAACAGAATAGGCAGCCAACGTAAAGGAGCCAAGTAAGATGAGATGTGAGAGGAATAATGGAGCAATGACCCCCGCGTTGAGGGGTGTGCATGGCCTGCCATAAGCCTAGGCAGGCCCGAGTGAAGGTAGGGCCTCGGTAAGGGTTTAGGGACCTTACCGACCAGGTAGGCACCCCTAACAAGGAACTCTGGAGTGCAAATACTGGTCTTTCTTTTCTTTTCTTTTACTGGGGACAGGCTGCTTGCATAGTAAGGAGGCCAATTCTCAGTGACCAAAACACACATAGAGACAGAGTCCCTTTTCTATGTCGATGATATCTGAGGAAGGGACATAGTGCTGTCCTGCAGGTAAGTGGGTAGGGTATTAGGGGTTTGGGGCTCTATGGGATGCTTTGGGGCTAAGAGGGGTCGCAGGGGGCAATGGGAGGCAACAGGGTGGGGCACATGTTGCCTACCCAGTCCCCACAATCAAAATAGTGGCACCCGAAGGAGTGCCTTGGGTAGCTGGGAAAATCCAGGCATACACTGGCAGTCCATGCCCCAGTTTCCAGCCACTTCATTGGCTGAGCACCCTTCCCTTGGTGGGAATTGAAATTAAAGCGAATCCTGGCAGCAGAGTAGAAAAGAAGAACATGGTGGGGAACCCTAACATAAACATAACATATAAGGAACAACAACAATCTAAGTACATGTTTTGTTGCAGAGAATGTTAAAAGATGCCAAATGGTTCTAATGTTGTAAAGTTGCTACCGACAGTCACTTACAACATTTCATTTTGCTGTGATTACTTGGAATTTCTCTAAGCTAACCCACCTGTTGCCAAGCAGGTTAAGGGATAAGATGTCATTGGCATACATGCTTTGCCCTGCAGCTGTTCAAAGTGTTCCTCTATATTCTTACTGGGATCTACAATGAATGGTTATTAGCTAAATGTGCTTTCAACCCTCTAAGGATATTTGACCTATACTTTTCTTTGGCCAAACCTTTGTGTGCCGTGTTACTCATACTCAGCACCCTTCTGCTCGATTCCTACGGAGCAGGGGCGTTCAAGTCCAACCCTCAAGGGCTAAATCCACTTCATGTTTTCCGGACAGTGACCAAAAAGACCTTGGAAGACAGTGAATCTAAGTGGGCATTATTTACATTGTCCGAGGTTACCCTGAAAATCTGAAATGGCTGTGGGTCTCGAATGAACGGATTTACCAAAGGTTACCAACGACAAGCTCCAGGAAAATTGTTTCAAACTATTCATTGAGGCAAAGAATTTGAATAAAGGCTTTGAGTAGAACGCATCATTAAACATGCTGTGGGTAGTGGTACGCCTATACAACAGAACGGAGATTTTATTATCGATACAGTCATAACCTGGACGTACAAGTCGCTAGAAAGTCCTTCATCGCCACATCATTGGGTGCTCTTGTTCTAAGAACTTGATTAAGTGCTGTTGTTTAAGGTCCCCAAAGCTTGTGTTAGGAGCGCTTATCTAGCCCACACATGAGCAAGGGGGGGCAGGGGAGGTGTGAGGCAGGTGGAAGAGGGAAAGGTCCCTGATCATGACAGCAACAGCGCATGGAGTTTGCATGCTACACCTCAATCAGATGGTGGTGACCCCTTCATAGCTATCCCAGATGTCAAGAAGGATGTGGTTGGCCCCCATATTTTATCTTTACTTTGTCAGAAGTTGATGGAGCCCTGAGGCTACTTCTGCTTGACCTTTCAACTTCTCTAGATGTAGGCGATGTTGTTGCCACTCTACAAGTCTTCCCCGATTCCCTTTTCTCCTAACCACATGCAGCAGATGACCATCCAAAATGACCACCAGGTCATTTCAAAAGCCAACAGCCAGCTATGGGTGTTCAGCCTTCCCCAACCTTGAACTTCTATTGCATCGGTCTCAAAGCCAGCTCCTAGCGTCCACAAGGTGGGCAATTATCTCATCTCCACAGTTTGGGGGGATTGAATGACTTGATCAAGTCCATAAACCCAAGTAGATCCCGGATAGTCTAGCAACAACTTGTGAAGAGGAGAATATCACGCATTCTACGCCATGAGATGGACACATCCACGCGCAGTGGACCCTGCATAGCGGTAGGTGGTTCATTCACCGCAAATGTGACAATCTCCCTCAATGGCGGAGCAGCTCGTAATTACATGGCAATGGCAGGTGGATGTTATAGGGGAAGACCATCTTTCAATGCCATGACAACCAAAAACAAGGCGGCAGGCCACATGGGAGTTAGATAAGTGCAAGCCCGGCTGAAGATGTGTGGTGGTCCATTTCAACATGATGGTTGGGGCCCACCCTTGCTTAGAGTGGAAGGCAGTCGGAGGTACCCGTGGAAGGGCATACATTATAATGGAGGTAAAGATAAGGTTAAAAAGCTGCCAATTAGCAGAGATGGTGAGCAAGCAGGGAGCTGAAAGAAAGAATGGTCACTGAATAGCTACGAATCAAGCTATTAATCCTCTTTGTAGGCAAGCAAGTGGTTGATGTGGAAGAACCAGCGTTGAAAGGCAACAAAGTGATAACACTTCTGTTTTCTCCAATGGAAGTGACGGCCGAAAGGGCCCCAGCAAACATAGCTTGTAATGCAAGCGCTGCAAAGCGCACATTGTAAGCCCAAGAACGTAAGTGATGTGTAAAGGAATATCTTGCTGTGTTATTAGACTGCTAACTGGCAACATGGACACAGTACTGGGGGCATCCTGCGGATCGAGACCCCTTTCATTTGAAAAGTTTGAAAGGTCCTGATGCTGTCCCTGGCTTAGTGTGATCAGGCAGACGTTGTGAATGTGGTGGGCGGGGGACTGAGTGGAGTGTCAAAGGGTGCAGGGTGCAATCAGGTGGCAGATGATGCCAAGCAGGCTGCACTGAGTGTATTTATTTATTTATTTTTGCATTTGTGGCAGCGCACTTTATCCCTAAGTACCTATGCGGTAGTTGAATTGGGGAAGGAGACAAGATAAGTACAATGGGGAATGAAAAATAGGACGTCAGGTATCAGACAGTACAATCACATAAAGAGACAAAAGATGGTTGGTGTGTCCTTCTTGGGAGGTGTCTTAGGTGAGGAGCCGGGTTTTCATGTTTTTCCTAAAGTTCCAATAGGTAGGTTCTTTTCTTAGAGCGATGGGGAGATGGAGGTAGTGGCAGTTTGTGGATCTCATTTGTCGCAGTGGTATCTACCGGGGCAGTGTTGGTGAGGCACCAGTGTGCGATGGACGGTCTTGAATTTGATTCGCTCGCAGATCGGAAGCCAGTGAGAATCTTTTCTGGTTGCTGAGACATGGTCGTTCTTCGACAGACTTGGGGCAGCTGGCGTTATTTTGAATGGTTTGAAGTTTGCACAAGTTTTGCTCAGAGGCGCCTGCAGAGAGGGCATTGCAGTAGTCAAGTTTGGCTCCAGTAATGGCTCTGGCTATGGAGAAGCGGTTAGTTGTAGTGAGGAAGGCTTTGCTGGCGTTGAGTAGTTGTGTGGTGTAGGCAGCAGAGGAGGGGATGGCATTTACTTGGTGCGAGAGGTCGAGGGTAGAGTCTAAGTAGACGCCAGGGTTCTAGCTGCGGGTGAAGTTTGGATCAGATTTCCGTCTATGTTGAAGGCTTTGTAGGCTGGGTCCAGGTTGCAGAGGATCTTGGTTTTGTCAGCCATTTCGGCAGAGCAGGTGGGATGCCATTCAGTTTAGGAGGATGTCGTAGCAGGGGTGGCCAAGGGGGGGTCACGACAACCCTTATAAAAACGATGCCCCCCCCTACCGGTCCACCTGCCGATTATGTGTTTGTTTTGGTGTGCCACCCCAAGATTTCCAATGACCTCATCAGGCCACCCCTATGAAAAATGTCTGCGGGCACCACTGTGTCGTAGGCTGAGTTGATAGCCGCAACATCTTGGTGGTAGGTGCCTGAGAGAGGGAGGATGATATGGGTGTTGTCAGCATTGTTCTATGTAAGATATGCCGAGGACATCCAAGTGGTCAAAAAGGGGGTTTGTATGAATATTATACAGAAATGGGGAGATGCACAAGCCTTGTGGGACCCCACAAGTCACTGGTGTGGGTGGGGTAATATGATCGTCCATGAAAAGCCGAGTAGATCTGCCTGCCAAGAAGGATCTAATCCAGTCTGAGCCTGCAGGAGAGAAGTTAGCTGTTGAGGTTAAGTGGGTGAATAGGGTTTGGTGGTCGACAAGGTCGATCGCTGACGATAAATCCAACATGAGGAGCAGGCAAAGTTTGCCAGTGTCTTTAATGCCATCCAGTTGTTTTTTCCAGGTCCAGCAAAGCGGTTTTTCGTTTCCATGCTTTGGGCGGAAGCCTGATTGTCGGATCCCAGAATGTGGTTTTCCTCTAGGTAGTGTTTGACCTGTATCTAAGCTGCGCGGTCAAGGATTTTTAGGATGAAGGGAACGGTAATAATGGGGCAGTAGTTTGTAGGAATGGTGGGGTCGCGGTATGGTTTTTGAGCAACGGGACGATCCACGCTTCTTCCGAGGTGGCTGGGACGTTCTCTGTGCTGATGGAGGAGTTGATTATTGCTGTGACAATGGGTGTGAGTGCCTCAGCGCAGTCTTTGATGATGGACGCAGGACAAGCACCTCCTTTGCAGCGGGAGGGCTTGAGGCTTTTTATAATGTTGGCTACTTCCAGTTCTGGCACAGGACGGAATTTGAATGGAGGGGTGGGTGGACTAGGGGGGCCATGGGCGGTGTAGGGGCGGTGGGTGGGGGTTTGGTGCGAATGGCCAGTTATTTTACACAGATGTTCTCCTGGAGATCCTTGAGGTATGAGAGAAGCGCTCTGAGGTGGTCCTTGTTAAGGTCTTTGGAGCAGCGGGGTAGGGTTTCTGGTTTCACTGCATGGAAGGGGCTGGGCCGTTTGCTGATGGGGTTGTGGATGGTGTAACGGTCAGACCAAGGGCCGGTTGTGATGTTAGGGCTGGAGATGTTGCAGTTTAGATCAGCAATCTAGTCGAGGGTGCGACTTTGAACATGAGTGGGTTCAGAGGTCCACTGTGAGAAGCCAGCATGCTCAAGGGCTGTAACAAAGCCTTGTGCATGTGTGTCCATGCAGTCATTGAGGCCTAAGTGAAGGTCTCCTAACATCAGGACTTTAGAGCTCGCCTTCCTAGTGGGGTTGATGGTTTGCATGAGGTCCTCCTCAAAGGATTGAATGGGGCCTAAGGGGCAGTAGATGAGGCGGAGACCGATGGTGTTGGTTGGCAAGAGCGGGAGCTTGGTGGAGAGCATTTCACAGTTCAGGTTGGGCCATGGGTTAATGGCTCTGATGGCAATGGTGTTTTTGTGTCGCCTTTGTTGTGATTTCTATCATTATGTAGTATGGCATATCCAGGGGGAATTACTATAGATAAGGCGGGACCCGCTTCTGGGTGGAGCCAGGTTTCAGATATGGAAAGCAGGTCAAGGTCGTTGGGGTTAGGAGGTAGTGGATTTCAGGGGCGCGACCTGGGACTGATCTGGCATTGATCAGGGCACATTTGAGGGGACCGTTGAAAGAGTCTGCTGGTATGGAGTGTACTGGGCGTTTGGGGGCCAGGTGTACATGCATAGGAGCATGTTTCTGGTAGGGAGTGGGGGTGGTGATGTGGTAGATGAGTGGGCTTGGGTGTGATAGAGCTCCTGGTGCGATGCCAGAGGCGTTTGTTTCTGATGGGAAGCAAGGGAGGTAAACAGATAGGAGGAAGAGTGCGCGCCATGGTATCAACAGGCTTAGGTGGTGTGACTGTAGAGCAAAGTGCACCAATGCGCTGACCTGCGGCAAGGAGTTTCAGGCGTAGGCGTATGTCGGGTGGGTAGGAATTCAGAGTTCGCTGTCACAGAGTCCTGTGAGCACAAAACAGACTGCACCCTTGCCCTGCACAGGCTTCACCACAGTGGCCTTCGGTGTCGAGTCTTTTAGCAATGGATATTTGGGCGCAATTCATCGTACGTAGCAGAACTTAGGCCCAACGGAAGGTCAGCCAGCATCTTGTGCACTTGTAGCACACAACACCGCACCGTTTGCCTGTGTGGGCTTCGCCTTATTGGGCTTCAGTGCCGAGTCTTTATGCGAACGGCAACTGATATTTGATGTTAGGCCCAATGGACGGTCGGCCAGAGTCTGGAGCACCAGCAGCACAGAACACTGCGGCCTTTGCCTGGACGGGCTTCGCGCCGTGGGCTTCGGGGTTGAGTTTTTATGCGAGCAGCGATGGATCTTTGCATGCGTTGTGTCATACATAGCGGAAGCTAGGCCCAACGGAAGGTCGGCCAGCGTCTTGCGCACCTGCACCGCCTTGCGCACCTCTGTGATTAGAGCAACATGATTAACTGTTTACAAACACATGATGCATTGTCTTTGGATGCATCCTCTTAGCCATCCTCCGGCATGTCAAAGAGTACTATATTAGGCCAGTCATGCTACAATAACAGCACTCCTCACAGGAATAAAATAAGGTACTTCGGTCACTTCAACATAATTGATGTGTAGGCTCCTATAGCCCACAATATACAGTGTGGAGCTGTACACATAAACCGACACTCCTTCTCCCAAACCAGAGGCGGGCTTCTCCAACTATTACCTGTGTATAGATGCATACTGCTGCCAAACCTCATATCTAAGCCTAACTTACCTTCACTTACCTCCACGTGTGCCTCCATACCTGAAGAACCGACTCAGGCCTTTCTACTGAAGGTCAAATTAGAGATGCTAGGACTATTGATGAGACCTCCCTATGCCCATGGAAACATCTTCTCTAGAAGACACATCTGTATGGGGTTTGACGCAGTGTGTGGTGCTTTCCTGGACCGCTACCAAGGAGCAAGGACCTGGCACGGGGGAGAGTTCTTGTTTCAGAAGGACGGCATATTAAGGGACACATGGAAGCAAATGGAGAGAGGGGGTACAGAGGGTTACAGAGAGGGGATACAGGTTAGGGAGAGGTGGAGGGCCCGATTGAGCTGTGGCTGTTGAGCAGATGTTCAAGCATTATACAGAGTTATGTCAATAATTGCAGTATAGTGCTTACAATTGTACAATTATTATTATTATTATTTTTTATTCTTTATTTAACCCGAAGGTTTTAAAAAGATTTTGTATTACATTCATTCATGTACTAACTCTTCAGTCTGTTTGACTAATTTTCTTTATCTGACGTTAAGAGGATTGAATCCAAACATTTCGCTGTGGCAGTGACCCAGGTTGTGTGACCTCCTCCAATTAGCCTCGACCACCAAGTCTCCTCGTCGAAACTGTGAGCTGTGGCTAGAACCACCTTCAAATATGGTCTTCTTATGGCCTCAACTCCTGGGCATGATAGAAGCAGGTGTCTCGTTGTTTCGACTGTGGACAAGTCTTTACAGAATCTGCATTTGTTTGATAGCGCCAGGCCTCGTATTTTCAGAATTTCGTTGGTATATAGCAAGTTAAGACAAGCTCTTAGGAAAGTGCTCCTAAGCTTCCGGTTAGAATATTTTTTCACAAACGGTTGAAGCACATGTAAATTGTGAATCATGTAAGGCAGATGCGACACCAATTTGTAAGATGCAGCCTGGTCCAAGGTGTTGATCCAATCAAGTTAATTACATTTTTTATGGATCTTCATGGGATTCTCCATTAGCTCTTTTTTGGAGCATTGAATTTGGTCCAGTTGCGCTTCTTGTTCGTTGTTCGTTGTACCATTGGTGCAAGACCGCATATTGATCCTCCCTCTGCCTCATTGTTTCTGGCTTCGAGTGGCTCCGGCCGATTCTCCAACAATACCTTCCTAAACAGCATCCTGGTGTTTCTTTCCACGATCGAGACAAGAGAAAGCTGGCTCATTTCTCGTCTTATCAAGACCATTGGCGTCGAGCTGGGTAGATTCAGGACTTCCTTGTCAAATTATGTTCTGAACCAAGAGTAGGATTCACTGATAGCAAAATGTTAAAATAAAAAAGTAGGAGTTCATTCTGTTACACTACAGTATTCAATGTGAGCACATTGCGAGGTCAATGTAATCTTGAACCCCAGTAGCTACACCACTGTGCCACTGGTCCAACATGTGTTTCCACCATAAGGTCTTTTTCAAGGTAAATGAATAAAGAACACATACGTTTGTGTATCAGAAACTACTGATTAGTTCCTTCTACATTTCTCTTCATCAGGGAAATTGTAATTATCACAAATCTTTTTTGAGAAAGCCTTGGGCAACACATTTTTCAGCGTACATTTACAGGGCCTGATTCACAACATTTTGGGAGCAGGTGATGCATGTGCTAGCGCATCTCCGCTTTTGTGCCAAAAAAAGTACCAGCCGAATTCACAAAGGGCATCTGAATGGGCGCATCTTAGAAGCTGTCTCTCGGGCGCCCCTTCCACCCTTTTACCATTTGCACAAACAAGGGGGCTGTTTCTGGGCATCTCAAAGTGCTTCCGAAATGCACAGGCAGGATTTTCTTCAAAATGACCAGAAATCATCGCTCCCCCCTGTGCCTTTTAAAACAGGTGCGGGGGGAGGCACAGATACATTCTGGCCCTGTCATGATTTTCTTTCAAAGTGTTCCTCCCGCAGGTTAAACCCCTGCCAGCTGCCACACTAACCTTTTTTTTATAGTCATTTCACCAAGACGTGCCCTTTAACGGCCCATCTGGGTGGAATAAGCACCCGGCAAGCAAGTGGTTCCTGGGACTCGGGAGCATGCAAAGGGGCTGGGCTGTGCATCTTTGCACCACTGCCCAGCTCTTCCAGAAATGTTCATCTCAAGTAAGGTGATCTTCGCATTTCTCATATAGTGCAAATGAAAGGAGCGTTTTCTGCGCTCCTTTGATTTGCGCTATTATTTGAGAATTGAGCTTATGGCCTGTAGTGGCATGTTCTTTGACACTACACTTATGAATCGGTTCAGAAGCAATCTGAAAATCATGATATGTACAGGTCTGTCAATGTTGTCCACATGCATAACTCAGATCTTTGTCTCTGGCCTGTATGGTCTCTACCATCAGGTTTCCTGCAGATAAACTTCACCAGTAGCCCCCTCAACACTAGTCTTCGAAGGGAGCTTAAAAGCCTGCACGGCTGGAGTAACCCTGGAGGGTGACTTGCACACTGACCTCTGCAACAAGCGAAGAACTCACCAATGGCACCGCTTGTATTTCAGAAGCAACATTAAAGCTGCTTCTAATGAGAGGCAGGTTCATAATTCATTATAATCAGATAATCGTCAAGCAGGATTTGGCAATAGTTCTTAAGCAGCTTTGTTGTTATAGAAATCAATGACTTCATTACCGCCTTGGAGTGTTTCCCTAGAGGCCTTCTTATAAGTAGTGTTGCGTGTGTTTTAAGGTCTGAAGCTGCATCTTCATCTTTAGTACTGCGAACTAAGGGGTACTTACCTCTTGCTGTGTAGCTTGCTTGCTCTCAGTTGAGGCTTGCATTGGCTGCCCTTTGCAGAGTTGCTTGCAGCTTTGCCCATCACAAGCCTCCCAGCTTGTGGTCCAACAGTGATTTCCTTTTACAATAAATCTCTCTATAACATTGTGCAAGACTTTTACCTACCTTCAAGAAGTGCCTGAGCTCCCCTACACTTTGCTAAATTGACATTGGCTGGCCTGGCTCCCTGAAAGACTCTTCTTACCTCTGACTTTGTGTTTAACTATCCCCCCCAAAAAGTCATACATACTTCACTTGTATAGCTGGGAAAGGGTTAATCTACTTTGCATTGGGGGGGTTAAAAAAGTGCTTACCTTGTTAACCATTGTTTCCTTCTCTAACCTTTTCCTTTTTGCCACAACGTCAGTATTACCATTTAAGTGTAAAAAGTGATATATTCATGTCCACAGTGTCCTAGCAATTGAAGTCACCTCAGGGTGTAGGAACATCTGTGTGCCATCCCAAAAGGTTATCTACTTACTTTATTGAACTGAAGGAGGGTATTTTAAAGTGTATTTTTATTGTTGCCAATTGCTCCCTTCTAAAGAAGGCTTATTTTAAAACTGACTGTTAATTTAATAAATAATTATTTAATCAAGAAACCTTGAGTATAAGTGTTAGTTGAATACTTGTCACTGTGAAACTCTATGTTACAACCCTACAGCTCGCATTGACCCCTCTTGAGATAAGCCTGGCTGCTCAGTCACTCTCCCAACTTGTGTAGTCGAGATCTATACCAAAGGTTGGGTTGCCTATTGCCAGGAGGACAAGGCGGTGTAGTCTCCCACAGGGTTACTACATACAATCATGCCTAACACTTCCCTAAAGTGCCAGTAATATATCATAGAGTCGCTTGTTCTATGATCCTCGATCTTGGGCAACTTATTTGGGTATGTATCTGCATCTTCATCCCTAGGCTAAGCCAACCCGTCCTAAAGGACCAGTAATATATCATAGCGTCAGTTGCTCTATGATCCACGGTCTTGGGCAATTGATCGGGGAATGTATCTGCATCTTCATCCCTGGGCTAAGCCAGATTCAGTCGCTCTATGATCCACGGTCTTGGGCAATTGATCGGGGAATGTATGTGCATCTTCATCCCTGGGCTAAGCCAACGTGTCCTAAAGGACCAGTAATATATCATAGTGTCAGTCGCTCTATGATCCACGGTCTTGGGCAATTGATCGGGGAATATATCTGCATCTTCATCCCTGGGCTAACCCAACCTATCCTAAAGGACCAGTAATATATGAAAGTGTCAGTCACTCTATGATCCACGGTCTTGAGCAATTGATCGAGGAAGGTATCTGCATCTTCATCCCTGGGCTAAGCCAGTGTCAGTCGCTCTATGATCCACGGTCTTGGGCAATTGATTGGGGAATGTATCTGCATCTTCATCCCTGGGCTAAGCCAACCCGTCCTAAAGGACCAGTAATTGTTACGCTCACCTGGCTTCCACAGAGGCGTCGATCTGAACTGGACAGCTGCGGTCTCCACCAATGAGACGCGTAGGGCCGAGATGACGGACTGGACTGGCCCACCTAGCTTTGTTTGCTTGGCCCGTAGGAATATTCTTCTGCAAATGGAGAAAGGGAATGAACCACCCGTGGAGTTGAGTGTAAATCCCCCCACTCCCACTGTTCTCCCCACAGATCACCTTTGATGTCCCCTCTTATAGTCTCACCTGATGGTTTGGAAAGATGAGCTCTCCATCCTGCATTGAGCGCAGGGGCGCGTTGATAACCAGTTGCTTCACTGGCTCGAAGGAATTGGTGAGTTCCAGAACAATATTGACTCCGAAAAGTATGTAGTTCGTAGGAGTTCAAATGCCTGACTTTCACTCTTGTCCGATTCCTTGCAGATTGCAGCTTGACCGTAGTGACGAGTTCATCGTGGCAAACGGTAATATTCTGGTAAGGATTTGTATTTCCAACACAGTTTGATAAATAATGTCAATATGTAACCTGTTGCTTTCTCCCTTATTCAGGCACTGAGAGAAAGTATGAAGTCTTGGGGAATAATACCTCCGGCGGTAAAATCAGGTAAGTCTAATGTGGTGAGGAGGGTTCCCCTTGATAGTCCCTTTGTTTCACCTTGCTGTCCTTTTGTTTCCCCTTAGGGGCCGGGGTTGGCGAAGATGCAGTGGAAGCTGCGCCGACCCGTGAAGAGGAATAGTACCCCAGGTGGTAAAATCAGGTAAGTCTATGGGGGGGTAACTAATATTCCTCTGTGTATTCCCTTGGCTCACCTTGCTGTTCTTGTCTACTCCTTAGGTGCCAGAATGCGGCGGGAACATGCAGGAGGATGCGGTGGAATGTGAAGATGCTGCGAAGGCCGGTGAGTTGAGCGCGGCGCTGCAGCAGGCGAGGCGACGCGCATAAAATAGCTTCTTTCTTCCAGCTCAAAGGCGCGATGGATCGGGAATTCAGGTAAGGATCAAAGGTATTGCTCTTGTTCTAACCTTTTCTCTTGCTTTCTCCCTTTTTCTAGGAGCTCCAAACTCGAGGCGGGTGTGGCAGAAGACAGGATGCAGACTTGCAGGCACGTTGAGCGTTACGCTGCTGGATGCAGAATAACGCAAAGCGTGTGCTGCTTTTCGGGCGTGGTTTAAATAGCCTCCAAAGTAGTCCCAGGTAAGTATTCCTCCCCAGCCCCACCCGAGTAAAAAATATTCCCTAGGTAAAATAGTCCCTTCCAAGCCTCATTTGGCTTGGAGCTCTTGCAGCATGGTCTGCATCAGGTAAGTTCTACTCTATAAGCCTGGCGCCTATGGCGCCAGGACTGACTCTCCATATAAGCCTGGCGCCATAGGCGCCAGGTCCGCTCCCAAACAGCCCCTTGCAGGGGTTTTTGGGCTTGCTCAAAATAACTTGATGCCTGCTTCCGGGGTTGCTGGACCTGGTCTGGGTCCCGGGGGTAGGCATCATGACAGTAATATATCATAGCGTCAGTTGCTCTATGATCCACGGTCTTGGGCAATTGATCTGGGAATGTATCTGCATCTTCATCTCTGGGCTAAGCCAACCCGTCCTAAAGGACCAGTAATATATCATAGTTAGTCATTCTATGATCCTCGATCTTGGGCAATTGATCGGGGAATGTATCTGCATCTTCACCCCTGGGCTAAGCCAACGTGTCCTGAAGGACCAGTAGTATATCATAGTGTCAGTCGCTCTATGATCCACGGTCTTGGGCAATTGATCGGGGAATGTATCTGCATCTTCATCCCTGGGCTAAGCCAACCCGTCCTAAAGGACCAGTAATATATCATAGCGTCAGTTGCTCTATGATCCACGGTCTTGGGCAATTGATCGGGGAATGTATCTGTATCTTCATCCCTGGGCTAAGCCAACCCGTCCTAAAGGACCAGTTATATATCATAGCGTCAGTTGCTCTATGATCCACGGTCTTGGGCAATTGATCTGGGAATGTATCTGCATCTTCACCCCTGGGCTAAGCCAACGTGTCCTAAAGGACCAGTAATATATCATAATGTCAGTCGCTCTATGATCCACGGTCTTGGGCAATTGATCGGGGTATGCCTCTCCATCTTCATCCCTGGGCTAAGCCAACTCGTCCTAAAGGACCAGTAATATATCATAGTGTCAGTCGCTCTATGATCCACGGTCTTGGGCAATTGATCGGGGAATGTATCTGCATCTTCATCCCTGGGCTAAGCCAACCCGCCCTAAAGGACCAGTAATATATCATAGTGTCAGTCGCTCTATGATTCACGGTCTTGGGCAATAGATCTGGGAATGTATCTGCATCTTCTTCCCTTGGCTAAGCCAACCCGTCCTAAAGAACCAGTAATATATCATAGAGTTAGTCATTCTATGATCCTCGATCTTGGGCAATTGATCGGGGAATGTATCTGCTTCTTCATCCCTGGGCTAAGCCAACCTGTCCTAAAGGACCTGTAATATATCATTGCGTCAGTCGCTCTATGATCCACGGTCTTGGGAAATTGTTTGGGGAATGCATCTGCATCTTCATCCCTGGGCTAAGCCAACCTGTCCTAAAGGACCTGTAATATATCATAGAGTCAGTCGTTATACGATCCGCGGTCTTGGGCAATTGATAGGGGAATGTATCTGCATCTTCATCCCTGGGCTAAGCCAACCCGTTCTAAAGGACCAGTAATATATCATAGTGTCAGTCGCTCTATGATTCACGGTCTTGGGCAATTGATCCGGGAATGTATCTGCATCTTCTTCCCTTGGCTAAGCCAACCCGTCCAAAAGAACCACTAATATATCATAGAGTTAGTCATTCTATGATCCTCGATCTTGGGCAATTGATCGGGGAATGTATCTGCATCTTCATCCCTGGGCTAAGCCAACCTGTCCTAAAGGACCTGTAATATATCATAGCGTCAGTCGCTCTATGATCTACGGTCTTGGGCAATTGTTTGGGGTATGCATCTGCATCTTCATCCCAGGGCTAAGCCAACCTGTCCTAAAGGACCTGTAATATATCATAGAGTCAGTCGTTCTACGATCCTCGGTCTTGGGCAATTGATAGGGGAATGCATCTGCATCTTCATCCCTGGGCTAAGCCAACCCGTCCTAAAGGACCAGTAATATATCATAGCGTCAGTTGCTCTATGATCCACGGTCTTGGGCAATTGATCGGGGAATGTATCTGCATCTTCATCCCTAGGCTAAGCCAATGTGTCCTGAAGGACCAGTAATATATCTTAGCGTCAGTCGTTCTACGATCCTCGGTCTTGGGCAATTGATAGGGGAATGCATCTGCATCTTCTTCCCTGGGCTAAGCCAACGTGTCCAAAAGAACCAGTAATATATCATAGAGTTAGTCATTCTATGATCCTCGATCTTGGGCAATTGATCGGGGAATGTATCTGCATCTTCATCCCTGGGCTAAGCCAACCTGTCCTAAAGGACCTGTAATATATCATAGCGTCAGTCGCTCTATGATCCACAGTCTTGGGCAATTGTTTGGGGTATGCATCTGCATCTTCATCTCTGGGCTAAGCCAACCCGTCCTAAAGGACCAGTAATATATCATAGAGTTAGTCATTCTATGATCCTCGATCTTGGGCAATTGATCGGGGAATGTATCTGCATCTTCACCCCTGGGCTAAGCCAACGTGTCCTGAAGGACCAGTAGTATATCATAGTGTCAGTCGCTCTATGATCCACGGTCTTGGGCAATTGATCGGGGAATGTATCTGCATCTTCATCCCTGGGCTAAGCCAACCCGTCCTAAAGGACCAGTAATATATCATAGCGTCAGTTGCTCTATGATCCACGGTCTTGGGCAATTGATCGGGGAATGTATCTGTATCTTCATCCCTGGGCTAAGCCAACCCGTCCTAAAGGACCAGTTATATATCATAGCGTCAGTTGCTCTATGATCCACGGTCTTGGGCAATTGATCTGGGAATGTATCTGCATCTTCACCCCTGGGCTAAGCCAACGTGTCCTAAAGGACCAGTAATATATCATAATGTCAGTCGCTCTATGATCCACGGTCTTGGGCAATTGATCGGGGTATGCATCTCCATCTTCATCCCTGGGCTAAGCCAACTCGTCCTAAAGGACCAGTAATATATCATAGTGTCAGTCGCTCTATGATCCACGGTCTTGGGCAATTGATCGGGGATGTATCTGCATCTTCATCCCTGGGCTAAGCCAACCCGCCCTAAAGGACCAGTAATATATCATAGTGTCAGTCGCTCTATGATTCACGGTCTTGGGCAATAGATCTGGGAATGTATCTGCATCTTCTTCCCTTGGCTAAGCCAACCCGTCCTAAAGAACCAGTAATATATCATAGAGTTAGTCATTCTATGATCCTCGATCTTGGGCAATTGATCGGGGAATGTATCTGCTTCTTCATCCCTGGGCTAAGCCAACCTGTCCTAAAGGACCTGTAATATATCATTGCGTCAGTCGCTCTATGATCCACGGTCTTGGGAAATTGTTTGGGGAATGCATCTGCATCTTCATCCCTGGGCTAAGCCAACCTGTCCTAAAGGACCTGTAATATATCATAGAGTCAGTCGTTATACGATCCGCGGTCTTGGGCAATTGATAGGGGAATGTATCTGCATCTTCATCCCTGGGCTAAGCCAACCCGTTCTAAAGGACCAGTAATATATCATAGTGTCAGTCGCTCTATGATTCACGGTCTTGGGCAATTGATCCGGGAATGTATCTGCATCTTCTTCCCTTGGCTAAGCCAACCCGTCCAAAAGAACCACTAATATATCATAGAGTTAGTCATTCTATGATCCTCGATCTTGGGCAATTGATCGGGGAATGTATCTGCATCTTCATCCCTGGGCTAAGCCAACCTGTCCTAAAGGACCTGTAATATATCATAGCGTCAGTCGCTCTATGATCCACGGTCTTGGGCAATTGTTTGGGGTATGCATCTGCATCTTCATCCCAGGGCTAAGCCAACCTGTCCTAAAGGACCTGTAATATATCATAGAGTCAGTCGTTCTACGATCCTCGGTCTTGGGCAATTGATAGGGGAATGCATCTGCATCTTCATCCCTGGGCTAAGCCAACCCGTCCTAAAGGACCAGTAATATATCATAGCGTCAGTTGCTCTATGATCCACGGTCTTGGGCAATTGATCGGGGAATGTATCTGCATCTTCATCCCTAGGCTAAGCCAATGTGTCCTGAAGGACCAGTAATATATCTTAGCGTCAGTCGTTCTACGATCCTCGGTCTTGGGCAATTGATAGGGGAATGCATCTGCATCTTCTTCCCTGGGCTAAGCCAACGTGTCCAAAAGAACCAGTAATATATCATAGAGTTAGTCATTCTATGATCCTCGATCTTGGGCAATTGATCGGGGAATGTATCTGCATCTTCATCCCTGGGCTAAGCCAACCTGTCCTAAAGGACCTGTAATATATCATAGCGTCAGTCGCTCTATGATCCACAGTCTTGGGCAATTGTTTGGGGTATGCATCTGCATCTTCATCCCTGGGCTAAGCCAACGTGTCCTGAAGGACCAGTAATATATCATAGTGTCAGTCGCTCTATGATCCACGGTCTTGGGCAATTGATCGGGGAATGTATCTGCATCTTCATCCCTGGGCTAAGCCAACCCGTCCTAAAGAACCAGTAATATATCATAGAGTTAGTCATTCTACGATCCTCGATCTTGGGCAATTGATCGGGGAATGTATCTGCATCTTCTTCCCTTGGCTAAGCCAACGTGTCCTGAAGGACCAGTAATATATCATAGCGTCAGTTGCTCTATGATCCACGGTCTTGGGCAATTGATCGGGGTATGTGCCGTAAGCAGGTAATCCTTGGCCAGGCTTCGAGAGCGTCGACTAACCTCTTCAGGTGACCAGCAAGGAATTAAAGGAAGTTCCATAAGGCATGGCTTTCCAGGTGTCCTAAGTTCTCATCCGGAGAGAGAATTACAAGCATGAATAAAAAAAAAAGAATAATACAAAAAATAAAGAATAATGTACACGCAAGTGGCTGCAAATCCATGTGTCCATCCGCAGATCAATACGTTCAGTCAGGAAGGTCATATCGTGTGAAGCTCACAGAAGTACAGCTTGAACAGGGGCACAGCTGGGGAACCATCAAGAAATGAATGAAGACTGGGTCCAGGTGACCTTTACATCCCAACCCTGTACCGCCCGCCCCCCATCCGCCCTGCAAGCCTCTGCACCCCCTCACGCAATGTCCTACCAAGTCTAAAGCCAGTTCTAACCTGAATTCTGATGCGCTTCGGGTCTCTGGGACCTGCTTAGAGATTACGATGCTGGAAACCAGTCCATTAATGTGCAACTCGAGTTGTGTTTGAATCCTCTTTAGAAGCCCAACACGTGTTTCGCACCTTGAGCTTCCACAGGGCCTTAGTGGTAAGCCAGTAATTTGGCATTGCAGTCCTTCCAAGTCTCCCCTTACTAGCCTGTCCTTCGGAGTATAGCCATGTTGTGTACACTATGCACACACATGCTTACATATTGGTGAGGCAGGCACCTGTGACTTCCTCAGTTTGATCCAAAAGCAGACCGGACTAAAGTCTTTTGTCACTGTGACTTGCAGGACATAGAGGGTCATATTAAGGAATCTTTCTACCAGTGAAGAACATTTGCACCGAATGCAAAAACCTTTTGTTTCATGCCTTTTTGCACCAGAACAATTTTTTTCTGAGTGAAAACAGCACTGATACAAAGTGCCTGTACAACCGGCGCACATTGTGTGAGTAGGAGCCGGTCTTATCTTATCTCAGCTTATCCGTGGGGACTTAGGAAGTGCACCTTTTGCCCCCGCGATGGAGACATTTCCCAGTAAACACATAATAATAAAGTGTCCAGCTTAAGTAGAGAGAAAGGGGAAAGTATTGTGATAGGCTTTTTCAGAAAGACCGAAAACTACAGTTGCATCGAAGCTCTAAGGCGGTGACTTCCTGAGCCTAAGGCCCACCACAGAGATACACCGCACAAGGCACACCACAGAGATGAACCGTACAAGGCCCACCACAGAGATAAAGATGCACCGCACAAGGCCCACCACAGAGATAAAGATGCACCACACAAAGCCCACCACAGAGATGCACCGCACAAGGCCCACCACAGAGATAAAGATGCACCGCACAAAGCCCACCACAGAGATAAAGATGCACCGCACAAGGATCACCACAGAGATGCACTGCACAAGGTACACCACAGAGATGAACCGTACAAGGCCCACCACAGAGATAAAGATGCACCGCACAAGGCCCACCACAGAGATAAAGATGCACTGCACAAAGCCCACCACAAAGATGCACCGCACAAGGCCCACCATAGAGATGCACCGCACAAGGCTCACCACAGTGATGCACCGCACAAGGCCCACCACAGAGATGCACCACACAAGGCCCACCACAGAGATGCACCGCACAAGGCTCATCACAGAGATGCACCGCACAAGGCCCACCACAGAGATGCACCGCACAAGGCCCACCACAGAGATGCACCGCACAAGGCACACCACAGAGATGCACCGCAAAAGGCTCACCACAGAGATGAACCGCACAAGGCCCACCACAGAGATGCACGGCACAAGGCTCATCACAGGGATGCACTGCACAAGGCCCACCACAGAGATGCACTGCAAGAGGCTCACCACAGAGATGCATCGCACAAGGCCCACCACAGAGATGCACCGCCCAATGCCCACCACAGAGATGCACCGCACAAGGTACACCACAGAGATGCACCACACAAGGCCCACCACAGAGATGCAACGCACAAGGCTCACCACAGACATGCACCCCACAAGGCCCACCACAGAGATGCACCGCACAAGGCTGCACCGCACAAGGCCCACCACAGAGGTGCACTGCACAAGGCTCACCACAGAGATGCACCGCACAAGGCCCACCACAGAAATGCACCGCACAAGGCCCAACACAGAGATGCACCGCACAAGGCTCACCACACCACAGAGATGCACCGCACAAGGCCCACCACAGAGATGCACCGCACAAGGCCCACGACAGAGATGCACTGCACAAGGCCCACCACAGAGATGCACTGCACAAGGCCCACCACAGAAATAAAGATGCACCGCACAAATCCCACCACAGAGAAGCACCGCACAAGGTACACCACAGAAATGCACCACACAAGGCCCACCACAGAGACGCACCACACAAGGCCCACCACAGAGATGCACCGCACAAGGCCCACCACAGAGATGCACCGCACAAGGTACACCACAGAGATGCACCACACAAGGCCCAACACAGAGATGCACCGCACAAGGCTCACCACAGAGATTCACCGCACAAGGCCCACCACAGAGATGCACCGCACAAGGCTCACCACAGAGATGCACCGCACAAGGCCCACCACAGAGGTGCACCGCACAAGGCTCACCACAGAGATGCACCGCACAAGGCCCACCACAGAGATGCACCGCACAAGGCCCAACACAGAGATGCACGGCACAAGGCTCACCACACCACAGAGATGCATCGCACAAGGCCCACCAGAGAGATGCACCGCACAAGGCCCACGACAGAGATGCACTGCACAAGGCCCACCACAGAGATGCACTGCACAAGGCCCACCACAGAGATAAAGATGCACCGCACAAATCCCACCACAGAGAAGCACCGCACAAGGTACACCACAGAAATGCACTGCACAATGCCCACCACAGAGACGCACCACACAAGGCACACCACAGAGATGCACCGCACAAGTCCCACCACAGAGATGCACCGCACAAGCAGATGAGACCTGAGTAGGCGATTCAAAAGAGATTTTAGAAAAGTGCAGTGCTATGTGCACAGAAAGGCTGACAGTGCATCGTGCATAATTCCATCACCTGCATGTGAGTATGTACCTTATATATAGGGAGTTCACCAGGCACTTGGCATAGGATGGCAGCCCCTAGGCATGTGAGGCAGCACCTAGGCATATGATGGCAGCACCTAGCCATGTGAGGCAGCACGTAGGCATGTGAGGCAGCACCTTTCATACAGTGACTAGACCACGCATAGGAGTCATTAGAGGTCGTCAGAGGTTTTTCAGACTTTTGCGTGGGATGCATTTTGCATATAAGGGCAGATTCTACACATGTGAGGCTGCCCCTTGTGTAACTTAGCCATAACCGGGCTATGATATACCAAGTGTATTGGACGGCGTTTCGGAGGAATTTGAGACTGCACTTGGCATATTGTGGCAGCTACTGGACATGTCAGGCTGTACCTTACCTATTATGATATAACTGGCCAATTAGGCCATAATAGGCCCAAGATTGCAGTATGTGCACATAGTAGAAACACGTGGCATGTCATGGCAATACCTGAGAGTGTAGCGCTGCACTATGCATGTAATGACTATGCGCTATGTATCACCTGATGCTATAACTACCATCAGGTGGCAGTGACTGCCCATATAGGGGTGTATTGGCAAATGACGGCCGCACCCATGGCTTATTTTGGATCTGCTGGGTGCCCCTCTGTCATATCATGAACCCCCCTGGCACATCAAGGCAGCACATTAGTTGAATTATGGTTGGAAACTAAAATAGCCTTTTGTCTGCTTTTCTATTTACCATTTCATTAATCGTGGGTACATGTAAGTTGGTTGTAAAACAACAATTTCACTTATGGGTGTGTCACTAAAGGTCACGTGACATCACTTAATTGAAGTCATCAGAGTCAACGGGCGTGTGACATCACTTCCTGTGATGTCATTGGGGGTCATGGCACTTCCACTGTCCCTGGCTTTTTGGTGAATTGACCTTCTCGCCAACTTCAGGCGCTTGAAAGTGATCCCACGGGGTGCATCCCCTATGGTTTCCTGGGATGGGCCTGGCAAGATGGATGCACTGGCCCCAGTCATGGGCAAGGACACACAGGCGGAGGTACCCAGATTCCAGGACTGAGCCGCAAGTGCATAGAATGCGGCTGCATATTAAGGAGGAACCGAGGAGGCAGCACCGGCGGCTTGAGGAGGAACCGAGGAGGCAGCACCGGCGGCTTGAGGAGGAACCGAGGAGGCAGCACCGGCTGCTTGAGGAGGAACCGAGGAAGCAGCACCGGTGGCTTGAGGAGGAACCGAGGAGGCAGCACCGGCGGCTTCAGGAGGAACCGAGGAGGCAGCACCGGCAGCTTGAGGAGGAACCGAGGAGGCAGCACCGGCGGCTTGAGGAGGAACCGAGGTGCCAGCACCGGCGGTTTGAGGAGGAAACGAGGAGGCAGCACCGGCGGCTTCAGGAGGAACCGAGGAGGCAGCACCGGCAGCTTGAGGAGGAACCGAGGAGGCAGTACCGGCGGCTTGAGGAGGAACTGAGGTGCCAGCACCGGCGGTTTGAGGAGGAAACGAGGAGGCAGCACCGGCGGCTTGAGGAGGAACCGAGGAGGAAGCACCGGCGGCTTGAGGAGGACCCGAGGAGGCAGCACCGGCGGCTTGAGGAGGAACCGAGGAGCCAGCACCGGTGGCTTGAGGGGTACCGAGGAGGCAGCACCGGCGGCTTGAGGAGGAACCGACGAGGCAGCACCGGCGGTTTGAGGAGGAACCGAGGAGGCAGCACCGGCGGCTTGAGGAGGAATCAACTAGGCAGCACCGGCAGCTTGAGGAGGAACTGAGGAGCCAGCACCGGCAGCTTGAGGAGGAACCGAGGAGGCAGCACCGGCGGCTTGGAGTGCGCGGTGTCCTGGGTGAACAAGCTGGACGGCGGTCAGAGACATAGGATTGGACCTTAGACCAGCTGGCGAAGCGGGAAGCTTCCGCGCAGGTGGCCTGCAAAGTGTTAAGGAGGGCCACGGGTGAGATGAGCAAGAAAAGACTTAATGGCAAAAGAGAAATCATTTCACTGTAAAGTTCATGCGGGATAAACTAGTGATCCCAACGGGAAAGGAATATGGGGGGGAGGGAGAAGAAAAGCAGGGGATACCTCATGGGTTGACAGAGAGTGCAGATACGCGGAAAGGGTACTCAACCAGGCTGTAAGCGGAAGCACCATTCTGGCCACACCCCTCCATGAACTAAAGTGTGCCTACAAAAAACGGTTAAAAGAAAAGAAATATCAGTTCGCAGGAAAACAGTGGGACTGCTTACACATTGTGGTCCACGAAAGGTCCCACGCAACAATGCGATAGATTAGTCGTGTCAGGACCGGCTCACCGTCTGCTATTCAGCATGGACCAAGCAATTGAAATACTGCATTTAAACTTTACCAGCGATCAATATTACAAACAAGAAATACTAAATGGCAGACTTTTAATTTTCCAATGAACAAAGGAAGTTCAGCCTGCTCCCAGGCATAAAGCATCAGAGTTGGGCAGGTCCCAAATCTCGCCTTCCAAGCTTTGGCAAGTGCAGTGTCACAACAATCAATATACGCCCTGAAGACGACCCCCGAGTGTCGAAACACGTGTTGGCATTTTTGAAATACCAATCTGCCCGTAACTGACTTAGTTCATGGGACAATTCACTGAGTTCACAATGTCATGTTATATCCTGTTCTGTTAGGGCAACTTTCCAGTATCATGACCATTCATGACCTTCCAGTCTAACGTGACAACTCACTGGAGTTCGTGTCATTTGTTGGTTTACAATATAATTCTATCTTATGATTTGTTAGGGGACTTTTTGAGAGTTTTTTTGGCAACTGCGCATTTCAGTGCCCCTACAAGGGTGAATCTGCATCACACACATCAGCGAATCCATGCAGAGTATTGTTGAACACACTGAGCCCTTCATGTGCTCCTATAATTGCTTCATTGTCTCTGGAAGTGAGCGCGGGTTGCGAGGATCCACGGAAATGTCCAAGCTCCTGCAACAGGAGCTCACTAGTACCAATCTTCATAAAGGGTTAAATGAGAGCTCCCCACCGCTATCGGCCAATCTCCCTTCTTGACATATCAAGTAAACCATTCACGGGCTGTCTGGCGGCGCGGGCACTCATGTGGGCATCAGAGCATGGGAACTTATCAGACAACCAAGCAGCGTTTAGGGAAGGGTTTTCTGCACTGGACCAATGTAAACCATTCTTGAAAAATACACAAAGCTTAGAGGGTGAAAAGTTTCTGTTGCATTCCTCGATTTAGCAAAAGCGTTTGATTGAGTCGACAGGAATCTTTTGTGGGAAACCTAAACGAGGGGTACCGGCGGGACTGTCACAGATGATACATTCCAGGTGGGGGGGTGGGGGTGCGTACACAAAGGGTGCCCTCTGGCCCCTCGTTCATTCTCTCTTTTTTTCTTTGGTTCTAACCCACACGACGCTCCTGCAGGATTATGCCAGCATCTATAAAAGGGGTAAATGACAGTGCCCTGCGCTATGCAGACACTACAGCACGGATCGGACTCGCAGAAGGGGGGCTGCAGCAGAGTTCGCACCATGCAGCCACATCTTTAAAGAATCTTAAGCTGACACTGAACTTATCTAGACCAAAGACTGTAGTATTGGGCAGTGGCAAAAGGCGGCGTAAGTCATACATCAGCCAAGAAAGAATAGAAGAGGCGCCATCGCACGGATAGCTTGGGGTGGTCAGGCAGATGGAAGTAAGCCTAAGGGGGCTTCAAAGGTTTTACTATTTGTACAGGTTGGGGGGAAGACTGGACAAGTTCTTAGGAGTGCTGCACCTCAAGAACAATACAGCTAGGCTGCATGGAAGCGAATGATAGGGTTATTCCCCCTGTGCAAAACTGGACGTGGCGCAGAAGGTCTTCCTGAGAACCAGGGGCGTTGCTGGGGGGGGGGCTAAAGGGGCTATAGCCCCTGATATTTTGGTTGTAGCCCCAGATAGAATCTCAGGAGCTACAGCCAAAAGACTAGCTAGCCCCCAGTCCCAACAGTTCTGACATCAGCGTAGCCCCGGGTCTTTTCCAGACCTAGCAACTCCCCTGCTGAGAACCCTGGCAGATGCGCTGCGACCGACGCGACGCGCGCTGGGCTCTCCGAGCATGGGGCGACCGGCCGCAGCCGAATGGCTCAGTTTCCCCTGAAAGTACATCACGATGCGTGTGTGAAACCCGACCTAAGGAACGCCCTGATGGAAATGTCAAATTGTACTGTAAAGGGCAAATATCACTGCTCTCTGAGGGGGTGGCCCTGTTGGGAAAATGGGGGCTGTGCAATACAGAGCTTTTACGCACACCATTGAAAGGGCGAAGGAGAAGCCTGGCTTTAGAATGTGCTGATAAAGAGGAATGGGCTCATACCCAGGGGTGTATGTTAAGGCTCCGATTAAGAAAGTGTACAGGGAGAGCTGTGCTGTAAGAACCCCCCGAAATGTGACTATAGAACTCAATTCTCATGAGTGCAGGAACACTATTTGAATGATCAGGTCACATGTTTTACGGGTGCCTACCAGGACCACATGGTTTGGTGTGGAGAGGAAATGTCCATGTGGGCATGTGGGAATGGCAATGCCCAGGCACCATTCACATTTCCAAGAGGAACATGGTGAAGACCGCATTTCCGAAGGAATAACGTCAAACATTGTGCAGGGGATATGCTTTCAATAATGCACTCAACAGATGAGAATACTATGTCTGATATCGCATCTTATGCGAAGGAATCGATGGGGGTGTAGATGTGCATTTATTTGATAGGACTGTTTTATAAGTGTCATTTTATAGTATGTGTTGTTTTACAATGGATGCTAATGGTTTATGCTGAATAAACATTGATTGACTGACTAATGGGAAAACGGATTACAACGAGTTATTTCCTGTTTCTTGTACCAGAAAGACAGGGCTACAGTTAATGTTCCAGGCACTGCCAATACCTATTCCAGCCTCTCACCTTCAGGACAGCACTCGGGACATCCAAAGGAGTTTAGTCAGATATGTATGCGATAGAAAATAAATTGTAGAGAAGCAGCTGTACATGTCATTTACACATCCCGCCCCCTTACCTACGTCATAGTGTGGTGTCCATCCCCCGTTCCAGGGGCTGGAAATTGGGGATGAAGGCCATTAGCCCCTGGGTGCCAAATTATGGATTTTCCTTCCTACAACGGGATGCATGCAGCATCCTGCTGTAGGAACGAAAATCTTTTTCCAAGATGGCCACCATGGAAAGAGAATGCTGGCCTCAATACAAAGTCCCTCTTCCCTTTCCATGGCTGCCTGAGGGACGCGAGGGGAAGGAGTGGATGTAGTGGGGTGTGGTGGAGGGGAGGGAAAAAAAAGGGGACGGCGAGTGGGGGGAAAATGGCGGTGGTGGGAGCCGGCCATCAGGCGGGTTGGAACGCGGTCTTGTACTGGCGATTCAAGCCCATGTTCCTAGCCATCTGATTGGCTGGCTCCCTCCACCCAGGTGCTAATGGAAGAACAACAAGATATTACTATGCTTGACACCGGCTATCATCCCAATACTGCCTTAAAGATGTGAAAGACATTATGCGCTCAGACAGCCCTATCGAATGTACCCTCGAACTGAAGTGGTAGAAGGAAGATTGCAGACACCACTGAACATAGAAGCGCTATACATAAGATATGGTAGGTGTGAAGTGACGTCATGAAGAGAAGACAAGAGGACATACTGAAACGGTATACTAATACTTAAAGAATGAAGATGTGATTGAAGTAATAAAGTAAACTATATGAAGAAACAATATAAAAAAGAAGATTAAAAAGAGAAGAAGTAAATGTATATACGCAGAAACGCAAGGTAGATGAGGCACATAGAAGCTTGCTAAAGTAGAAAATATAACCCGGCTAAAGCAGCCATGATGAGAAGATGGACGTCGGTTTTGTATAATAGAGCAGAGCTGACAGGCACTGGAATAACAGCTTTGCGCAAGAACAAAGAATATGTGTTTGGCTAAGGATCAAGAATGCTGCAGCGGGAGGCAACTGCGAGGTACAAAAGGAGACAAAGGGGATAAGCCATGTACATAAGACATATTTCGCTTAGATTAAGCAAAGGAGTGAACATCTGCGAGTACCAAGTATTGGACAATTAAATATGAAGAGAGCCTATGCAAGGCAGAGCAACCAAGTCTCCAGAGGCCAAAGAGAGTAATAGCACCCAGCATAATTAAAGCAAATAACACTAAATGAAAATGGAGAAATCATGGTCTCTTCACACCTGGTGCAAGACCAGAGAGCAAGGCCTATTCATAATGCTCCAGATGAAGGTATCAGTGTGCCTTAACCCCCTTTAAAGTTCTGTAGAAGAGAACAGTCAGCAAGGTCAACTACAAAGAAGAGACCTTGGTTTAGGGCCGAGCTGATGAGAGATGGTAGGCTAATTGGCCCAAGTGGGCAGTTGTCTGATGTTGGTCTCCGCAGCTGGGGTTCATTTTGCTTACGTGCTGCTAACAAGCCGAATGTCCAACGTTGGTAGAAGGTGTCACCAATCAGGATGGCCTATGCGATGGTGGACCATACATTGTTGCAGAAGCCAATCGCTACTATTGTCCTACTAATATCTGTATTATACGTAGTTAGAGGTTGTTCCAGGCATGTCTACTCAAGAAGGGGCAGCCAATAATGTTACTAACACGTATAAAAGCTATAGGTATATATGTTCCCCTAACTAATCCCTCCGCCCAATAGGTTTTTACTGTTTGCAGGATGACTTCATAGCTGACGTACATTGAGGCATAAAGCCTTTGTGGAATGCAAATGTATTGGAGAGAGAATAAGCTGCGACTTGTTATGCTTGCCAGATTTCCCTACTTTATTGAATTGATGATAAAGTAGTACTTAGCCATTTTCTTTGAGTCTGTCTGGTTATTTGGGCCTGAGATCAGTTATTGTAGTAATCCCACTCTGCACTTGGAACACTCAAGGTGCTACTGCATATTTTGGTAGCGGTGCGGATGGTTCAAGATCCAGACCCTCAGATTTTTTACATCTTCTGCCATCAACCGGAAGACTGCAGAGTTTGCCGGGGAGAGCGATAGCAAAACACGTGTAACCTGCGACGGTGGGCAGGTGCCTCTTTGTAGAAATGAATGGGCCTCATTACAAGGTTGGCGGTAAAGCAAAAAGGATGCCGGTATGATAATACCGGCATCGTTTACTGCTCTGGTGTATTCTGACCCGGCAACCCGGTATTAGCGGCATCCTAAATAACGGCGCAGCTAATAGCGGCATGGGCGTGCACACGTGCCCCATTCAGGGAGCAAATACTGGCATGTCAGTAATAGGGGGGCATCCCAACCCACGCGGACATGCAAATACCGGTATTGTGAAGCCGCTAATCACGGACTGCACGATGCCGGCCAATCAGGCATCGCGGACCTACCGCAAAAAGCAATCAGGAAACACGCCAGCTGCCACAGGTGCACACAATCCTCACAGGTGGAAGCAATGGAGGCTGGGCCAATATAAAATGAGCACACCCACACACCACACCCCTTCCAACACCAAAATGCCACTACTAGCTGTTGCAATCATGGCGCTGGAGGACATGCCAATACTGCTACAACTACAGCAACAACACTAACTACAACAACAACTGCAGCAGCAACAACAGGCAGCACAGAGGAGACGCAGCAGGAGAAGGAGAGTGAGACATGCCCAACAAATACCACCAGCGCAGCCAGCAGTGCCTCGTAGACAGCCACCAATCCCTCGCACCAGACCGAGCCCATTCAACCTAACCCCTGAGCAGATCCACACCCTGTACCGGTTGGACCGGGACACCATCACCACCATAGTGGACATGATACACAATGGCATAGACAGCCTCATAGAAATACGCACTGCCATCCCCCCGCTACTAAAGGTGGTGTCCATGCTCCACTTCCTGGCCACAGGCACCTATCAACACACAGTGGGTCAGCTGCATGGCATTTCACAACCACAATTTTTGCGCATGTTGAACCAAGTGCTGGATGCCCTCCTGAAGCATGCAAGCACCCACATATCCCTACCACGGACTGGCCAGGAGATAGCCGACACCAAAGTAGGCTTCCATGCACTGGCAGGCATGCCCCATTGTGTTGGTGCCCTGGACTGCACCCATGTTGAATTGGTAGTCCCCCATGCCATAGAGGTGGTGTACCGCAATCGCAAGCAATGCCACTCCATCAATGTGCAGATGGCATGTGACTCCAGCAAGATCATCACACATTGCTGCGCCCGATATCCCAGATCAACACATGATGCCATGGTACTGCACAACTCCACCCTACTCCGTCACATGGAGCTACATGCTGGACCACGTGCCTGGCTGCTTGGTGAGTTGCACAACTGGGCCATGGCAGTGCACTGGTGTACTGATGTGTAGGGATGCATACTCCACCTGGTTGGGAAAGGGGTGGGGGATGCATATCCCACCTGGGTGGTAATTGTCAGTGATTGGAGAATGCATGTAGAGCTAAACACTCCAGACCTGAACCTCACAAACGGAACATGACACATCACTGGCACAAATTAAACAAATAATGCACATCAATGACAACAAGTAAGAGGCACAACCAGGCCACCATGGTGATGGCAAGCAATGCATGACTGTACAGGATGGCAACTGGGCCAATGTGGCTAGTGTGACCATGCATAGAACTAACTGCTTGAATGGGAGGCTAAACATTGTCGTACTACCACAGTACATCCGCCTCAGCATGCATGGTTACACCCTGCATCATCTATTGAACGCCATCCAGAATAACAGACCTCATAACAGTTTAGAATGCATCTAGGTGACAATTTTGCATACGTACAGGGACATGCACATGTCCACACCAAATAGCTGCCGCCGTGACTGTGCTTCCTGAAGGTGCCAGCTCAGAGTGACACACACCTATTTGTATTTGCTTGCAGGTGACGGAGGATATCCCTTGAGGCCGTGGCTACTTACCCCTGTGCGGAACCCGCAGAACAGCTATGAAGAGGAGTACATTCGTGTGCACACCCGCACCCGTGTTGTGATAGAGCAGACCTTTGGCCTGTTGAAGGCGCGCTTCCGCTGCCTAAGCAGGTCTGGTGGAGGACTCCTATAAAGGCCTGAGAAGTTGGCAAAGATCACCATGGCCTGTGTCATGCTGCACAACATATGCATCCGGAGAAATGTACCACTGCCACCTGACATTGACATGCATGCCCCGGGTGAGGATGATGAGGATGGAGACGGAGGTGAAGTACCCCCCTGCTAGTACATGATGCATGGGATGGCCATGCAGTACGCCAAGCACATATTCACAAATACTCCTGACCCACAGGGACCATGAAAGACATGTGTCAGTCAGAAACTGGGATAATGTGGACATGCACACAGGGAATGTTGGAAGTTGGGGACTGAACACCGTAACACATTAAATGGATGCACACGAAAATAACAATGTCCAGCCATGGATTTTTCTTATCACAACGTGTGTATTATTTACAACAGCAAAAATGTGCCCACTCCCCCTCCCTAACCCCCCCAACAAACTCCCAGACCCCCCAACAAACTCTCAGACCCCCCCAACAAACTCCCAAACCCCCCAAACAAACTCCAACCCCCCCGACAAACTCCAAACCCCCCAACCAACATCAATACCCCCAATAGACTCCACAAGATGCACCCCTTTACCCCCAAACTTGTGTCCCACTCCCATTGCCCGCCCACACTACTTCTGGGACTTCTTCCTGTCCGGAGCGGCATTTCAGTGTGCCTTGCACTCCTACGTGTCTGGCGCACTGGGCTGGTGGGGACAGATGAAGCTGGTGTGGTGGTAGTAGGTGAGTCGCTGGCAGGTTCCACACCTCCTGCAAGCCATGGCCGCTGCATATGGAGAAGTATTGAAGTCAGCACCTGTGTCACCGCCCCCAGGCAGTCCCTCATTAGCCGAGCCGATGCATTAACAGCGGTTGTGTTGGCTGTGATGGCCGCTGTGGTCCCTGCAATTGCTGTGGCAATACCCTGCCTGGTTTCCTCCCCTTCCGCTATTTACTGGCGGAGAAGGTCTAACATGGCCTCCTGTCGGGCCTCCACCGTCGACAATCATGTCTCCATGGTTTTGGAGGGGGCTGGAGTGGTGGGTTGTGCAGTCACGTGGACGGCATTTTCGGGACTGTACTCATCAGAGGTGGGTAGGTAACAGTCACGGAGGCAGGGATCAGCTTCACTGCAGGTGGGTGAATGCAGGTGTTGGGGCGAGGGGGTGGACACGGGGCTCGGGGTGGCCGGGCATGTCATCTCAGTGTCTCCCTCAGGCTCCACACTGACATCAAGTTCTTCCCCAGTGGAGGAGGGTGCTTCCAGGGACTTCCATTCAACAGGTGTGGGTGTGGCCTGCTGGGTCAGTAGTGTGTCAGGCACACTGGCAGCAGGTGATGCTGGCTGTGTCCCAGCTCGCAGAGGCACACTGGCAGTGGCTGCGGCCTGCTTTCCTCCACCGGAGGTGGTGGGGGTGGTGGTAGCCCTCTTCTTAGGGTGTGAGGTGGATGCCCTCGCGGTGGTCTCCTGGGATGCTTCTTCCTCATCGGTGCCTGGGGGGTAGAAGAGATGCAGGGCATCTTTGATGGTGTGACATGGCAGTGGCATACGATGGTGCTGTTCATTATTAATTTGTTCATGCATTCATGTCTTACAGGTGTGTCACGCAGGGTATTCAGAGGGGGCATGTTAGCATTCACTGCATGGTAGGTGACATGCCGTTGATATGGGGTTTGTGTGTTGGGTTACATGGGCACGGTCCTGGTATGTTGCCCGTGTGTAGGTTATGGGATTGGCACTCAGCATGCATTTCTGTGTGGCAGGGTTTGGGCCGCAATCTTGACTTGGATATGTTGATGTGGGTGTAGGGACATGCATTGCCTTGCCTAGTCTCACATCCACGTCACTAGTGCTAAGTCATGTTTTCCCCTACAGGGATGTGCAGGGTCACTCACCTCTTCCTGGGGTGATGCCGCTCCCATCTCCAGCTCTCCGAATCCCACTATTGACTCAGGATCAATAAAAGTGCTGGCAGTCTCCTCCCAGGGCATCAGTTTAGCAGGTGAATGTGGACCCCCACCTGTCTCCATGGCTGCCCTCCTGTTGCTCGATAGGATGTTTAGCACCCTCAAGCGAAGGTCATCCCACCTCTTGCGGCAGTCACGCACGGTGCGTGGGGTGGTCCCCACGGCCGACACCTTCCGGGCAACCTCCTGCCAGATTTCCTTTCTCCTCATCTGGGCTTCTCGCTTCATATCATTGCTTTTCATTATGGCTGCATGTGCAGCCAGAGTGTCAGCAAGCATATTGTGCTCAGCATCTGAAAACGCTTCTTCCGCTGCTGGGTGGTCGTCTTCCGGGTGGCCTTGGACATCCTCAGGGTTTTCCAACACAGCACGACATGAAAAGACTGGTGGTTAGGGAGAAAGGCAATGGATTGTGTTTTTAAAGATGGCCGCCGGCCCATTTCCCGTTCCTGCGCGATGACTTAATTTCCGGGTCCGGTATTGCGAACCCGGTATTAGCATGGTGGTATTACCGGGCCGGTATTTAGGGGTTGCTCTGAGGTGGCTAAGGGGCTGGCCTCATGACCACGGACATGCGACGTCTCCACCGATTGGCTGCAGTGAGCCGTGATGTGCGTCAGATTGTTTGGATGCGCCTGAAATCTTGGATCCGCCGACAGCGCGTCAGCGACCAGAGGAGAACTGCTGTTTCGGAAACTGTTTTGGTGTGTCAGAGTGCTTGGGGAGGTTCATAGAGTAAGAGATGGGTGAAATACTGTATTTGTTTAGGCGGCAGGTGTTAATGATGTATTCCCTATGCCCGCCTTGTCCGGGATGTTTGTAAGTACTGAAAATGAGGGGTCTCATAAGGATAGTACTTCAGTCTGTGCTGTGCGCAGGCAACTTGAAACTGTTCTGAGGACATGCATGGTGTTAGCGAATATTAAAATTGAGTACATGCCGTAGTTAAAATTTGTGTTTCTATGGGTGTGCTCCAGATTTATACGCCGCCATGGGTGTGATATGCTGCAGTCGTTGTGGCCAGGGCCTAGAGTCTTGGGTGCACGGCCAAGACGCTAGGCCCTGGCCACAACCACCGCAGCATATGACAGCTATAGATACACCCGTAGTATCTCATATCGCTCAGATGGTTGTGGGGAGGGTGTACAGTCTTGGGTGCATGGCCAGAGGCCATGCACCCAAGAACAAACTTATAAGCACTGGAGTCATAAGGCACTGCACACCCATATATTCAAATATCTATGGCCTTACACCCAAGACTCTAGCCTCTGGCCACGCCCAATACAGCATGTCACAGCTATAGATACACCCGTAGTATCAAAATCAATCAGGTGGTTGTGGGAGGGCCTAGAGTCTTGGGTGCCTGCCCGATGGCCAGGCACCCAAGAACAAAGTTATAAGCACTGAAATTTTAAACCAACTTGGTTTTTATATACTGCACACTTATTGATTCGAATATCTATGGCCATACATCCAAGACTCCAGGCCCTGGCCGCAACCACCGCAGCATATCACCGCAATAGCTACACCCGTAGTATCGAACATCTATCAGGTGGTTGTGGGGCGAGCCTAGAGTTTTGGGTGCATGGCCGAAGGCCATTCACCCAAGAACAATGTAATAAGCACTTAACTTATAAGCCAACATGGGTTTCATATACTGGATGCCTACAGATTCAATTATCTATGCCTACACACCCAAGACTCTAGGCCCTGGCTACAACCACCGCAGCACATCACAGCTATAGATACACCCGTAGTATCGAACATCGATCAGGTGGTTGTGGGGAGGGACTAGAGTCTTGGGGGAATGGCCGCAGGCCACAGGCCGTAGGCCACACACCCAAGACTCTAGGCCCTACCCACAACCACCGTAGCATATCAAATTCACACATCACACCCATACAATCGAATATCCATCTGGTAGGTGTGGGCAGGGCCTAACGTCCTGGGTGCAAATTGAGTGCAAATTGAGTGTATGCTGCAGTTAAAATGTGTCATTCTATGGGTGTGCTATTGATTTATAACCCACTATGCGTGTGAAATGCTGCAGTGGTTGTGGCCAGGGCCTAGATTCTTGGGTGCTTGGCCGTAGGCTGTAGGCCATACTCCCAAGACCTAGGCCCTGGCCACAACCACTGCAGCATATCACAGCAATAGATACACCCGTAGTATTGCATATCGATCAGGTGGTTGTGGGGAGGGCCTAGAGTGTTGGGTGCATGGCCAAGACCAAATTTATACGTAGTGATGTTTTAAGCCACAATGGGTGTGATATGCTGTGGTGGTTGTGGGCTGGACCTAGAGTCTTGGGTGCATGGCCGAAGGCTGAAGTTATAAGCACTAAGGTTATACGTCAGCATGGGTGTGATGTGGTGCAGTGGTTGTGTGCACGACCTAGAGTCTTAGGTGCATAAGCCACCATGGTTTTGATATGATGCGATGGTTGTGGATAGGACCTACAGTCTTGGTTGCTTGGCCACAGGGTGTAGGTCGTAGGTTATACATCCAAGACTCTAGTCCCTGCCTACAGCCACTGCACCATATTACTGCCATAGATCAGACGTATAAATTTGAATATGTATGACATGTGTGAAATTATACTTACTGTTTACTTTGTTGAGATTCGATATATTTCTTACATGACTTTAATACTTGCCGGAAATATCCTTTTTTAATTTCTGCAATAAAAGAAAAGAGCATGTTAGTGTTTGTATTTTATAAAGACTTATTAGATTGTACAATAGACATTTGAGCTTTCTTTTGACGCTCATATTTAGTTTACAAACCAGTGTACTGTGCATTTTGCTCAGTTTCTGTGTTTGTTTTTCAAATCCTTGGGTCTGTGGGAAAAAAATCCTTGTCGGATAAAAAAAACCTTTCTTTGCTATGCTACAAACTATTTCTTTGTTTCCTTTGAGTGTTCACTTGTTCTTTCTGATTAATGTTATGTATGTTGGCTTTTTCCAGATTTTTTAAACAGTTAGATATCTGTTGGCGTATTCTAACTGCTTGTAGTCTTTCACTGAACTTTTTGTTAATGGTGAAGTACACATTAGTTATTAAATTTTGGCTTTAAGAAGATTAAATACGCGTTTGTAAAATTAGCTGGCAATCTCTGCTTTAGAGTAATGGTACATTCAAACCATCCACATATCTTTATATATATATAATATATGCAGTGTAGTGACCTGTATTGGTTGTGGCTCCTGGTGGTAGATTACACCTATTGTTGTAAAGGTTTTCTTACCAAGTGATACTTGACCGTGTGTGAATCCAGTCAGCTTGCAGTTGTTTTTGGTACCATCTGCATTATAACGTAGAAGCATAAGTATTATGTAGGCACTATGTGATTGTATCAGTAAGGTGGAGCGATTATCTGAATTACAGATAGTACATAATCTGCCATGGTTTGCATTCTGTAGAAGTTGCTGAAATGGAATGGATTCACAATTAGGTATGGATACATACACAAATCGCTCATTGGGGATTTGTTCCTGTGTCACATTGTTACAGAGAGTGCATGTATGTTTCCACATGTATGAAATCTGGAAGATTTCAATTATAGGTATGTTTTTGTTTTACAGTACTTGTAGTAAGTACATTAGAAATTCTTGTGGATCTTCTTGTGAGTTTATAGTGAATCTCACCATTCCAGCACAGTAGTCCAATTCTTGTCTTATTCCGTGAACACTGTACGTGTTGTCATGATTGTGTTTTGCGTTTCTATGAAGGACTAACATTTGCAAACACAATTGGTCTGTACTGTGTAAATAAATGTTAACAATTGGTGGCAATTGAAATAGAATATTCATTGCTACATTTGCGTAGCAACTTACATCAGTTTTATTTGAAAATTTGAATGGACCAGCAAGTTCTGTATCTGAGTGCATTTTTCTGAGTTTCTGTTCCTTCTTTGAAGAAGTACCTGATTACTTTCCCTAATAGGTTCTTCTTTGCTTGTGGTAATTGATGAAGTTTTAGCTTCTTTTGTTTTCTTTGAAGGATTTGCCATCAGATTCTGTTGCATCTCTGTTTGAATTAGGTTTCTTTTACCACATTTTCCTTTTTCTGGAACAGGATATGATTTCAGATGGGGGGTGTACAGTGAACGCAGTCTATTGTATTCTAAAATGCAAGGAATATCCGCATTCACTTTACTTGCATCAAAGTTGATTGGAAATAGACTGTCAAGTGTACGTAAGCGTGATAGTGCTACGTAGCTCATGCCTTCTTTAAAGACTGTGTTTCCTATATCTATCAATGCTTTGTCTAGGGTAAGACCTTGGGATTTATGAATGGTGACTGCATATGCAAGAGTTAGAGAAAATTGTTCTCTACGTACATACATGTCTTTGAAGAGAAGGAATCGAGCTGTTGAACGCCCTATCCTTTTCACTTCTGAAAGTTTGTCAAAGCGAATATTGACAAACTGAATGTTGTTGTCACATGGGTATGTTTGAAAGCCAACAACTGTACCCAGTGCCCCATTAACTAGCAATTGCACCACGTCAAGGTTACGTTTAAGCATTACTCTACAATTTTAGGATAATTTTCATATTTTTTCCAACCCAGCTGTGTTGGAGATTGAATGTTATAAGGTATTTAGTCTTGTTGTGGCTTGCTGACACATGCATAGTGTCATACCATGTACGTCCAGTTGTCTGTGGAGCAAATTTCCATTATTTGTTGCATTTCTTTTTTTAACATTGTTTCATTGAATTTAAAACAGCTTGCAAGAGTTGGCATTAAGGCCATACAATTGACATTTTTGTATAAGCATAATGTTAGCCTCCGTATTGTCACAATTGACATTTTTGTGCGCTCATTGTTCCATAACATCAGTAGCACATGCGTTATCGCCACAAAGTGCATGAATGTGCCGGTTTTTCAATATTGCTTGTGCTTCTTGAGATAGTACACCAACTCTAATACTTTTTAAAATGTTGGCGTAAGTGAGATCTGCAGATTGACGAATGTTTTCTGTTAATTCCCTGTATTGGAAATGTTGCCAAAGGTTGACATTTCCAATGCTGCCAACAGTTTTACGGCAGAGTTTGTGTCCTAAGGTTTTAAAAATAGGTTCACCTTTCACTGGTGTCAATTGTAGAAGATCTCAGAAAATGCTAATGTGTTTCCCTGCAAAGAGTTCTTCGTAGTTTCTTTTAAGTACTTCTTGCAATCTGAGGTGAATCAAAGCCAACATTAGGTTAGAGACCATGCTCACTTAATCTATTAGTAGCATTTTCATTTGTTTTAATACTCTGCGTAGTTCCATTGCCGCTTCTGCAGAAAGTTTGTAATAGTCTAATTTGTTTTGGTGTTCTACTGGAAGGAGTAGTAATCGGTGTAAAGTGACATTGCCTGTGTTGTAGGCAGCTAAACCTGTGGGGGCAGTCACAACAGCTGACAGTTTGTTGTTTGTCAATTGTTGAAGAAACTTGCTAATGATTTTGATTAAGAATGTTTTTCCTGAGGCCACTAGGGGGCGCACAGGCAATGGCTGCCTGATCGCGGAGTTCCCGCCGAGGCTGGGCCTATTCAGGGGATTGAGCCCCCCCTGAGACCTCCCCCGAGCGAGCACAACTGGTGGCGTGAGCTGGTGACCCCCCGTGACGCCCCCGCTCGAAGGAACGGAACTCCAAGTCTGAGCAGAACCGGAGTTCGGGGAGTGTCGGTGCGCAGCTAGGCAGGCGCCATTCCCGGCGATGCTGGAGGTGGAGGAACCCTCCGCAGCAAGGAGGTCAGGGAGAGGATTCCGGCCCCCATGGCCCCGGTGGCGGAAGGCGCATGTCAGCAGAGTGGCGCTCCCCAGGCGGGGACCAGCGGCAGCGCCACCACCCACCCTCGGACGAGGAAGACGGACAATTTCGGATCCGGCCCCGGGCCCCATAGGGCTGCGGCGCAGGCCCCAGGAGACAACGCCGGTGGCCAGGCCTCACCAGAGGGGGCCCAGGAGCAGAGGCCCCCAGTAACGCTTCGCCTCGGGCGAGCGGCGGCCCAGACCCCCCAACGAGAACCAAGGCGACAGGCCCTGCCACTCACCGCGGAGAGGCCCCACAACTCGAGCTGGCCCCGGTGGCCTAGCGGGGTGGAGCGGGGTGTGCTGCCCCTGCCTGGGTCCCACCCAGGGTCTCAACAACGACCCCCATCCGGAGAGCCAAAGACGATGAACCTCACGTCCTAAGGCACAGCAGGGGGAGGCCCTTGGGCCGGGTCCCGGGTCGTGGACCTGCCCGACAGCAGACAACCCCGGGAGGAGACAGCAATGTGGCAGTGACGGCTCCCCCATCCTGAAGAACGCCGCCGGCAGCGACCCGCACCCCAGGTGAGAGGCCCCCGTCCTCAGTTGGCGGGGCGAGTGCCTGCCTGGTGGGCTACCCCAACCCCCACAGGGGTCAAACCCCCGCTTACAAGCCCCACTTGAGCGACGCATAACTGTCTGGCCCTGGGACAGTGCAGCACCCCCCAAGAGCCCCCCAAGCCGCACTGGACCACGCAGCTGGGGGTCAGTAGGTCCTCAAACTGACGGAAGACCCTACAAGCATACCGTTTTTGAGAATCGGAGAACGCCTCTGGGGTCCCTAACTTCTCCGGAATCGCGGCCCACCCTGAACCCGCAGGCTATCCGCGACCCAGGTGAGAGGCCCCCGTCCTCAGATGGCGGTTCAAGTGCCCGCCGGGAGACTGCCCCGTCCCCCACAGGGGTTAAGCCACTGTTTACAAACCCCACTGGAGAGACGCATAACTGTCTGGCCCCGGGGCAGCACGGCGCCCCCCCAAATACCCCCCAGACCGCAGTGGACCCCGCAACAGGGGATCAGTAGGACCTCATGAGCTGGCGGAAGACCCTACATGCATTCCACTTTCAAGAAACAGAGAACACCACCGGTGTCCCCAACTTCTCCGGAATCATGGCCCATCCTGAACCCGCAGGCCAACCCGCAATGACAATGGAGAGGGGCTTTGCCTCCCTCCTCCAGGAGATCAGAGAGATGAGATCCGATATCGCCAAGAAGTTTGAGAATATGGACCAGAGAGTAGACAAAATTGAGGACAGGCTCCTACAAGTGGAAAACTATCAATCATCCTCTACATCTCAGGAGGTCCAATTCGGCACACGGCTTGTGGCCCTGGAAAAGAGGGACGAGGAGAGAGCCAGGCTAATGGACGACTATGAAAACAGGGAGAGACGGAACAATCTTAGATTTTTTGGGATCCCGGAAACGGAGGGTGAGACGGAGAGAGAGTTGACCCGAGTGGTGAGAGACATTATCACCCTCCTGTTTGCAGAAGAAATGACAACAGAACTCACGCTCGACCGGGTGCACAGGGCCGGGGGAAGGACGGGGAGCCCCAGATCGGTTCTGGCCCGATTCCACTATTACACCGAAAAAGCCAAAGTTCTGGAGGAAGCGAGGAAGGCGGGGATGATAACCTACAACAACGCCCAAATCTCCATTTTTCAAGATCTCTCTGCTTACACCCTAGCCAAACGAAGGATGTGCCGCCCCCTGACACAACAACTGAAAGAGAAGGGAGTGCGTTATAGATGGTGGTACCCCTTCTCCCTGTCTTTTGAATATTCAGGCCAACGCACAACGTTGGTAACAGAAGAAGACATTAAGGGTGCGATTCAGGATTATGTGGGTGAACCCGCCCCTCGGAGGGGGCCGCTGGGCCCGGAAGCGCTCATCAGGGGCACCCCGGCCAGTCTAACTCCAGGAGAAGGAAAACCGGCTCTAGGAAGTTCAAGAAACTGAACAGACCACCAACACCAATAGAGGTAGAACATGTCGAATCGGAGGGGTGACAATAGTGACCCCATGATGTCTCCGGAACTAGAAAACCGGAGGACTGAAATGACGCTTCGTTCGCTGCACTCCCTTGAACAGCAAGTATAAGGGGGCAACGGGGGCATAACCATGGGTGTTGAGAAAAGTATCATCCCGGGCACAGGGGAAGGATGCCCATTGGGCGGAGGGGAAAGCCCGGTCCATCCACGGATCGGGCCCTGACAACTGGGTTGGGGAGACAATTCTAGTACCCCCTCAAACAGCGACCAAGCTGGGATGATCGGGGGGGGGTGCGAAATGAGGGGGGGCTCACGTTAGTGTGCTTTGCCATCTATGCCTGGCCGTAGGGAACAGGCTGGTGGTCCGGCCATAATTCCAGAAATGGAGGAACTACTTGGCTGGACGCCGGGGAGGGGTGAGAGGGTTTGCACACAAGTTGGGGGTTTAGGGTTGGGGAAGGAGTTGGGGGGTAAGTTGGGGAAATGTTTCAAGAACAAGGAAATACAGAAAGCAGGGAGGGAGCAACAATGCAACATTGGTGAATAAAGGGGAAGGTGATAGCGACTGTGGCTGACGACCGACCGGCCCTAGGAGTGGGAACCCTGAATGTACGGGGCCTGAATACCCCCACAAAAAGATCTCTAATCTGCAGAGAGTTTAGAAGGGCAAAGTTGGACCTACTCTTCGTGCAGGGAACACACTGGGCAAGGGGGAGGGAGCCCAGAATGCGGGGGGGGGGGGTATCAAGGCGATATTCTATGCGTCCCACAAAGGAAAGAAAAGAGGGGTTGCAATCCTGATCGCTAGGGGGTTGGGTTTCAAGAAAGACTCCATCCTCAAGGACTCCGAAGGCCGCTACCTCTTTGTACGAGGCTCCCTACAGGGCTCACCCATAATCTTGGCAGTAGTATACGCTCCGAACGAGGGCCAGGCCCAATTCTGGGAGGGAGTGAGGGAGAGGCTAGAAACTTTTGTCCAGGGTCCAATGGTGGTGGGAGGTGATTTCAATATGGTCCTCGACCCAACCAGAGACAGACAGCGGGTGGGCGCTTTAAACCCCAGACCCGCAGGAGACGCCATGGCACGCAGCTTTCAGAGGGTGAATGGGAGCCTGGGCCTGGTGGATACGATTCCCACCCCCCGAGCAGGGACTCCCTCCTTTAACTACTACTCCTCCACTCACAAAGCCTTCTCCAGGATATACTACATTCTTGTGGACGAGGTCTTCCGCCCCTACGTAGCGGGTTACAGGATAGATCCCGTTCCTTGGTCGGACCACGACCTGGTCAGGATCACCCTGGCGGGGGACTGGTGTAGAGAACGGAGGGGACGCTGGAGATGCAACGATGCCATACTTAGAGATGAGGTACACGCCCAGGCCATCCTGGATGCCATTTCAGAGTTCTTTGAGCTCAACGACAATGGGGAGGTGGGCACGCACGCCTTCTGGGATGCCTTCAAGGCAACCCTAAGAGGAGTACTCATTAAATTAGGATCCTGACAGAAATGGGACAGGGAGACCCAGGAGAGAACTCTGAGGGAAAAAATAGCGCGTCTCCAACCGGGGGGTTCCCCGGCACAGACCCTAGAGAGCGACCGCGTGGCGACACTGGCGGACTACAGGCTCCAATTAAAAGACCTGCTCCTCCACAAAATGGAGAGGAGCATCCAAATTGTTAAAAATAAATAATATGAGAAGGGGGACAAAGTGGATAGGATCATGGCCTGGGAATTGAGGGAGGTCAAGTGAAACAGAATGGTGAGGGAGGTGAGGGACATCAGGGGAACACTAGGTTGCGACACCCCCCATATAAGCGAAGCTTTTCGCCAATACTACAAGTCATTATACGCCTCGGAATATGACGGTGGCGATACCCAGATTGTGGAGTTCCTCGACTCTATACAGATACCGTCCCTTCCCCGGGAACTGGCAGAGGGGCTGGAGGGTCGGGTGACCGAGGAAGAGGTTGACAAGGCGATCAGCGGGATGAAGGTAGGGACCTCCCCGGGGGAAGACGGCTTTTCGGTTTACTTCTACAAGAGGTTTCGATCCTCCCTGTCTCCCTACCTGGCAAAAGTTTTCAACTCGGTGTTGGAGGGGGCACCCTCCCTGACTCCATGATGGGAGCCATAATAGTGGTCCTCCCCAAGGAAGGTAAAGACCCGAGGGAATGCGCGTCCTACCGACCCATATCATTGCTCAACATCGATGTAAAGATCCTGGCCAAAGTGGTGGGCAGGCGGATGGAGGAAATAATGCAGAAGCTAGTCCACGGGGACCAGGTGGGTTTCATCAGGGGCAGACAAGGGTCAGACAATATCCATAAAACAATAGATTTGGTACATTTTGCCCAAAACTCAGATCTCGACGCATGCATCCTGTCCCTGGATTCGGAAAAGGCCTTCGATAGAGTCGAGTGGAGATACATGACCCTCCTCCTCCAGCGAATGGGCTTCGGGACACACATCCTGAGCTGGGTGGCCGCCCTCTATAGAGCCCCCACCGCAAGGGTCCAGGTGAACGGATTACTGTCCGAGCCCTTTCCTCTCACCCGTGGGACAAGACAGGGCTGCCCACTCTCCCCCCTGCTTTATGTCCTCATGATGGCACACCCACTCCCTCCTTTCCTGCAGCTCTCTGGCCGGCCTCTCTTGGCCCTCTTCCTGCTCCTACCTGCAAGGCTAAAAACCTTGGGGTCACCTTCGACTCTACACTCTCCTTCTCTCCTCACATATCTGACGTATCTAAGAAGTCACACTACCAGCTGCACCTCCTCAGAGGTATTCTTCCCTTCCTCTCCTTCCCCCAGAAGCTCACTGTCTCCCGAGCCCTGGTTCTCTCGAAGCTGGACTACTGTAACAGCCTCTATCTTAATCTGCCTACCTCCACTCTCCGCCCTCTGCAACTCATCCAGAACAGAACTGCAAGACTTGTCCTTGGCCTCAAGCCCAGGGACCGTATCTCTCCAGGACTGAAATCTGTACACTGGCTCCCAGTGGCTGCGAGGATTAAGTTCAAAACCCTCTGCATTATCCACAAGGCCTTCTGGGGCCTGGAGCCAAAATACCTTCAACTCTCTCTTCCTAAATATCTTCCTTCCCGAGCCCTTCGTTCATCCGTCTCCAAATCCCTCAGGGTCAGCCGCTTCTCAAAGCAACGAGCTGGGGGTAGATCTCTCTCCGCGGCAGGGGCCTCCCTCTGGAACAGCCTTCCTGCCTCCCTGAAACTTGAGGAGAACCATCTCCGGTTCCGGAAGCACCTCAAAACCTTCCTCTTTGCTTCTGCTTTCTCTGTCCCTCTCCCCTGCTAAATTCTACACTGAAATTGCACTGAATCTGCAACTGGGCCACTCTCACCGACCTCGGTCCTGGGCCCAGCCACTCTCCACTTGCACTGCCTCCCTGGCATCCCCTGCACTGCGGGACTGTCTCTGTATCCCTACAGCCCCCCCCTTCCCAGCACTTCTCTGCACTTACCTTGCACTTGCCACCAGCTGACCCTATTTATTTATTTATTTTATTCTACTTACTTGTACTGCACTTCCCCTTGCACTTTTCCCTTCCCCTACCCCTGCACTTGTGCGGTCTGAATGATACCTGGCCTAGTAGGATCGTTGTCTGTCTTCCCCTTGTTCCCCCCCTGCCTCGTCGCGTCTTGAAACACTTGTGTATAGGCGCGTTACAAATGCCATATCATATCATATCATATCATATCATATCATATCATATCATGGAGGCTTTGGCCATAGCGGTTAGATCCCACCCAGACATCAGGGGTATTAGAAGGGGGGAGGTGGAATTTAAGCTCTCCCTGTTTGCCGATGACATCCTGGCATACCTGGTGGACCCAGGCTCCTCGATCCCTCCCCTCCTGTCCCTGGTCACCTCCTTTGGGCATTTCTCTGGCCTGAAAATGAATATATCTAAATCGGTTCTTCTTCCAATGCTGGACCCCCTGACCAGGTATCAAGGGATAGCTGTGGGCAAAAACACCATAAAATACCTGGGCGTCCTCCTCACTAGAGACTTATCGGTACTGGGAACCTCCAACTACGACCCCATATTGTCCGAGATCACTTCCGACTTGAGGAGATGGGGAAGGATGATCCTCTCATGGTATGGCCGGATGACGGCAGTCAAAATGAACATAATGCCCCGGCTTCTGTACCTCTTCACAGCGCTCCCTACCCGGGTACCCGCCCAAACCTTTATAGACTTACATAAGGGGGTCCGAGACTTTGTTTGGCAGGTAAAAACTCTGCCAAGAGGATTGGGAGGGCCATCCTGACGCTCCCGAGGGAGGAGGGGGGATTCGGTCTTCCAGACTTCCAGCTGTATTACCATGCGGCACAGCTGCGTGTCCTCCTGGAACACATGAAGGAAGGCCTGCGAACATACTGGTCATACTTAGAGGACATGGACGTCCACCCCCTCAAGGTCTGCGACCTCTTGTGGGCCCCTCGCAGGTCAATTCCGAAACAAATACTGACCCACCTGACCCTGGGTGTTCTCTGGGATGTTTGGAGGGAGTGGCCCCGGACAGCTCACCTTTCCACTTGGCTGTCCCCTATGACCTCCTTATGGGGCCCCCCCTGAAACTGGGCAGCAGAGGGTTTAGGCAATCCCAGCGTTGGTCCGACGCAGGCCTTGAAAGGGTGGGCCAGCTGTTCAGGGAGGGAGAATTTCTGAGTTATGAGGACCTCAGGGATGGGCTGGGAGGCGGGACTCTCTCCATTTTCGAATACCTCTGCCTTAAGGGCATCCTCAACGACCCCTCATGGGGCCCAAACCTGAGGAGACAACTAACTCCCTTTGAGAAACTCCTTGATTCAACAACTTCTAGAAAGGGGGCGGTCTCGTGTATGTACGCAGTCCTAAACACCCATTACCTTCAGGCTAGGAGGGGCTTCCGTGGGTTTTGGAACGATCTGGCGGGAGAGGAGATATCAGAGGACGCCTGGGCTGGTATTTTCAGGATATCGGTTCATGGTAATCTTTTCACCTCGGACATGGAACACAACTTTAAGACCCTGCAGGGGTGGCATAGAGATCCGGCAAAACTGTCAAAAATGTTCACAGGGGTGTCACCAGAATGCCCGAGGGGATGCGGCCAGGTAGGGACTAGAGGTCACATGTGGTGGCTATGCCCGAAAGTGCAGACCTATTGGGAGACAGTGAGAGATTGGATAGCGGAGGTAACGGAGGACCCTCTACCCCTCAATCCGCTGACCATGTTGCTGGGCCTCCCCCCGGAGGAAGCGGAACTGCACCGGTACCCAAGGATGTGGGAAACTATGTTGAGAGCGGGCAGAGTGGCCCTAGCCCAGAAATGGAAGAGCCCGGAAACGCCCTCTAAGGAAGATTGGATGAAAAAACTCAAGGACATGTTCCTGATGGACAAATTGACTGCCATGGTGAACAATGATTCTTGCTCGTTCCTGGCTGACTGGTATGGGGTCCAGCAGACATGGGGATGGGACGTCCATTAGTTCCAAGATCGTGCCCCCAGACAGCCGGGGCGTGACCGTCACCGAGAAGGACAATACCTAATAGGGGGTCCCACGACCCGGAGCAACGTCGGCTCCAAGCCAGCTACTGAGTTGGTCACATATCGCATCGCTTCAGCGACACAGGAAATGGAAAGAAAGTTTGATCTCTCCACTGTTCTAAAGTTCGAGTTGGACATGGGGGGGTAGGGGGTGTACGGGGTTATGGAAAAAAAAATCTGTTCTTTGTATCACAAAATGCTAATAAAAACCAAAGTTTTTTAAAAAAAAGAATGTTTTTCCTGACCCAGCTTCACCATTGACATACAGCAGTATAGGTTTGTAATTTTGGCAGGTACATTCTTTATTTTCGTGTTGTACACCATGTGCAATTTCTTCTGTTACTTCTTCAAAAATGGTGTGCTGATCTTTGTTAAGTTTTGATTGTAGTACAGTTAAGTCTTCTATATCTTCTTCATAGTGACACATGGTGTTTTCCACTTCTGTCATAGCTAATTCTGCCTCATTCACTATTAGTGGCTGTCCTAGTGGTTCTTGACTTCCTGTTACAGAAGGTTGACTACTGTCGGAAATGTCCTTATCTAGTTGGGATTGAAGTTCTTCTTTGTGTTGCTGTTCATTGTGCAACATTGTTTTGTACTGTGTAAAGTTCACATCAGTGATAGTGCTTTCATTTGCTTTGAAAGCATCTTCATAGCAGTCATAGTTATTTAGTATCTCTTCCTCTTTTCTCCATGGTTTAAAAAGTTGAAGCAGGGACATGTAATATATTTCTTTCTGTTGAGTAGTTTTTAATGACAATTTGACATGATTAATGAAGCTTTGTTTGGTAAGTTTCACTAAGATGCCTTCACAATCTGTCACTCTATATCTACCTTTGCTTTCATTGGGTTTTATATTATTTTTGTATGTAAAGTTTTGAGCTATGTGGTACAGAACATAGTTTCCAAAGTGGCACTCCTGTTCGGGTAGTATGTGTTCAGTAAATTGTTTTTTAAAATGTCTTGGCTGTTGCGATCATTTTTGGAAATTGTTTCTATGTCCTTATATGATTTCAGAACTCTTTTTCTAGATTTAGCAGGACCAAGACTTAGCCATACTATGTTTTCTGATTTTCCATACAAAGCACTACCGGTTAAACGATCTATAACTTCATAGGCGCCACATTCTCTATGAGAGAGCATTTTTATGCCTAGGCTGTACAATTTCTGAGATAGTGTTTTGTCTGATGATGGGTCATTCCAGAGGTCTTGAAGCTCTGTTTTTTCTGCTTTTGTTAAGTAGACTGTAACATATCATGCAACTGCAGTGGAATTGTCTGCAATGTACTGCACATCTATGTTTGCATTCCATAAGAGTGCAATGATTGCATTGTAATCATTGATATATTTTTATTCTTCTGTTCTTTTTATGTAATACGTGTTCTTATGTGATTTACCTTTAACACTATGTTGAACTGAAGACTTGAAGTTGTTCACTTCACCTGTTTCTGTTACTGGTCTAGGGAAACCAAAGCAGCATTTGGTGTAGTATTTCCCTTTGCTTTTGTATTTGCGACGACAATATTTGCCACATTTGTGTCTTTGAAATTGTAAAATCTGTCTATGAAGGTCACCATGTGTCCGTTGTGAAGGGATTTCACAAGTGACATATTTTTGGATGAACTGCAAAACAGTGGCATCACTGTCCTGACCAAATATAGGTGCACCTTTGATCCATAAAAGCATGTGAATATGTGGTGCTTTGTATTCTTTTCTCCAAAAGAAGTGTTGCACTTCTCCGAGGGGAGGCACCGTTTTATTACAAATAAAGTGTAGCATAGCAATGAAACGATGATGGAAATATCTTGACACATTAACATGATCTAGAGAGCTAAGCTCTCCAGGTGTTAGTATATCTATGTTGGTTTTGTTGTTGTTTGATATGCGTAGGAAATCATGTAAATCTTCCCATGCATACTCTGCACAACTTAATGTAACAAACCAAGTGGGTGGGCCAAGGTTTCTGATCATACAACGTACATATCCGTGCCGTCGGAACCAGTATTCCTTCGTACCACGCATGTTTGCAAACAGATTTGTTATACTTGATTGTAAAACCTCATCTTTTTCTTGCACTTTTTGTATTAATTGCGTAGCTGACATATTTTGAAAGTGGGTTCCAGATTTCAATATGTGTGCAACTCCGGAACATAGGGTTGCTAGTTCACTTTCAAAGAGTATGTGGAATATGTATTTCACATTTTGTCTAAATCTGGGATCTTGAGAATACATTTGTAATGAGCGGTATTCTGATGCCGTAATCTGAGTGGATCTATCATCGTATCTTCCGCCTTTGCCAGTAGGAAATAGCAGTGGAAAAGCATGTGCTTCTATACTTTTTTCCCATATGCTCATTGGTGACCCTTTGGTTTGTCGCAATTGGTAAGTTTCTAGTGCATCATCTATGCTCTCATTAGAGTGCAATGGATGAATTGTGTAATGGTCCAAAAGAGTGGATACTGCAGCATGATCCAGAGGTTCAAAAAGACCAGTTTCCGATGACTCTTGAATTATTTCAATTGTTTCCCTTAAGCTTTCTTCAATATTTATTTATTTGTAGTATTCATTATTGTCTTTCAGATATTGCAAGGCTTGTCTAACTTTTTGTAAGTCCACCAGTTATTGCCAAATTTTTTTGTCTCCTGTTGGTACACCATTTACTAAGACAATTAAAGAATGCTCTATTGGACGTTGCTCTCCTAGAGTGTGCACATTTTCTGTCAGATCTAATGGCAAATAAACTACTTTGCCACGAATGCCTTTCACCAATTCAGAGGGAGGTAATTTTGCTGTTTTTGGTTGAAGGCATATTATTGTTTGAAAGGGGTGAATTATGATGCTCTCATACATATTGAGTTGTTGCAGGGGTTTTGGTAGTGGGAATAATTCCAAATTATTTGTGATAGCAAGTGAAGGAGTTTGGTTGTTGTCCAGTTTTGTAGTGCAGTAACTGCAACATATTAGGGGTTCACTTATTTGGTATTTGTTTTCTGCTGTTTTCTGCGGCCACACACACACTCATGGTTTGGTAGTTCAGCCGATGTACTTACTTACTTTGTATTTCTTTTTTGTATGTGTGTAATAGAAGGTTGCTATGTGCAGAATTGTTGCTAGTCTGTTCTAAAACTATTGCATTTTGTAAGTGGCTTTCACTTCCAAAATATTTTCTCTGGATACGGTTGACTTCTTCTTGTAGGTATTTGGGTGTACCATGCAGAAGAGTGTTATTTAAATTGGCTAATTCTAAAGCTGGACTTTTAGCATGGTACAGTGTATACACTAGATTCTTACATTTGAATGATGTATTGATATCCTTTTGATATCCTGGAAGGTGCTTTTGCAAATAGGTCCTAAAATGCAGGCTAATGAATGTCCTTGTAGTCCTGTGTATTTGCGCACTGGACAGATATCCATATTTTGCAGCAGTTTCATTTTGATTTTGTCTTTACCTTTCACATACTGATTGAGGAACTGACGTAAAGATTTCAAAGATTTGTTAGGAATGTTACACATGTGCACGGCCATTTGTATACTGGACTGTCTGCTTCAGTCGAATGGAGAGGTAATTCTGAGTTTTCTGGGGATACTTTTGTAAGCAGTGTTTCTTGTTCCATGATAGTATTATTGATTTTTTCATACCCTCGTCCACTGCTATGGATTGCAATTGTGTTTGTTTGATTTTGTTTGTATGCTTCTTCATTAAAATATGGTTCTGTGGTTGTTGCGTGACTCCATTCACCTCCACAAATATTTAAGAAGTTATTTTTGTTGACATTCCGTTTATTGAGAAGTTTCTTTTGTAGTTTAGTACTTTGTTTTGTTAGTGGTTTCATCCCATTTAACACTAAAATAAATAACTTCCTTTTGAGAAGGATTACACTGTCTACGAGAGCTTGTAGGATTAATTCTCTTCGGTAAGTTTTAAGGGTTGAGGATGATTTCACTCCTCTTCTTATTAAATTCTGAAGGACACTGTGGCGAAACATTTTTACTAAAATACTTTTTTTACTATGGGTTCTTGCTAGTATATCAGGATTCATAGGAGCATTGTTAGCAGTACTGGTAGCCAAAGTTTTGTAAAGCATTTTCTGTTTCGTGCCACATTTTGATAGAGGAGCCAAAGTTTCAGTAGTTGAAGCTTCCTTTGTTTTGCTAAATTACTGTATTAGCTGTTTTGTATCAACGTTCTGTACAATCTCTGCTAGAGATGGATGCTTACTTTGCACACTTTTATTAATTTATTTGCTCTATTTCTGCATTCCTTTATACAGACTTGCTTTTTGGTAGGCATTCATTGGGGTCTGTTGAAAAAAAAAGAAGGCATGGTTTGGTCTGTTTTACAATGTATGTGTGCTGTGTGCATGCGTGCATGAGGTTGATGGGGAAGCTGTTTGTGGTGGTGTGTGAATGTGCATTGGGCAGTTACAATGAGTTGGGAAGGCTATTTTTCTGTTTGTATATTACTACACTGTGCTTCAGATGAGAGTAGAAAGTGAGCTAGTTGTGAGGAGAAGCATTAATAGTAAACGTAATGGTATAAAATTAAAACAGCTATTTGTTTTGTAGAACTAACATTCTAAGGCTTCTGTATGTTATTTGTGTTACAAAAACACAGGGATTTGTGTGCCATTCTGCCTGTTATTCTTTGTTTAATAAATGGGGATTTGTGGGTAGAATGGTTCAGAAATCAATGTTTTTTTGGTGCGCAAATTACATAAATAACCCACACAGTCTCTTTGAGGAACAGTAAGAATATAAAGGTAGTACTGTACTTACTTTTTTTTGCAGAATGACCCGGTTTCTTCGGATATGTTGTTTGCAATGACCAGGTTTCTTCGAATATGTTGTTTGCAGTGTAGATGCTGTTGATTATCAGGAGAGTAGTCTTCACTGCAATTGTAAAAGGAAGAAGTTAGTAACTTTGTGTGTTTAAAGCAGTGATGTTAATGTACACGTTCATTTTGCATCTTTCGTTGGAGTATTCTCCTTTGATATCGCAACACGGTGCATGTGTGCATTTCATTTCACTATGTGCAGCCTTTATATGTTATTTGCAGTATGTTAGTTGAACCTGCTTCGCAAATTAGTACAATTTTCAGTTCATGAAATTCCCTTGTTTTTTAAAGCTGTGTTGTTTATAGCAGAGTGGTTTGGAAGTGATAGGTCATTATAGTAGATGGGAAAAATGTGACTACTTTCATATTACAAGTACGAATGCGAAAAATTGGGAGAGCCTCACAGGGAGATGTCAAATCGGGAACGTTTATTTTTCTCATACGATCGCATTGGAAGTAGCATTAATTTAGGCGGAAGACAGTAAACAATTGTGACATTTTCTAATGGAAAATCGAGTTTTGCGCCTAAATTGGGAGGGTTGTCATGTATGTATAGGTTATGCGGGAGATAGTAAGAATAAGTGCGGTTTCTCAATGAAAAATCGGAAATCTTGCACTTAAAGGGGGAGCATTGGTATGTATTGGCTATGCAGATTAAGTGGCATTAATTTGTTTAAATGGAATCATAAGGGTTGCACATGTTCTCTGAATAAAATATGCATACCTGTACTTTGTACTCATGCATGTGCATATGCATGGAGATGTAAGTAGAAATCCGCGACACTTGCACAGTAATTTTTGAAGTAGGTGCTTTGCAAAGATATTGCATTCAGAGTGATCAACAGTACATTTGAAGTGCGGAACTCTGATGACGGAGTTAGATGTAGAGATCTTGAATGTGATTGGTGGATGGTTGTGTGACTGCTTAGCTGCGTCCAATGAGGGAATGGATTTGCGAGTGATGTGGAAAGGGTAGAAGGACTGGCTAAGAGTTACGTGCTGCAAGGACACCGCGCTTGTCAGTGGGTAGAGCGTGGCACATATGGGGTTCTACAGCAAATCCAGCATGGAAAGGGGACTATAGGATTCTGCCAATCAGATGTTCACATTGTTCATTTGTGTTGAAAGACGGTGCGTGTAGTGAAGATGGCGGAGGTGGAGACAGTCAGGGTGTTGGTGCTCGGAGATATTTTAGTCCATGGTTTACAGCACTATTCTGAAAGTAGGCATGTGGCACATAATTTCGATGTCAGAGGAGTGGAGGTGGTGTGGAGCGCTGCGACTGATTGCAATGTTGCGGCAATTCTCCAGGTTTGCAGAGATATGCGTAGGATGACCAGTCCCCATGTGGTAGTTTTGCACTACGGTGCTTGCCATTTGGGCTACATGAGTTCACCTACTTTGTTGGAAGATTTGGAACAGTTGGTGCAAGCAGTCATTAACATCTTTCCAACTGCGAAAGTAATTTTTTCTGTCTTACTCCCTAGAGAACATGGGACAACAGTTCTGTTTTTTGTCCTGATCAAAGTATTGGAAGGTGTACCATCAATCGCGGCATGCGTGCTTTCATGTTACGAGCTGGTATGTTTTTCTGCAGCCACGAGAACATTGTTTCCAGTAATGCGGCTTATTTTGAAGTAGATGGTGTTTCGTTATCTTTTTTGGGAAATGCCATGTTCTTTTTGAATGTAAGGCTTGCTTTGGAGAAGGTTCTGTAATGATTGTAGGAGTAAAGTAAGAAGAAACAAAATCAAAAAAATACAAAATAACAGGTTTCTGTCAGGCATCTGCCAAAAAAACAAAAAAAACGGCTCTTTTCAGAGCCCACCTTAAAGGGGAAAAGGGGAATACTATTTAAATGTACAGTCGTCACGCTCAGGTCCTCTACGTGTCTGAGGACATGGTGGTAGTCTGCAGGCAGCGCATATTACCAACGGGGTTTCTGGGGTGGAGACGCATGCAAATGAGAATGAGCGAAGCTATGGATTGGTCAGTGGGTGTGTTCTGAACAGAGAGATTTAGTGAGAATGGCCCTCATTACGACCCTGGCGGAAATCGAAAAACGATGGCGGAAATGCAATACCGCCATCGAATAGCGCTCGGTGCGACTATGACCCGTCACCGCAAAGTACGAAGCCATTAGCGACACCGTAGTGAACGCCAACGCTAACTGCACCAAGCACGCGCGCGCGCGCCATGCCAAACCGCAAACACCACCATGGTGCAACGGTACGCCAATTCCGACCCTAGCGGACATGTACCTAACGCCATCAGGCATGGCGGAATGTACCATTCCGCCATGGCGAGAAGTACGGCATCGCGAATCAACCGTAAACGGCCCCACTGAGTGCCTGTACACCGCTCCCTGCCCACAAAGTACAACTCCCCGTAGGTGCAACGAAGCCACAATGCAACCATTGAAATGTACAAGTCACCCATGCATGCCAACGAACAAAAGAAACACAACAGGGGCCAATGGGAGCTGCAGGGCACAGATGGCACGAATACAGAAGCCATCCCAATGGACATGACCACAGTCCCCCACCAAGAAACGCACGCAAACACAGGCACCTGTGACCAGCAATATTCCGAAAACCATTCAACCAGTCCACCTGGCTGACCGGCATCTGTTACACAAAACCCAATCCCCCGCCCCTGAGCATGACAACATTCAAACTGGCATATTGGCAGCCCCCATCCCTGACCTCACTGGGCTTCGTAGGCAAACGCGCACAGCACAGTACCACGCAACTAAACCCCGAAGCTGGAACCCAATGCAGATCTCCTCACAATACATCGCCCCCCAAATAGGCATATGCCACATCACTTGCAAAGAAAAACGCTACACGGGCCAAATCAGAATAGATATTTATGCACATCAAAATCACCAAGCACATACAGCCATCAGGCCATGAAATCCAAAACACCAATCACCATTGTGGGCTGCTTCCGCAAGAAATGACCAGCCACTACCTGTGTGTCGCCCTGTTCCCCCATGGTACACAGAGCCACATTCACGTCCGAAAAGGCAACATGGAAGCGCACAGAACCGCAGGGCCGTCCCAATGGGGAGGCACTAGTCCAGCTGAAAGGCCGAAATGTTGCTCCGAGCCACCAGTACTGCGTAAGGGCATGTGGCCCATTGGCGATCGTCCCATAAGATCGTAATGCTGCTCCACTGATTAACACGAAGCAGCAGGTGTCGGGAGTAAAATCCATCTGCAGGAGTGGCATACAGATGGCAGTGGCAAAAGGGGAGGAGATACCTGTCAACCAAAAGAAAAGAAAAAGAACAGAATGGCCATCAGAACTACATACCAACAACTCACTTCAATGATCACACGAAATCCACCGCTATATGCATGCCAGCCCACTCCAAAGGAACATCACCACCCCAAAACCACTTGCGACTCATAACCATCTATATCGAGGTGCAAACACCATCGCAAACGAGTGTCTGAGGGCGCCTCGAGACAGGGAGGGCTCAACAAGGCCAGATGGACGATGGTCCCACTATGGCAGCCCTGCATCACATAGCGTAGGGGAGGCGGATAGATCCCAAGAAGCCCTGTACATGGCAAACTCTGTATCAAATCACCTGCCCATGCATCCATCCATCATTCCCTCATCCCGGGATCAAAATGCCTGAATAATTACTCACATGACATTAGAAACATCCATTGAGTCTGTGCGTTATGCAGCCTGCTAAATCCACAGTGCCCCAGGCCGTAATTCCAGTGTTGTGAAGTAACATGTATTTGGGAACGGACGGCCTCATCGCCCACGTAGCTATTGCGCATCCCAAACTATTCATATCAATCATTGCTCCCTCGCCATGGGCCCTGTCTCAAGGACATAGAACAATAGAACGTTACATTTGCAGTCAGACCTGTGGGCATCTCCTCGCCGCTAGCTGGAAACCGAAAGCGCCGCCCTTCGAATTCCTCATTTGCAACATCACGTCGAAAAGGCATCTGTGGCCGTTTGAAATCACTAATTATCCCATCGAGTGCGGCTGTGTGTGAAAATGGCAACTGCCTTCACCCACGAATGGGACGCCCCGCCCGTCGTTGCAACTCGGTACAGTGATGCATGAGGGCCCACCGTTACTCGAGTACTACGTCCCACTGACCCCTCACAAGTCTGTTCGCGACTGCACAGATAGTATGTGAAACAATGGGACCACAGCAGAATGAACATATCAACCAATCTTACACGGCCATCGGGTACTAATACATGATTGCAATAGCAAGATACAATTCCCCGAATTGCAGCGTTGTGCGCGGGACGTGCTCGGCCAAAGGGGAGAGCAGTTTGCACAGGTGGAATCAATCACCACAGGTGGAGGCCATACAGCCTGAAAACACATAAATTGCACAGCCAGTCTCCTCCCACAACCACACCGAAATGCTACCGGCAGGACTCGCGATGTTGGCCCTGGGGGACCTGATAGCACTGCAAGTGCTCCGACTCCAAGAAGTAGACGAACACCAACTACAACCAGCCGCACGGAGGAGACGCAGGAGGAGGAGGAGGCCAAGGCAGGGCCAGCAAGGCCCACCAGCACAGCCACTACCACCACGCAGGCAGCCCGCAATTCAACGCCTCCGAGCACATCCGTTCAACCTCACTGATGAGCAGATCCACACCCTCTACCGTCTGGACCGGGACACCATAGCCGCCATTGTGGACATGACACAGGCTGACCTTGTCAGCATGATAGATAGCCCAACCGCCATCCCACCCCTACTGAAGGTGGTGTCTGTACTCCACTTCCTGGCCACAGGCACCTACCAGCACACAGTCGGACAGTTGCATGGCATTTCTCAGCCACTGTTCTCACGGACACTATTGCAAGTGCTCGATGCCCTCCTGAAGCACGCAGACGACTACATCTCTCTACCACGCTCGGAGCAGGAAATTACCAACACAAAAGTGGGATTCCATGCACTTGCCGGAATACCGGGTTGCATTGGTGCCATCGACTGCACCCATGTTGAATTGGTCGTCCCACATGCCATGGAGGCCCAGTACCGCAACCGAAAACAATTTCATTCCCTGAATGTACAGATGGTGTGTGACTCCAACAGGATCATTACACATTGTTGTGCCCGATTCCCTGGATCAACCCATGATTCTATGGTCTTGAGGAACTCTACAATACCACGCTACATGGAACGACACGCAGGGAACAGATCCTGGCTACTCGGTGAGTCTCATTACATGCATGATGATGTGGGGTATGTGAATTGTCAATGACCTGCCAGGAAGGGGGGGGGGGGGTGTGCGTACGTATCAATGGCATTCCACATCATACGTTTCTCGTCCACATACAGGTGATGCTGGATATCCACTGAAGAGATGGCTCCTCACACCAGTCCGGAACCCACGGGACCAGCATGAGGAGGACTACAACCATGCCCACTCACGTACCCGTGTAGTCATAGAACAGGCATTCGGCCTACTGAAGACCCGTTTCCGCTGCCTCAGCAGGTCTGGCGGGGCACTCCTGTACCGCCATGAGAAGGTTGCAAAGATGGTCATGGCATGTGTCATGCTCCACAACATGTGCGTACGTAGAAATGTGCCCATGCCCCCTGACGCAGAACTGCAAGCACCTGATGATGGTCATGATGAGGGTGGGGATGTGGCAGCACCTCATGGAGTCTGCGAGGCACCGGAGGGCCGTGACATTCGTCAGCATCTCATTGATGTATGCTTCTAGCACTCACGCCTGGTGGCTGATGCATGGACACGGGACTCGTGGCACTGCGTGTGTCTGGGACATGCACAATATGGACTGTACGCCTATGATGGCCTAGTACACAAAGATCAATGTCCACACTTCTCATTGGTTGATCGTGCACTTTTTATGGCATATGTGATATCATGTTGAACACCCTATCGACCCGCCACCCAAGTGAGCCCAACACACCCCCTCCACCCTCCTACCTCCCACCCGAACACCAGTGTCCAAAGATGCTCATTGTCAGTGGGCTGTCGCTATTGCATGCCCCCTCTGCGGGTATCAGGGGCACCCCTGCCTGTGGAGCGCAGGTTCCTTCCAGATCTACGTTGGGGGCTGCCCTGGACGGAACTTGCAACGGATGATGTGTCTGCCTGCTCACGTCCATGCATGTCCCTAAGGGTTTGCGAGAGCTCAGTGAGCACACGGCGCACTGCGGCAAGTTCGGCACATACGTCTTTGGACGTCGCATGCAGTTCCCCCCTCAGGCTCTCGGTGCTACTCTCCATTTGGACTCTCAGGCTCTCGGTGCTACTCTCCATTTGGACTCTCAGGCTCTCGGTGCTACTCTCAATTTGTGCCCTTAGCGTCTCTGTACCTCTCTCCATTTCTGCCCTAAGTGTCTCTGTTGATGTTTCTATGTCTGCCTTGGTGCCCCCACATTCATCGGCATGGCCCTTGAGGAGTGTGGCCATTTGCTGCTGTTGGACGATTAACTTGTCGAGGGACTGTTGCCTCTGCTGGGCCATGGCCATTTGCGGTGGTGTCACAGAGGGGCTGTTGTCCTCATGTTGCCTTGCCACAGGGCTTGTGGGGGATGGCCAGTCGTCGTCTTGTGGCTGCACCTGCGTGGTATCCTCATGTTGTACGGGAGGGGACAGACAGGGGGATTGGGACAGGTCATGGATGGATCTGACCTCGACATCCCCGTCTTCTGTGTCCGAGCATGCTGCCATCAATGGGGTGTCACCTATGGTGCTGCTGCCACCAGAGGTAGTGCCTTCTGTGGCATCCATTGGGGGGACCTGTGGTGGTGGTGTTGTGGCCATGCTGGCTGCTGGGGTGCCTGTTGATGTTCCCTCCTCTGTGCTGCCACCTGATTTGTGCTGCTGCCGTGTCTTGATGCGTGCAGCTGAGGTGGAGGGTCTCTGGCCGTTGGTCTTGGCCCTCTTTGCAGGTGTGCTGGTAGGGGTGTCCTGTAGCTCGTCGTTTGGATCGGACCCTGTGGTGGAGTAAAGGAGGGCGAGGGTTATTGATGGGTCAGTGGGAATTGGAATGGCATTGTATCACATGCATTGGGGTGGTACCTGAGGGTGATTTGGGTCGGGGTCTTGGAGGTGCTTTGATTTGTGTGTGGAGTGAGGGTGCAGTTGTTTGGCAGCCTGCAGTTAGGGTGTGCCTGCTGCACGTGTAGTGCGTGTATTAGGGGTTTTTAATTATTTATGTATTTATTGTGGGTTTTGACGTGCGCTTTCAGGCCGATGTGTGTGGACGTTCTCCTGGACATGTGTTTCTGTTGCACTATGTGGACGCATGGTACTTCACATGGTTGGACTTTGTGGATTTGGCATTGTTTTATCTGGCCCACCTACCTGAATCTTCGGATGTCTGCACTCCTTTCTCCATCCCTCCGACTCCCTCTATGCTCTCCATTCCGATGGTGGAGGCACAGATTTCTTCCCAGGGGGTCAACTTGATGGGTGATTCAGGACCTCCCCCGGTGGCTGTGGCAATGTTGCGGTTGGCAGAGAGTATGCTGCGGACGCGTATCCGCAGGTCGTCCCATCGCTTGCGGCATTGCTGTGGGGTGCGGGGTGCGGTCCCCACCGCACTTACCCGCTGTGCCACCAGAGCCCATATGGCCTTCTTGTTTGCAAGTGCCGTCCTGGTCATTTGCGTGGAGAAGACGACGGCTGCATTCTCCTGGAGGGTCTCTGTTAGCACGGTGAGTTCCTCACGGGAGAAGTGGACCTGCCGCTTGCGGTCGCACGCTTTCTTCGCTACTTTTCCCATTTTTCGTGGTTTCGCTAGGGTGGTTGACGGGTTGGGGTGTGTTTCAGGGTAGTGATTTTAGTGGTTGTGTGGTTTTGGTGTTTTTATAGGTGTACGCCGGGATGTTTCCCGTTCCGGGCCCATGTTTTAACTTCCGTTTCCGTATATTTCCGGGCACCGTACTTTCCGGTAGGCGCACACTGCGGTGACCGCTAAGAGGGGTGGCGGTATTGCACCTAGGGCGCCGTACGGCGGCGGTGTGGGCCGTTTTGGGGTCATTTCCGCCATCGCGGACTTTGCACTTCCGCCGTGGCGTGGTGCTCGTGCCCGATGGGTCGGAATGGGCCGCACTTTGCTCCTTCGTACAATGGCGGAAACGCTATTTACGCTGTGGCGCTCCGGTCAGTCGCTTTCCGCAAGGGTCGTAATGAGGGCCAATGTCTTTTTCCTGACAGGAGACCAGACAGCTGTGGCTCTGTGTGCTCGAAAACAGATTATCTGGATTTTGGGAGACTCATGGATACATTGGTTGAAGGTGCATGCAGAAAGTTGTGTTATATCTGTAGATCTTGATTTTCTCATGTGGAAGTGCACTGGCATGGAGTGGGTGGAATGCAGTGGCTGGACTTGGTACCTCTCTGTGATACTTTACAGACAGAGCGTCATCCTGATATAATTATCATTCATTGTGGAGGAAACAGTTTAGGGCATGTCTCTGGAATTTCTTTGCAATGTGTAATGAAGGAAGGACTTGCGAAGGTCATGGACATGTTTCCAAATTTGCAAGTAGTTTTTTCCCGTATTGCACAAAGACAAATGTGGCTGCGTTCTTCTGCATTTGGTCCACAAATGGAGAAAGCGAGGCGTAATGTAAATAAGGGTGTTTGTGCCTTTCTAAGAGATGTTGGCATGTCCTCTTTCCACAATGAAAACATTTTGTTTTGCAGCACTTTCATTTTTCGCAGAGATGGAGTCCATCTCACAAATGCTGGCAATCAGACGTTTCTTTGAAATGTACAAAATGCATTGCAACATTTTTTGGATTCATAGTCACCTATTTTGCATTACGTTTTTTTGAATCCAGGGTTTTTCAAGCACACAAAACACCACCAAAATGCTCTTTTCAGAGCCACCACGGACTCCCAGCGAAAAGTGCTTTGGTTTTGCTCCGTTCGCACCCTCCATTTTTGTGCGTCCTACGACTGTCCACAGACTTTTTGAAAAATGCGCGGTTGCCTACACCGGTCATTTGATAGTTCCATTGTTAAACTGAGAAAGGCGGCTCTGAAAAGAGCCTTTTTTGTAATTTTTGTTGTTTTCCATTTTTTTAATTTTTTTACACACAACACACTAGGAGAGGAGAGCAAAGGGGGGTAAGGAAGGGACACCAACCACTGGGATAAGAAAGGGCAGGTGGAGAGAGAAAGATGTAGGGTGGGCCTTACTTAGGTAGGGAGCAGTTCTTCTGGTGCTCTGTGACCGTAGTCTCAAAAGCACTTCGAAGACTTTCTCCCTGCAGAGTACTGCGTTGCAGTACATACACAATATTGTGACCCTCGAAAGGTAAGGGTCAACAGCATCGCAAATGGCCGGTGAGGCAGTTGGAGGGATGCGCTCTCCCACAGGAGTGTCTCTTGTGGTGAGAGGATCGGACACAGAGGATGCTGCGGAGGAACCCAACCTGCTACGTTCTTCACATGGTACCACCTTGCAAATGTCCGCACTGTGGAACGAAGTTAGGTGTCGCTTCATGGGTGTCGTACTAAAGCTGTACGCACCAGGTCTCCCGCGACTCAGCACCAACTTGCACTGGTTACACATAACCTGGTTCACACATGCTTTTGGTTCTTTCCAAAAACTGTAAACAACCGCCACACCCACGACTCCCGGAGAGTGCTTGTAGTGTGGAGTTCCTCCACCTCATTCTCTTCTTCCTCGCTCTCTACATATGCACGCGTATTTCCCTCTGCAGGCCCTTGGGGAGGTGGTGGCGGTGGAGGATTTGGGGATGGTGCTGAGGCTGATGAAGCAACAGCAGCCATGGATGCCATTAGGTTGGTCGGCTAATCTTCGCTACAGCAGTAAAGGCAGCAAAACTCAATCCGCTATAGCCAGAAGTACAATGAAGATGAGCTCGGGTGTGGCCTTTTATAGGGGTGGAAGGGTGCGTCTCGTGACCATATTGATCACTCAAAAGCGTTGCAAAAATTCGAAACAATACGTTGAAAGGTAGGGCCATTGTATGGGACATGTGAAATGGTGATTTTATACTGTAAAATAATTTCCCATGTCTGTATAAATTATTTTGAAATGTTGCGGTAGCAGACAAACTGCGCAAATTAGGCCACACGCTCAGCGTGGGTGCGGTCACATGATGTCGTGAACACATCCGTGAAGGAAATGGGTGCCCGCTGGACACCAAATGCAGAGTAACGGACGTGCGCATGCACGCGGGTTTTCTACGGACAGTGTTCGGGTCCTGAAACTAATTAAAAGTGCGACACAAGTGAGACGGACAGTTACGGACAGGCGCGATGTTCGCAGTACTTATGGGTGTGGTGCACATGTGCGTAGATGTTCTGCTGACTGTACAGCCAGGTACAGTGTCCTTAGGACACCTCCATTTTGTTTGACTACAGACATGCCGGCCACCGCGCCTTTTCTACAGACATTTCCATCTTGGCTGCGGACGGTACGGACAGGTATAGTGTCCTTAGGACACTCCCATTTTGTTCATTTACAGACATCCCGGACACCTGGTGTGTTCTAAGAACAGTTTTATATTGGTTGTGACCAGTATGGACGCCCCCATTCTGTTAATTTACGGACAACTTGGACAGCTTGTGCGTTCTAAGATCAGTTCCATCTTGGTTGGGAATGGTAGGGGTAGGTGTATTGCCCTTAGAACATCCATATTATATTGATTACGGCCAGCCCGAACAGGCGTGCTGTCCGCGAACATTTTAACAGTTTTAGAAAAAAATGTTGGGATCCAAACCATTCCACTACAACTAACATAAAAAATGTTTTAATACACACACATACATCAATCAAGAGAAAGAGGGGGAAGCAGACACTGAAATTAATATAGGGGAATTAGGGTTCAACATGGGCTGGTTGTGAGGGGATGAAGGGATGGATGTTTTGTCAAAACGTTTATGTTCTTCTTGAGGGTTTGGGGGTGGTTCCCTAGGAAATGGAGAAGGGAGACAGGTTCAGGTGGCACAGTGATATCTTATTTTTCCTCTCACGTATTCCTCCACAAATTGCCTTAACCCGTTAAAATTCTCATTTAGTATGTTCATTTTCTCTTCTATCCGTTTCAGGCTGTCTTGCTCTGTGTCCTTTGGTCGACTTTCTTCTTTCTTTAACCTGGTCTGTTAAAAATAAATATATATATGTTAAATGCCCATAAAATACTGACTATTAATTTGCTTATGCAGAGAAGTGTGTACCATTATTATCGCTATCTTCCGACATTTCCCCATGCGGAAAATTCTCCTCCAGCCACTCCAAAGTACTGCACATTTCTGTGTCAAAACAACAGAAATACATTATTTGTTCTGCACCTCATACAAAAAAGTACACACACATATAAGAAAAATGAAGTTCACTTACTACTTTCTTGTAATTTGTATTCGTTGTGTTGTGTTCGTCTACTGTCGCTCCTGGCTGCACAGTTTCTGTGAGGTAATTAAGTTGGAGGCATATCTTTTTTTGTTATGTATAATCCATTTCATTCTACATGGTATTTAAATGCATGGGTAATGTTTGAGACGTGTAGGTTCAATTGGTTACTTATTAGTACTTATAATGTGTTTATGTGTTCTTTTTTAAACTTCTGCATTTTTTATATGACTGTTTGGGTAGTGTTGATCTCGTCCGCGCCCATCCACACTGTGATGTCATCTTTGATGCCCTGGGTGTTAGTGTTAGCAGTGCACAGTGGTGCAGCCAGTTATGGGTGCTTAGCCTACCATAACTGGCGAATTTCAGGGGTTTTTGGTTTTACTTTGAACCATAATGTCACATTTGTAAAGTTTTTTTGTGTGAATTTCACAGGTTGTTAGTAGCGCAACTTAACCATAACGTCCCCTTAGCAAAGTTTTTTTTAGTGAATGTATATATATATATAGAGTGAAAAAAGTTTGTGAAAAGGATGTTATGGTTGCAAGTAAAACCGAAAAAACCCTTGAAATTCTCCAATTATGGTAACCTAAGCAACCATAACTCGTACCACCTCCGTACATTGCTAAGACTAACACCCAGGACATTAAAGATGACATCACAAATGTCATTGATGACATCACATATCTGGCCCACTTCTTTTTGTTCACTGACATATTCAGGCCACAGGATTTTGTTCACTGATGAGACAATTTTACAAATGAAAAAGTGTGACATATGTACACATTAATCTTCTTGTATACTGCTAAGAAACTTTCCCAAGGATTTGTCCTCAGTTCATGGTACACATACATGGTGAAATAAGTAAGCCTCAAACACACAAATCATTTGTGTACTTCATAATAAAGTGTAATGTTACTGTCATTTTTGGTAGTGTTGTTTCTTTCCTACTTACCTAAGTTTCTTTGTGTGTTTCTTGTATGCATTGTAGGTCTTGACACAAGTATATAGTAAGTTTTCAATTATTAGCTATTTATTCCATGTTTATCATTACTGAAAACTCTGACAAGGTACCATTCATTATTTTACTATCAAAAATTACCAAACACAAAATATTGTACTTCTATAGCGCATGCTGCAGCCATTGCCTGTGTGTATGTATGATTCGGGCCCTGTACTAACAACAACACTCCAACATTATGTTTTGTTGAGTTCATGATGGATATCCCGATCACCCCTCACATCTTGTTACTAACATTATAAACACAACCCCTGTTAGAGACTTCTTATCACAATTACTTTCATATATGATGTCATCGGTGATGTCATCAATGAAATGATAAATTAAATGATATTTTATTTATATCGCGCTCGTACACAAGTGTTTCAGAGAGCGACCAGGCAAGGGAGGGGAACAGGGGAGAAAAGAAAACAAATATCTTACTAGGCCCAGTGACATTAAGAACACGCAAGTGCATGGGGAAGGGAAAAGGGGGAAAGTGCATGGAAGGGGGAGAAGTGGAAAGTGCGGAACAGAGGAGAGAACAGAATAAATAATAATAAGTAAAATAAATAAAGGCGATAAACAGTGGTAGTGCAGCCGACAAGTTGCAAAGTGCTAGGTTAGTCAGATAGGGTGTATATGATCAGTGCAGAAGAAGAGTGGGTGGGGGGCTGTATGGGTACAGAGACAGGCCCCAGTGCAAGGGTGGCCCTGAGGCAGTGCAGGAGGGTGGCAGGATGAGCAGATACCTGGTCCCGAAGGACAGAGGGTTGCCAGGTGCACAGTGCCGCGAGAGAAAGCAAATCAGCAGGAGAGAAGAGAGGCAAAGGCAGAAGCGAAGAGGAAGGTCTTGAGGTGCTTCCGGAACCGTAGATGGTTCTCCTCAAGTTTCAAGGTGGCAGGGAAGCTGTTCTAAGAGGAGGCCCCAGCCAAAGATAGAGATCTACCCCCAGCTCATTTCTGTGACAAACAACTCACCCTGAGAGAGTTAGAAGTAGAGGAGCGAAGGGCTCAAGAGGGGAGGTATTTACGGAGGGATAGTTGAAGGCATTTTGGCCCCAGGCCCCAGAAAGTCTTGTGAACAATGCAGAGGGTTTTAAATATAATCCTTGCATCCACTGGGAGCAAATGAAGAGATTTCAGAGCTGGAGAGATACGTTCCAGGGCTTGTGGCCAAGGACAAGTCTTGCAGTCCTGTTCTGGATTAGTTGCAGAGGTTGGAGAGTGGAGGCAGGTAGATTTAGAAAGAGGCTGTTGCAATAGTCATGCCTAAAGAGACCCAGAGCATAGGAGACAGTGAGCTTCTGGGGGAAGCAGAGGAAAGGCAGAGTACCTCTAAGGAGGTGCAGTAAGACATTTTTGACTTTTGAGAGACGTCAGAGATGTGTCGGAGATGAAAAGTGTGGTGTCAAAGAAGACCCCTATGTTCTTAGCCTCGCAGGTAGGGACAGGAGGAGGGCCAAGGAAGGCCGGCCAGAGTGTGAGGGGAAAGGATGGTGAAGGTGTGCCGATGAGGAGGATCTCAGTCTTGTTGGCATTTGAACAAAGATTGTTGGCAGCAAACATATTTTGAATGGCGATTAGGCAATCAGAGATGAGGGAAAGAGGGGAGGTGGCTGAAGGAAGCCTGAAAATGAGTTGGGTGTCATCAGCATAGCACTGGAAATTTTAGCAGAAAATGGCAATGCAGTGGGCGAGAGTTGCCAGGTATTGGTTGAAAAGCCAGGGCGAAAGGTTAAACCCCTGGGAACACCACAGGTAGAGAGGGAGATAGAAGACAGGAAGGACCCAAGTTGTACTTCGGAGGGTCGATCAGAGAGGAAAGAGGTCAGCCAGGCCAGAGCCTGATCGGTGATGCCCAGGTTGTCACGAAGATGATTGAGCAGGGTGGTATGGTTGACCGTTTCAATAGCAGAGGAGAGATCAAGTAGGATGAGGACAGAGGGAATTTTAGAGTCAAGGTTGGAGAGCAGGTCTTCACGGATGTTCAGGAGAGCAGTTTCCGTGCTTCTGGCAGCTCTGTAGCCAGATTGGTGGTCATGGAGACACCCAGCAGAATCAGAATGAAGGTTAAGCTGAGAGATCAATGACATTTGTGATGTCATCTTTGATGTCCTGGGTATTAGTCTTAGCAGTGCATGGAGGTGGCGTGAGTTATGGTTGCTTATCTTACCATAACTGGCACATTTCAATGTTTTTTCGCTTTTACTTGGAACCATAATGTCCTTTCAACAAAGGTTTTCATTGAATTTCATGGGTTTTTGTTGGTGCAATGTAACCATAACGTCCCTTTAACAAAGTGTTTTCATTGAATTTCATGGGTTTTTGTTGGCGCAATGTAACCATAACGTCCCTTTAACAAAGTGTTTTCAGTGAATTTCATAGGTTTTTACTAGTACCTCTTTAATCTGCTACATGTTCCCTATATTATATGACCCCCCCCCCCCAATATGTCAAATAGGGAGTCCGTGGTTGGCGTGGTAGTCCGCGGACATCAGCTAGCATTTCCAAGGCTCAGAATTATAGGGGAGAACCAAAAAAGATGTACCCAGAAACCAACAAACTTATGTACCTAAAATCACAACTAATATTTACAACATGCAAATATATCTTTTGTGCACACACTTACATTAAAAAATCAATTTATTTTGAATTTAACACACATTACAATGGAATGCACAAATCACAAACCATAACTGTACACTTCATATAATCTGCTCACTACAACTCTGCATACAAATACCAGGTGCTTATTGACATCAAATTCCCACTAGAAAGTAAGTGCAATGCATTTATTTCACTTTTATCAGCTTTCATTATATAAACATGTCTTATAAAACAGAAGCACTTTTTTTCTCACAGAAATGGCAAGCACAATGGAAAGGTTAGAGGAGCACTTTCCAAAAGATGAAACGAGTGGCAATAACATCTCTAATGTTATACAATACATATTTTAATGTAATTTGTACACACATTACTAAAATAATAATGTTTGTTTTTCTTACAGTACATAGTTTTAATGAACAAACCATGCCACAGTTGAATTATACCCAATCCCCAGAATCACAACCAGAAGTCCTATCCCCAACTGTATATAATGAAATCATGAACCTGTACAACAAATTAGATGAACTTAGTAATGATTTCAAAGAACATGTACCGTGTGGGAAAGATCATATAATTAAAAATGTTCCCCATCACTGTCCTTCTTGCACCTGTACCCGTGGCCCCAGCAATAATCCCAAGCGAATTCTGAACATTTTAATGAAAGACGCTTTGACAAAACCTCACTCCCTTCCTCCCCTCAACATGATTGTACAAAAGTTCCTGGTTCTCCCATTTATGTTTCTCATTCCGATACCCCATCCCTTTCTTGAATAAATATACATTTCTACTATAAATGTTTTGATTACTGTTGTATAATGTTTCCAATTATTTTTTAAGCTCCCATTCTGAGTCTGTGGACACAATGAGTGTCAGAAACATTGACTCTCACATAGCCTTTCGGAAAGTGATGAAAACTTTGCAGTTTGTATAAAATACACTATGGGCGCCGATTACCAACTAAGGCTCCCATTCTGGATGCACTTTCTTACTATCTGTAATGAAACCTCAACTGCAACTGTGTTATACACTAAAATGCAATCGCTATGTAATCATTTTACCATAGTCTTCTGTGAGGTTACAAGTTTTCTGTATCCCTGATCTAAGTCTTCCTTCCTAAGCCACCATTGTATGTATACGACAAAATTCACACTGCTCATACAAGCTCACTGTAACTCTGAGCAAAGCTTTCTTTGTAACTAAAACACACCTTCATGCAACAGCGCCTTGATGCCTTTGGGCCGTTAGTGCGCTTTACAAATTCCAATAAATAAATAAACAAATAAATAAATAGTGCCCGGGGTGTCAGCACACAAAATGGAGGAGTCCCCAGACAGGCGCAATGTCCGGACATGTCCGTTTTCATGTGACACACTTTTAATTAGTCCATGGACACCGTGACTATTCTACGGATAACCAGCACATGCGCCCTGCGATCCCCACCTGGAGGGTGTCGGCGGACAGCTGCGGACGTCATCATGTGACCGCACCTGTGTAGCGTGACGGGGGTATCCATGAAAGGTGTCCGTGGCCGCCAACAGTGTAAAAGTGCTTTTCCAGCCAATCTAGGGTGTTTCAAGTGGAAACTTTACCCTTGCACAGCTCCCAGAACCATTCTACGTTGATCTGGCAGCTTTTCACAACTTTTCAAGGCCTATTTTCAACTCTCTAGTCCGCGGAAAGTACGACTCTCCATGGACGGTTCCTCTAAAGGGACCCACCCATTACTTTTCCTCATTCTCAATCTGGCTATCCAGGAGAGAGCTCCCTCCCGCACCTGCTTTGCCGAACTGTCTTTCTGCACAGTGGACAGCATCATGGCATCTGCTATGGCCTCTTCTGCTCCCCAACCACCACCATCTGGAGGGCCTGGACAGGGGAACAGGTGCGATGATGTCGAGAAGGATCAAGAGGACGACAAAGATGAGGTAGTGGAAGTGCCTACCTCAGCACCCGGAATGGGTCTTCGGAGTGGCAGTTCTTTAAGACCGTGGGTGGGGTCCCAAAGGCAAAAGCTGCCTGTGCTGAATATATTGAGTGTGGGGTGAAACTCAGTCGTGGACAACACGGCCACTACTCCTTCGGGACCACACCAATGCGCCCCCGCGTCCGTTCTAACCGCCCGGTTGCACAGAGAAAGTCTGTTCCTTTCGCTAAACATGGGTCAAGGACAGATTGTTTTGCTGTTTTCATTGGATTTTTTGCAGCATTTGACTTGGTAGATTGTAACTTGTCGCTTGAAAAGATGCAATCTCAGGTACATTTATCAAAAAGGGCAGAAAAATGGATTTTTATCATTTTTAACTGATAGAACTGTCAAGGTTTTTAATGGTGATGTGGCAGCGGACCTGTCAGGCTGGTTTATGATGTGCCAAAGGCGCCCTGTCTATCACCGACTCTTTGGAGCATATACATGAAGCCCTTGTATTAATGCTGGATGACGCTGGGGTCTTTTATAGGAATTATGCTGACGACTCTCAGATCATGCTACATTGCCAATATGGCAATGGTCAACACTGTTTTTGATTTGATACCGCACTGGATGGCACAAAATGGATTGGTGCTCAATAAAGCAAAAACCGAACTACTACTTGTAGGGACCCGCCAAAGGCTTGGTGAATTGCCGGCTCTGTGTCAAAATGTTAGTATAGCTGGCTGTCGAAAGGTAGAGCTTTAGGGGTCAGCCTGGATGCTATTGTATGCAGCTTGCTTTGGACTACCTCTGAATATTACCTCAGGTTATTGGCTGAAATTCGTCCATACGTGTCTTAGTCTAATGCTGCTAGTTTGGTTCAGGCCATTATAGGGGCACGTCTGGATTTCTGTGCTAGCGTAACGGGGGAGGGGGGGACTCAAGTCAGAAGAACCTCCCTAGACTGCGAGTAATCCCGAATAATGTAGCCAGAATAGCAGGTTCCTGGTCGGCGTGCTTGTATTACCGAGGCTAGACAGACCTTACATTGGTTACCAGGGAGAGAGCGGATCAAGTTGCTATGGAAAGAGTAAGAGTTACTTAAGGCAGCGGCTATCACGGAAGCGTCATGTGAGGGATTTTAGGTGCAGTCACTTTAACTCTTTGTTGGTGCCACGCTGTAAATTGGAGAGAGCGGCACATTATCTTATAATTTGCTGGCTCCTGATCTTTGGAATCCCTTACCCTGCCACCTAGCACTTGAGTCTTCTTTGGATGCTTTTATGAAAGTCCTGAAGACCTTCCTTTAAGGTTCAAGGATTTTATTTATTGATGATGATTCGTGTGTATATTGTCTGTGTAATGTTTTTATGATCTGCCTATTATTTTATCTTGTTTGATTGTCCATTTGTGTGTAATGATATGTTGATGTATGTGCAGTGTCCGTTTGCCTTCGGGCCCAAGGTGCTTAATAAATAAATAAATCCACCCTCCTCTGGTGAGCTCCAAGAATCGACTGAACAGGTGAGTGTTCTACAATCTCCGTTCACATGAGCATAGGGTGTTTCCTGTAAATGTCCAAATGGAATTTCTAGAATGTTTAGAATGTAACTTAAGGAAAATACTGTTTTCCTCTGTGATTGCCCCCCTGGGGAGTGCTTAAAATGTATTCAATGCGCACATTGCTCGTTTAACCGTGATTGCCCATCACCTTTAAAGGGCTTTATGAGACATCAGACAAAGACCCCCCCAGACAAAGGGGGAGGTGGCTAACCCTGCGCACCACCCATACCGGAGGCTAGGGACAGTCCCCCTGAAACACCCCCTAAGGCCAGCTGGATAGGGAGGGGCGCTGCACTTGATAAAATAAAATTGATGGTAAATAGGGGAAGCTACAACCTGACTTCTTACCTTACTTTAATTGGACAAAGACACCAAGGTGGATTTTAAAGGGATCCCAACGTCACTTAAACCCTATACCGCCCAATTGCCCTGCTTAAGTTTGCCCAGTGTGAGTTCTTTGTACATTGGAATCTGTCCCCTCAGCCCACCCTTCCTTGGAGGGGTCCCAGAGTCATAGGGTGGGGCTGACAAAGCAGACCCGTTGCCTCACACCTAGTACCACTTACTGATACATGAGGCCAGAGGTTGGCCTCTGTTGGTGGTCCACCCCCTAGGGGGTTTAAGGCAGGCCACCACATGTCCTCTGCTACATTACACCAGGGTCCTTATCCCCTAACCCTTCTAAAACCTATAAACACAATCCACATAACAATCCCCCTCAACAATAGCCCCCATACTTACCATTCCTACGCTCCTATGCCTAATAGTGATACATTGATATGTCTCTCTCCCTGATCAGATATGTTGCTCTGTTCCTCTGCGTTGGTATAGTTCTGTCCCTATCACTCCTGTTCCTCTGCATTGGTATGGTTCTGTCCCTGATCACTTCTGCTCCTCTGCATTGGTATGGTTCTGTCCCTGATCACTTCTGCTCCTCTGCATTGGTATGGTTACGTCCCTAATCTGTTATGTTGCCCTGTTTCTCTGCATTGGTATGGTTCTGTCCCTGGTCACTTCTGTTTCTCTGCATTGGTATGGTTCTGTCCCTGATCACTTCTGCTCCTCTGCATTGGTATGGTTACGTCCCTAATCTGTTATGTTGCCCTGTTTCTCTGCATTGGTATGGTTCTGTCGCTGGTCACTTCTGTTTCTCTGCATTGGTATGGTTATGTCCCTGGTCACTTCTGTTTCTCTGCATTGGTATGGTTCTGTCCCTGATCACTTCTGCTCCTCTGCATTGGTATGGTACGTCCCTAATCTGTTATGTTGCTCTGTTCCTCTGCGTTGGTATAGTTCTGTCCCTATCACTCCTGTTCCTCTGCATTGGTATGGTTCTGTCTCTGATCACTTCTGCTCCTCTGCATTGGTATGGTTCTGTCCCTGATCACTTCTGCTCCTCTGCATTGGTATGGTTACGTCCCTAATCTGTTATGTTGCCCTGTTTCTCTGCATTGGTATGGTTCTGTCCCTGGTCACTTCTGTTTCTCTGCATTGGTATGGTTCTGTCCCTGATCACTTCTGCTCCTCTGCATTGGTATGGTTACGTCCCTAATCTGTTATGTTGCCCTGTTTCTCTGCATTGGTATGGTTCTGTTGCTGGTCACTTATGTTTCTCTGCATTGGTATGGTTATGTCCCTGGTCACTTCTGTTTCTCTGCATTGGTATGGTTCTGTCCCTGATCACTTCTGCTCCTCTGCATTGGTATGGTACGTCCCTAATCTGTTATGTTGCTCTGTTCCTCTGCGTTGGTATAGTTCTGTCCCTATCACTCCTGTTACTCTGCATTGGTATGGTTCTGTCCCTGATCACTTCTGCTCCTCTGCATTGGTATGGTTCTGTCCCTGATCACTTCTGCTCCTCTGCATTGGTATGGTTACGTCCCTAATCTGTTATGTTGCCCTGTTTCTCTGCATTGGTATGGTTCTGTCCCTGGTCACTTCTGTTTCTCTGCATTGGTATGGTTCTGTCCCTGATCACTTCTGCTCCTCTGCATTGGTATGGTTACGTCCCTAATCTGTTATGTTGCCCTGTTTCTCTGCATTGGTATGGTTCTGTCGCTGGTCACTTCTGTTTCTCTGCATTGGTATGGTTATGTCCCTGGTCACTTCTGTTTCTCTGCATTGGTATGGTTCTGTCCCTGATCACTTCTGCTCCTCTGCATTGGTATGGTACGTCCCTAATCTGTTATGTTGCCCTGTTTCTCTGCATTGGTATGGTTCTGTCGCTGGTCACTTCTGTTTCTCTGCATTGGTATGGTTCTGTCCCTGATCACTTCTGCTCCTCTGCATTGGTATGGTTACCTCCCTAATCAGTTATGTTGCTCTGTTTCTCTGCATTGGTATGGTTCTGTCCCTAATCTCTTCTGTTCCTCTGCCTTTGTATGGTTACGTCCCTAATCGGTTATGTTGCTCTGTTCCTCTGCGTTGGTATAGTTCTGTCCCTATCACTTCTGTTCCTCTGCATTGGTATGGTTCTGTCCCTGATCACTTCTGTTCCTCTGCGTTGGTATAGTTCTGTCCCTATCACTCCTGTTCCTCTGCATTGGTATGGTTCTGTCCCTGATCACTTCTGCTCCTCTGCATTGGTATGGTTATGCCCCTGATCACTTCTGCTCCTCTGCATTGGTATGGTTACATCCCTAATCAGTTATGTTGCTCTGTTTCTCTGCATTGGTATGGTTCTGTCCCTGATCTCTTCTGTTCCTCTGCCTTTGTATGGTTATGTCCCTAATCGGTTATGTGGCTCTGTTCCTCTGCGTTGGTATAGTTCTGTCCCTATCACTCCTGTTCCTCTGCATTGGTATGGTTCTGTCCCTGATCACTTCTGTTCCTCTGCGTTGGTATAGTTCTGTCCCTATCACTCCTGTTCCTCTGCATTGGTATGGTTCTGTCCCTGATCACTTCTGCTCCTCTGCATTGGTATGGTTATGCCCCTGATCACTTCTGCTCTTCTGCATTGGTATGGTTCATTCCCTGATCACTTCTGCTTCTCTGCATTGGTATGGTTCTGTCGCTGATCACTTCTGTTTCTCTGCATTGGTATGGTTCTGTCCCTGATCACTTCTGCTCTTCTGCATTGGTATGGTTCTGTCCCTGATCACTTCTGTTTCTCTGCATTGGTATGGTTCTGGTCCTTGATCACTTCTGCTCTTCTGCATTGGTATGGTTCTGTCCCTGATCACTTCTGCTCTTCTGCATTGGTATGGTTCTGTCCCTGATCACTTCTGTTTCTCTGCATTGGTATGGTTCTGTCCCTGATCACTTCTGTTTCTCTGCATTGGTATGGTTCTGTCCCTGATCACTTCTGTTGCTCTGCATTCGCATGGTTATGTCCCTAATCGGTTATGTTGCCCTGTTTCTCTGCATTGGTATTGTTCTGTCCCTGATCACTTATGTTCCTCTGCATTGGTATGGTTCTGTCCCTGATCACTTCTGCTCTTCTGCATTGGTATGATTCTGTCCCTGATCACTTCTGTTTCTCTGCATTGGTATGGTTCTGTCCCTGATCACTTCTGTTTCTCTGAATTGGTATGGTTCTGTCCCTGATCACTTCTGTTCCTCTGCATTCGCATGGTTATGTCCCTGATCGGTTATGTTGCCCTGTTTCTCTGCATTGGTAAGGTTCTGTCCCTGATCACATCTGTTCCTCTGCATTGGTATGGTTTTGTCCCTGATCACTTCTGCTCTTCTGCATTGGTATGGTTCTGTCCCTGATCACTTCTGTTCCTCTGCATTGGTATGGTTCTGTCCCTGATCACTTCTGCTCTTCTGCATTGGTATGGTTCTGTCCCTGATCACTTCTGTTTCTCTGCATTGGTATGGTTCTGTCCCTGATCACTTCTGTTTCTCTGCATTGGTATGGTTCTGTCCCTTATCACTTCTGCTCCTCTGCATTGGTATGGTTATGCCCCTGATCACTTCTGCTCTTCTGCATTGGTATGGTTCTGTCCCTGATGACTTCTGTTTCTCTGCATTGGTATGGTTCTGTCCCTGATCACTTCTGCTCCTCTGCATTGGTATGGTTATGCCCCTGATCACTTCTGCTCTTCTGCATTGGTATGGTTCTGTCCCTGATCACTTCTGTTTCTCTGCATTGGTATGGTTCTGTCCCTGATCACTTCTGCTCCTCTGTATTAGTATGGTTATGTGCCTAATCGGTTATGTTGCCCCGTTTCTCTGCATTGGTATGGTTCAGTCCCTGATCACTCCTGTTCCTCTGCATTGGTATGGTTATGTCCGTGATCACTCCTGTTCCTCTGTATTGGTATGGTTATGTCCGTGATCACTCCTGTTCCTCTGTATTGGTATGGTTATGTCCGTGATCACTCCTGTTCCTCTGCATTGGTATGGTTCTGTCCCTGATCACTTCTGTTACTCTGCATTGGTATGGTTCTGTCCCTGATCACTTCTGTTTCTCTGCATTGGTGTGGTTATACCCATAATCCTTTATGTTGCTCTGTTTCTCTGCATTGGTATGGCAATGTCCCTGATCACTTCTGCTCCTCTGCATTGGTATCGTTATGTCCCTAATCGTAATGTTGTTCTCTTTCTCTGCATTGGTATGGTTCTGTCCCCAATCCATTATGTTGCTCTGTTTCTCTGCATTGGTATGGTTCTGTCCCTGATCACTTCTGCTCCTCTGCATTGGCATGGTTATATCCCTAATCAGTTATGTTGCTCTGTTTCTCTGCATTTGGTATGGTTCTGTCCCTGATCACTCCTGTTCCTCTGCATTGGTATGGTTCTTTCCCTGATCACTCCTGTTCCTCTGCATTGGTATGGTTCTGTCCCTGATCACTCCTGTTCATCTATATTAGTATAGTTATGTCCCTAATTCCTTATTTTGCTTTGTTACTCTGCATTGGTATGGTTCTGTTCCTGATCTCTTCTGTTCCTCTGCATTGGTATGGTTCTGTCCCTGATCACTCGTGTTTGTCTATATTGGTATGGCTTTGCTATGAATCGATGTTGTAGTTGGGTGAATAGATGGTTTCCTATTAATTGAGTATTTTAGCTCGGTCAATAGATGGCTTTCCTATTAATTGAGTGGTTTAGCTCAGTCATTAGATGTCGGATTCCCATATAAGTTATCTGTGACTATCTTAAAATTGTGGAAGGTAGGTGACTGGTTAGGTTTCCGGTATAGGAAGCGTATCACACGTCAGGTGACGCGACGGGTGCAGTACACCTACAAAAAGGAGAAGAGGGGGTTATGATGTATACTCCACTCCGGGGGAGGTGGGAAGACAGCTGTGGGGATTTTGGAAGTGAAATTAAAAGGGTGGGGGTATGTGTATGATATGTGCACGAACTGTTAGCATGAAGATTTAGCTTGGTGACGTCACCCATAGGCCATTCCATAGGACATTGTGTGATCAGTAGGTGCAGGGCTCGCGACTCAGTGCTCAAATTACAGAACAAGTGGATTAACAACAGCACGGACATCTCCGGCACATGGTAAAGAGGAGCGCCGAGCGGCAGCAGCCCAGTAAAGCCAGGGCGGTACCAGGGTACGCCGCACTGGTGTACGGTTGCAGAGGTCCGGACACATTGAAACAACTTGCTGGGAGGCGACAACGCCCATGAAAGTGGATTATACTGCATGAGGTATACGCCCACAGGGGGCCATGGACTTTGGGGAAGCCTGACGGACAGCGACGGCTCCTTAAAAAGCAGGGCGGTATGAGAATACGCCTCGCAAGAGATGTGGCTGTTAAAAGCCACATGTATCACTAATTGAACAGTGAACTGCATAACGAAAACGATTTCCACCCGTGTTCTAACAGCGGAAAGTCGAAACCCTCAATTTGAGGTCAGATAAAACACACGAGTGAAAGACAGTGATGTACCATGGGGGTGGGGGAGGAGCATCATAGTGGGTACCCGGGATGGTACTGACCCCAATCCAACACATCTGCAAAACAATGCATAATTATCGAGATAAAATAGTGAAGTATAGTCAGAATGGACTAAGGTTACGGAAGGCAAAGCATCGATACCATGGCCGCCTACTTGCAGTTCCTCGAGGGATACCTTACAGTAACTACTCACATAAGTACACAACACATACAAGGGAAAGAAATTAGGAAGCCGCCTGGAAATATTTGAACTATGGCGAATGTCCCAGGAGCATTACCATGGAATGTTGAACTTACAGGAGGTAAAGAAAGGGGGAGGGGACACATGCGCTCCAACTCCTGCACCTCCCAGCATCACATCAGACGATGCAGATGTTAGGGAGAATTCTCTGTTTAGGCTGCATTTCCTAACCTAGTGAGTCCCCGCAGCAGCTTTGCTGGATTTTCGGGAGTTTTTTTTTTTCATCCTGCCAAGAGTGAGACTCTTTTTCTCCCACTCTTGGACATGATTGTGGTTGATTTCTTTGAATGTCAATGTGTTCTATGGGCTATGGGGTCTTTTACTCCATAGGGCCTCATGTGTTTTGCTATGTGTGTTACACCGCACCCACTGTGCCGTAACACTGGGGTGTCCTAGAGGATCCCCACAATAGACTCCATACCCTGGGACTGACTACTGTCTCCCAGGGCATGTAAAGTCACCATTGGCTTTACTAGACCTATATTTACTAACAGAACTAGTACAAACCATCCTATTGTGGATGTACTGGTAGGGGTAATTCGATTACCCCTGGGTCTGTTGTTCGAGGGGGCACTGTCCCGTCCCCCTCGTCGAGTTTTGGCTGGTGGCAGTGGATACTACTTTTTATATTCGACCGCGAATATATTCCTATGGGATTCTTCCCATTGTTGGAGGCTAATACTTTTTCACATTAGTCTCTAACATACCGCCGGTTTATTTGTCTTAAATAAATCCACCGGTTGGTATTTTCTGCCAGAACTCGATTTTTAAAATGGCGTATGTGTTCGCCTCTGAAACTCCGAAACCAAAGGTTGAGCCCTTTGTTCCACTTTTGGCAGGCTTCTGCACAGAAGCCCTCCAGAGTGGTGCCATTCTGTCTGGGTACCACAGGGGGTGTGGGAGGGGGTTTAGGCACCCTGGACTGAGTTGCCTTGCCAACTCAAGTCACACTCTTGTGCGATTAGCCTGAGTGGTGAGCCGCCCCGCTCACCACTTAGCATGTTTGATTGACAGCTAGGCTGAATGAATGGGGGTTTTCTGCATAAAAGCAGGGCTTTTGGGACTGGAACTTCAGAAGTCGCCACAGGACCTAAGAATCCGACGAGGGTAAAGCTGAGCTGACCTGCAACGACGACACCTCCGGTGGAGCCCTGCTGAACCGACTCACCACTTCCCAACGACAGAGGAGATCTCCCTGCTGGAGAGTCTTCTTCCCCTGACTGGTGGGAACAACCAGTCCCTTGCTTTTTCTTCATTTCCAGGACGTCTAGTGGTCGAATTGCCCGTGCTGAGCACCCCGGCAACCGGATAGCCACTGACCACTGTACCGCGACCAAAAGGTGGTGCCTTGTGATTGAGCACTCCGCGGCTGGTCTCTTCCCTGGTGGTGCAGCGATCTTCAACTTTTCCTCGACGACGAGATCATCTCATCTTCTGGCAAAGCCCCGACTTGCATCCACCACCAAGAACAACTGCCCCCGCCGGAGCTGTCTCTTCACTCTCAAGGTACTGTGTCCGCCTGGCTTCCCTTGAAACGGTCAGCTTGAGGTGTCTTAAATCCTTACCTTTCCACTGGGTCGCCTCCAGACCTTATTAACTTTTGTTTCAAAACTGGTCCAACCTTTCTGTGACATTTTGCTACAAAGACTTGAAGTGCATTTCCACTGTGATACTTTTGGGACATACAGCCTTGCCTCTCTCTGAGTGGGCCTGGCCTCTGAACTTTGTGATTTACAGTAGACCCTGCCTTGCTCGCCTTGCAATTGTTTCGTAAAAGTGTTGGTACTGAGTTGGTTTCATACCCTCCCTTTTTCTCTCCCTTTCTAACAAATACTAGAGTGCCATCTAGGTTAAGCACTCACCTCTGTCTGCAAATAAGTGGTGCCGTTGAACCTAGACATGTTGAAATATTGTTATGGGATTGATATATACTTATAGTAACTGTGATTGAAGTTGTTTGACATATTAGTGCCAGTGTGTTTTCCATAGATGTGTTTTTAAATAAATAATTATATATCTTTACACCCAAGCTCTGATCAGTGTCTGCTTGTTCTACTGTGTAAATTTCCCTATCCTGTATAATCCAAATACGGCCTAACTCTTCTTGAGGGAAGTCTGACTGCTCAGCCACAGCTACCCAGTGAATCTGTGTGGTACAGACTGCTACCAAGTGGGTTTACTGCCAAACACCTGTAGTCTTAAATCTTTTGCAGTGGTCCCAGAGGGAACTGGACAGGTTTCTGCCTAACACTGGTGGCAGCGGTGGGATTTGTATCGAGTATACAGTTTAGAGTGCTTTTCAACACTTTAGGATAACTAACCACAAAGCTTAGCACTAAAAAGCAACTTTCTAAAAAACATGTCTACTATGGAAGTTTACAGTTAGGAGTCCTTGTCAGGAAAAAATACTGAGAGTTTGAGAGCTCTCTGTATACAAGAGAATCTTTCTGTAAAAGGCAAGAAAGTAGAACTGATAGCGAGATTGCTGGAAAACCAAAGTCTGGGTGCTGGTTCAGAGGAACCAACTTCTCCAGCAAATGTAGATGACAGTAATGGTGTTGATCTAAATCGAAGTTCTGATGATAGTGATGAAGAGGCTGAAGAGGAAGGAGAGGCTAATGAAACTCTCTCCCCTGCTCCTCTGTCTGCCTTACCAGCTGTACCTACTGGGCCTATAGCAGGTCCCACACTAAGTCCTCAAGTCCTTGAACTAGAAAAAATGAAAATGGACTTGGAATTCAGAAGGATTACTGCTCAAACCGAAAAGAAGCACCAAGAAATGCAACACATTCTTAGGCTCAGAGAAATGGAGCTCAAGCATGAGTTAGAGATGAAAAAGATGTCTGTCGAAACTGCTTCTGTCTCTGGCTCCTCTAGAAGTTCCAGTCCCAAAAGACCCCGGATGCCTAAGGAATGAATTGGTCTGTATGGACCAAAATTGGATGTGTTGGATTGGCTGAGTTTGTTTGAGTACAATCATGGGCTCCAGAACATCACAGGTAATGAGCTACTTCCCTGGTTGTTCTCTAGGCTCCCTCCTGTTGCAACTGATGTGGTAATGGAGTTGGGGGAGGAGGATAGGAAAGAGTACAAAAGTGTGAAACTAGCTTTGATAGCTAGATTTGGGAAGACCCCTTCCCAGTTTCTTAAGAGGTTTAGAACCCTCAAAAAGCATGATGGTACCCCTTGGGCTACCTGGGTGAGTGAAGGGTTGAAAAACTTAGAGGGATGGATTAAGGGTTACAAGGTGAACCCTTATGAGGGTATGAAGAATCTTTTTATGTTGGAGTCTATTTATGATGCCTGTTCTCCTGAGCTCAGACAGCACTTGGCTGATTCAAAGGAATTGGATTCCAGGAAGCTAGCTAAGGCTGCTGACTTGTGGGTTGCCAACAGGGCTACTCACAAGGATTCCGGGACAGCTCAGAAAAAGGATGAGGGAAAACAGCCTAAAAAAGAGAATTCTAATAACTCAAATTCCAAAGAGGGCCCCAAACAAAACCATAAGGGTAAGCAACAAGGAAAACCGCAGCAGAATAGTGTACCTTCTTGTGTCAGACCAGAGGGAGGCCAGAACAAGCCACCATTCCAGAAAGCATTCGGAAAATGCTTTGTTTGTGGCTCGACTGACCATGTGAAAGGAGATCCCAGATGCAAGGGTAAACCTTCAGAGGTCCAGCTTGTCTCCTTAGCCTTCGCTCCAGAGGAGGAAGTCCAAATGGCAAGTGGAAACTTTCTACTACTGGCTGATGAACCCATTGGAGTCTCAGCCAGTGTCTCTGGGTTTGTGGGAATAACAGAATTTAGATGTCTATAATTCTATCCCAGATAATACTAAAGAGTATTATAAGGACAGTGTCCAGGTGAATGGCCAGGAAACTCCTGCCATTAGGGACACTGGAGCCAGCATAACTGTGGTGGATAAATCTTTTTTTCAGGCTGAGGATGTTGCTAAGGCACTCAAACGCCTCACCAAGTTAGCTGGAGGGCCTGTGCAGATACTTCCCCAATTACCAGTTCTCATCCAGTGTAACGACATGACTGTGAAGATACCTGTCAGCATACAGAGTGAGGTACCAGGACGAGTTCTGTTGGGTAACGATTTAAAAACTCTCGGAGTTGTGTCTCATACCCCCAGACCTCCTGTAAATGGTTACAGGAGCTAACCAGACCTGCAAGGGAGAGAACCATGAGAGGTACTCCCGAGGAGATGATGAAGAAGGATATCACTCCTGCCCCACTGGGATTGTCAGCTGCTGTCTCAAAGAAATCAGAAGCGAAAGGGAACCCTAAAACTTCTATACCGAAACCAGCAGCCAGCACTTCAATGCAGCCAACAAGGACTTCCCCTCGGTTGTCCACAGTTACACCCGTAACTCCCCCTCCAGCTGAGGCTGAGAGGGTGGTAAAACCCTGTGTGGTAGAATTAGACTCTGAAGAAGAGCTAATGGAAGGCCAGGAACTCATTGGAGATCTGGATCCTGTTGACCATCCTGAGCTGCAGTCTTTACTGGCAGAAGGTGGACCCAACAGGGCAGACTTCAGTAAGGGACAGAGGGAATGTCCGACTCTGGAAGGTCTTCGCGACCAGGCAGAAGCTCAGGCTGAAGGGCAAGAGCCTGGGAAATACAGGTTGCACTGGGAAGATGGCCTCTTCTACAGTGAGCCGACCGAGTCTGAACCTGGAGACTACAAACGACTTGTACTACCCAAAGAGAACAGACAACAGTTCTTACAGTTAGCCCACGAGATTCCTTTGGCTGGTCACTTGAGTTTCAAGAGGACTAAGGAAAGGCTCTCTCTCTACTTTTATTGGCCAAAGACGGGGGCCCAAGTAGAAAAACACTGCAGGAGCTGCCACACCTGCCAGACCTCTGGTAAGGTTGGCTCCAAGAATGTGGCACCTTTAGTGCCTCTCCCAGTTGTGGGAGTCCCATTTGAGAGAGTAGGGATTGACATTGTTGGTCCCCTTGATCCTCCAACCTCCTCAGGCAACAGGTTTATACTTTTTGTAGTAGACCATGCTACTAGGTATCCTGAGGCAATTCCTATGAGGACTGTTACAGCTCCGGCTGTGGCTAAGGTCCTCCTTGGTATTTTTACCAGGGTCGGGTTTCCTAAGGAAGTAATCTGTGACAGGGGGTCAAACGTTATGTCCCACTACATGAAAGCCATGTGGAAAACCTGTGGAGTTACTTACAAGTTCTCAACAGCTTACCACCCACAAACCAATGGATAGGTAGAAAGGTTCAACAGAACCATGAAGAGGATGATAGATGCTTTAGAGGAACCCCTTAAACGGAAGTGGGACCTTCTACTGCCATGCCTTCTCTTTGCTTATAGAGAAGTCCCTCAGGAGGGAGTAGGTTATTCTCCCTTTGAGCTTCGCTATGGTCATCCCGTCAGAGGTCCATTGGTCCTGATTAAGGAGGGGTTGGAGAGGGCTCCTTCCCCCAAGCCAGTCAGAGTGACTGACTACGTGATAGGTCTCCGGAGGAGAATGTCACACATGATGGCGGAAGCAAGTGATAACTTGAAAGCTGGACAAGCATTGGTCAAGCACTGGCATGATCAAAAGGCTAACATGGTTGAGTTCACTCAAGACCAGATAGTTCTCGTTATGATCCCAACAAGGCAGAGGGCCTTGCAAGACAAATGGATGGGACCCTTCAGAGTTGTGGGTAAACTTGGAGAGGTCAACTATCTGGTGGACTTGGGCAATCCCAAGGAGGCTCCGACAGTCTTCCACACCAACAGACTCAAAGCGTATGTCTCGAGACCTGATGTAGGAGCGTTGCTTCTAGCATCATCAGAGGAAGAAGAAGAGAGTGAAGCTCTTCCAGATCTCCTCAAAGGCATATCTTTAGACAAAAAAATGGAAGAAGTAAATCTCTCTTCAAATCTGACACCTGAGCAACAGGAAGAGTGCAAATCTATGTTGAATCAGTTTGCTTTTCTGTTCTCACTTGGGGCCAGCATGACATACTCACTGGTGACTGTCTGCCAGTCAAAAGCAGAGGATAGAGAATGTCAGAAAGTGTAAGAACCCACATCAAAGGTGAGGTCAGCAAGATGCTTGATCTCGGGGTAATAGAGCCCTCTACTAGTCCATGTTCTACCCCAGTTGTGTTAGTACCAAAGGCAGGATCTAAAGAACTTAGATTCTGTGTGGACTATAGAGCTCTTAATGCAGTCACCAAGACTGATGCCCACCCTTTGCCAAGAACATATGAGTTGGTGGATAGACTTGGTTCAGCCAAGTTCCTCAGCACATTTGACTTGACGTCAGGCTATTGGCAAATAGCCCTGACAGTCCATGCCAAGGAGAAAACTGCATTTTCTACCCCAGCTGGCTTATACCAGTTTAAGGTAATGCCTTTTGGATTGAAAAATGCACCTGCTACATTTCAACGGATGGTAAACCAGGTTCTGAATGGGATGGAGGACTTCTGCATGGCATACTTGGATGACATAGCAGTGTTCAGCAATTCCTGGGAAGAACATGTAACCCACCTAAGAGATGTTTTGCAGGCTCTTGGATGAGCCAATCTGACCATAAAGGTGAGTAAATGCCAAATTGGACAGAGTAAGGTAGTCTATCTTGGACATGAGTTAGGAGGTGGAGAAATAAGGCCTTTGCTAAGTAAGATTGAAGCTGTGCAAAATTGGACAACACCTACTACTCAGACCCAGGTGAGAGCCTTCTTAGGTCTTACCGGGTATTACAGGAATTTCATTGAGAACTATGGGACCATAGCTTCTCCTTTGAATGTCATCTCCTCTCCAAAATTCCATAAAAAGGTTAGATGGAACGAGGAGTGCAATCAGGCCTTTGAAAACCTGAAAAAGGCTCTTTGCCAAGCCCCAGTACTCAGAGCTCCTGATTAACACCAAACTTTCATTGTGCAGACAGATGCTTCAAATGTAGGAATAGGTGCCGTACTCAGTCAACTGGATGGGAAAGGTAGGGAGCACCCCGTTTGCTTCATCAGCCGCAAGCTGAAGGATCCTGAAACAAGGTGGGCAACAATCGAAAGAGAATGCTTTGCTATCGTGTGGGCTCTGAAGAAGTTTAGGCCACACTTGTATGGTTCTACTTTTGTCGTTCAGACTGACCACCAACCCTTGAGATGGTTAATGCAAATGAAAGGGGAAAACCCAAAACTGCTGAGGTGGTCAATCTGCCTGCAAGGATTTGATTTCACCATTGAGCACAGGTTAGGGTGTCACCACCAAAATGCTGATGGTCTCTCTAGGATGTATGTCATCGACTAGAGGTATGAGATTCATCCAGGAGTGGATTAAATCCTCCTGTCCCTTAGTCTGGGGGGGCGAGTGTTAGGGAGAATTCTCTCTTTAGGCTGAATTTCCTAACCTAGTGAGTCCCCCAGCAGCTTTGCTGGATTTCGGGAGTTTGTATTTTTCATCCTGCCAAGAGTGAGACTCTTTTTCTCCCACTCTTGGACATGATTGTGGTTGATTTCTTTGAATGTCAATGTGTTCTATGGGCTATGGGGTCTTTTACTCCATAGGGCCTCATGTGTTTTGCTATGTGTGTTACACCGCACCCTCTGTGCCGTAACACTGGGGTGTCCTAGAGGATCCCCACCATAGACTCCATACCCTGGGACTGACTACTGTCTCCCAGGGCATGTAAAGTCACCATTGGCTATACTAGACCTAAATTTACTAACAGAACTAGTACAAACCATCCTATTGTGGATGTACTGGTAGGGGTAATTCGATTACCCCTGGGTCTGTTGTTCGAGGGGGCACTATCCCGTCCCCCTCGTCGAGTTTTGGCTGGTGGCAGTGGATACTACTTTTTATATTCGACCGCAAATATATTCCTATGGGATTATTCCCATTGTTGGAGGCTAATACTTTTTCACATTAGTCTCTAATATACCGCCGGTTTATTTGTCTTAAATAAATCCACCGGTTGGTATTTTCTGCCAGAACTCGATTTTTAAAATGGCGTATGTGTTCGCCTCTGAAACTCCGAAACCAAAGGTTGAGCCCTTTGTTCCACTTTTGGCGGGCTTCTGCACAGAAGCCCTCCAGAGTGGTGCCATTCTGTCTGGGTACCACATGGGGTGTGGGAGGGGGTTTAGGCACCCTGGACTGAGTTGCCTTGCCAACTCAAGTCGCACCCTTGTGTGATTGACCCGAGTGGTGAACCGCCCCGCTCACCACTTAGCATGTTTGATTGACAGCTAGGCTGAATGAATGGGGGTTTTCTGCATAAAAGCAGGGCTTTTGGGACTGGAACTTCAGAAGTCGCCACAGGACCTAAGAATCCGACGAGGGTAAAGCTGAGCCGACCTGCAACGACGACACCTCCGGTGGAGTCCTGCTGAACCGACTCACCACTTCCCAACGACAGAGGAGATCTCCCTGCTGGAGAGTCTTCTTCCCCTGACTGGTGGGAACAACCAGTCCCTTGCTTTTTCTTCGCTTCCAGGACGTCTAGTGGTCGAATTGCCCGTGCTGAGCACCCGAGCAACCGGATAGCCACTGACCACTGTACCGCGATCAAAAGGTGGTGCCTTGTGATTGAGCACTCCGCGGCTTGTCTCGTCCCTGGTGGTGAAACGATCTTCAACTTTTCCTCGACGACAAGATCATCTCATCTTCTGGCAAAGCCCCGACTTGCATCCACCACCAGGAACAACTGCCCCCGCCGGAGCTGGCTCTTCACTTACAAGGTACTGTGTCCGCCTGTCTTCCCTTGTGACGGTTAGCGTGAGGTGTCTTAAATATTTACCTTTCCATTGGGTCGCCTCCAGACCTTCTTAAAAGTTTGTTCTAAACTGATCCAACCTTTCTGTGACATTTTGCTACAAAGACTTGAAGTGCATTTCCACTGTGATACTTTTGGGACATACAGCCTTGCCTCTCTCTGAGTGGGCCTGGCCTCTGAACTTTGTGATTTACAGTAGACCCTGCCTTGCTCGCCTTGCATTGGTTTCGTAAAAGTGTTGGTACTGAGTTGGTTTCATACCCTGCCTTTTTCTCTCCCTTTCTAACGAATACTAGAGTGCCATCTAGGTTAAGTACTCACCTCTGTCTGCAAATAAGTGGTGCCGTTGAACCTAGACTTGTCGAACTATTGTTAGGGGGATTGATTTACTTATAGTAATTGTGATTGAAGTGTTTACCGTATTAGTGCCAGAGTGCTTTCCATAGATGTGTTTTTATAAATAAATAACTATATATCTTTACACCGAAGCTCTGTCCATGTTTGCTTGTTCTACTGTGTAAATTGCCCTATTTTGTATACTCCACATACTACCTAACTCTTCTTGAGGGACGTCTGACTGCTCAGCCACAGCTACCCAGTGAATCTGTGTGGTACAGACTGCTACCAAGTGGGTTTACTGCCAAACACCTGTAGTCTTAAATCTTTTGCAGTGGTCCCAGAGGGAATTGCACAGGTTTCTGCCTAACAGCGGACGAGGAAGAGGAACAGGGATTATACCCGATTAGAGAACTAAAAGAAACTACGGACCCCCAGGAATTAACTGCAGCTGAGGGCTACTCAAACCCCACGTACAAACCACCCCTGTATGCCCCGAAAGCACACGCCACACGGACAGAGGTAGGTAGCCCAGATGTTGGAGAGGAAGGGCTGAGGCAGGTGAAGAGCGAATTTACAGGGATAGGCCCAGATGAGTGGATAGCGGCGCAAGTGCCATTGAAGTTACACAGAACCACCACGGGAGAAAAAGAAGGGGCAACAGAAGCAATAAAGGAATTAGAGCTGGGGAAAGGATGTAAGGACAAACAAATGAACTACACGGAAAAAGAGCAATTACGGGAGGAGGAGGAGGCAAGGCTGGAAGCGAGGATCGCAGAACTCCGCAAATACCTCCCCTCTCGAGATCTTCTCTCCTCTACCTCCAACTCACTCAGGGTCAGTCGTTTTTCTAAGAAACGAGCTGGGGGTAGATCTCTGTCTTCGGCTGGGGCCTCCCTCTGGAACAGCCTCCCTGCCACTCTAAAACTTGAGGAGAACCATCTCCCCTGCTGATCTGTTCTCTCTTGGCACCGTGCACCTGGCCACCCTCTGTCTTTTGGGCCCAGGTACCTGCTCATCCTGTCACCCTCCCGCACTGCCTCCAGGCCACCCCTTGCACTGGAGTCTGTATCTGTACCCATACAGCCCCCTCTTTTTCTTCCTGCACTTATCAGACCTACCCTGTCTGCTGCCTTAAACCTAGCACTTGCAGATTGCTAGCTGCATTACCACTGTTTGTTGCCTTTATTATTTATTTTTTGTTATTTATCTGTTTCCCCTCTGCTTTGCACTTTCCACCTCTCCCCCTTCCCTGCACTTTTCCCTTCCCCCCTCTCCCATGGCCTTGCGCATTCTCAATGTCACTGGGCCTAGTAAGATCGCTGTTTTTGTTCTCCCCTGTTCCCCTCCCTTGCCTTGTCGCGCTCTGAAACACTTGTGTACGAGCGTGATAGAAATAAAATATCAATGAATCAACTGAAGGAGAAGAGGAACATGTTAGTGAACCAGTTAGAACAGTAGGAACGGGAACGGGAGACGCAGCTAGCATTAGAAAGGCGAGAAAGGACAGAGCACGAAAGGAAGGAACGGGAGAAGTCACTAGAGAAAGAACTGAGAGAATTGATGGGGAGGTTAACAACGGGAGGAACGGGTAAGGTAAGTACGGAAGCAAAGGGGCATAGAACACTAGAGAAAGAAAGGGTTGAAGCTGAATGAGAAATGGCATTCTGGAGATGGAAGATATTGCTGGACAGCATGCGAACGTATGAGGAAAGCAGGCTGAAGGAGTTAAGGTTATCATTGACAGAGGGAGAGCAGAGTAAGAGAGAAGAGTATGAGGAAGCGCTGTGGAAGGCACATGAAGAAATATTGGAAGAAAAAGATAGGACACAGGCAGGCGGAGCAGAAAGAGAAGAGCACCAGCTCAGACGGATACCGATGGGACACACAGGGAGTAGCTGGGAACGACCGGTGTGCATAAGACGAGGTCCATACAACAGAGCACAACACGAAGAGAAGATGCAGATGCAAAAAACTCTACAAACACTGATCTCGAAAGCGTAACAGTATACCACATAAATTGACATTTTCAGACGGATTCTGTAGCGAGGAAGATGAAAATAGCAATGATATGGGAGGTTGGGGAGCCAATGGCAGTCAGAGGAAGTCTATGACAACATACAAAAGGGAAGGAAAGGAAACACAAACCCTTTTCCTACCACAGTGATGCAGTCGAGGGAGCCTGCTCCACTGAGACACCCAGAGAGGAAAAGCAGCACAAACGCATTTAGAGACATAGGGCCTCATTACACAGATGGCGGTAAGGGATTACCGGCACTGGTGCCGGTAATCCCTTAGCGCCATACTACAAGGTCCCTCAGCGGGTGCCGTCCTTAACGTGTGGCCAGACCACACGTTAAGGAAGGGACCCGCTGAGGGACTTCAGGGCAAATAACGGTCCCGCTAATAGCGGTACTGTTATTAGCTCCTTGCACATTCCCATTGAGCCCTATGGGGGCTCAAATGGGAATGGGGAAGGGCCTTGGTGAATGGGGAATTACCGCCCACCAACCTTGGAATGGGGCGGTAATTCCCCCATTCACCAAGGCGGAATCGGTAAAATACTGGTGGCAACCATGGCGCTAATAGCGCCATGGTTACCGCCGTCCGTGTAATGAGGCCCATAGTCATAGCAAACTACAGAAGAACGCTGAGAATCAAGAGAAGCCCCCACGAAGATAACACTGAACTTAATGATGACCTGGACAGCACAGCCCATCTCGGAAACAACATATGGTACCAGCACATGAAGGAAGTAGGACGAAGAAAATCGGAAGGAGAATGCTTTGTCTGTGCACTCCTACCATACAGCATGGGAAAATCCAAGATCTTCGTGGCTGTAGAAATTGATGTCCCTACAGCACACTGTATGTCACACGTAGCAATGTGCAACACCAGAGGACAATTTATGGGAAGAGATGCTTCACTGATATGGGCCACCGAAAAGGACTACCCAGACGAAAATGACTACATCCAGGACATTAGAACAAGAAACAGGGTGCACACCAGGAATCACATGATCTGATACGAGAATCCTGACGTCAAAGGATCAGGGACACGATGGGTAACAAACCCGAGACTGAACATTCACAGAAAAAGAGAAGAGGCAGAAATCTGAAAGAACAGAGGCTAAATGCAGATCTGGGGAACAGTGGTTTCCCCAAATGGATGGGAAGAAGGAGTAGTGATCTGCCAAGCTTGGATGGTCCTTGGAGCCTGCAAAGAAGCAATAGAAAACTCTCAAAAACTGTGCAAACCCCTATGGCCAAAGCTAGTAAAGTTACTAACATGGGTCGAAGAAAGAGGGGGACCCCTGCAGATAGTGCCACTGAAGAGCCCGAAACTATGTTTCAGAAACAATGACACAAGGAAGATGAGAGAGAATCAAAACTGCGGACGAATCTTTGAAGCTCCAGGAATGACACAAGGAAACACAGTTATTATGGACCATTACTGGGCTTGTGGATCCAAGGCATACATAAGGCTGCCGAAAAACTGGGGAGGCATATGCACACTAGTGAACGTCCACGTTCCCGCGCTAGTGATCCCTAAGAATGACCTGAAGTTGGACAGTTTCCCGAAAGCAGATGCTCATCTAAGAAGAAGGAGATCTGTGGAACTGGTATCCAGGATGAAGAGGGAAAATTACTTTTCTCCCAAATCAGAAGAGGCATTCCATGCAATCCCGTACAAACACAGGCTGTTCAGCCTCACCTCAACAGTATTCACAACACTACTCCTGCCCCACATCCAAGTTAGAGTGAATGCTAAATGGTTGCAGATAACCAGATGGGAGTTATTGCAGACCATCAATACCAGTATAAAAGAATTCAACACGATCAAAGAAGAGCTCAGAGCAATCAGACTGATGACCCTCCAAAACTGATATGTGCTTGACATGATCACTGCAATGGATGAGGTGTTTGTGCAAAAACCGGAGAATCATGTTGCACATTTGTACCATCACACGATGAAGAAAACGGAACCTTAACAGAGGCCATAAGCATGTTGACAAACCTGAAAAACTAGATGATCGATGAAAGTGATGAAGTGGACGATGACAGCTGGTATGGAGACCTATTCTCATGGGTCCCACAATGGATGGCAGATATATTCAGGTTTTTGGGAGCTCTACTAGCAATGGTATTGCTAGGATTCTGTGTTATCAAGATAATCATTACACAGTGCCAGAAAACTGCATAGAAAGCCATAGGGATGAAAATAATGGTTGATGTCGAGTCAGGGTGGAAGCCCAGAGAGTTGACTGATGAAGAAATAAGAGACTTTGTGAAGGCCAGCAAATTTGCGCCAGAAGGAACAAGGTTCACATACCCTAAGAAACGAAGAAGGTATGAAGGGAAATGGATCTACTGCAGCCCAAATGGACAATGCCAGCTAATGACAGGGAACAAAGACGAACATGTGAAAACAGCAGGGGGTTTGAAGGGAGTGATAAAAATATGGACTCCAAAGGCTCACACATTCACACCATCATGTACAAACCCTGAAGACGATGAACATGACACGAAGAATCAAAAGAAATAAATGCAAAGAAGGTTGTAGAAGTGGTCGATGAACCGTCCAGAGGGGGGAGTGTTGAGGAGGTCCCAGACATGGCCTGCACCCCTTCCCCTCATTTCGAGGTACTAGGAGCGTACTCGCCAAGGTATGTGACGTATGAGGAGCAAATGAACCTACAAGAGCTGCACTGGGACTCTGCCCAGTATACATCATAAGATCCATACCTGTTGAAGCACCCATAACCAGACAACCCTGGGCAGCACGGTACCCTATCAGACAGCCGTACCAGCCGCTGATACGAAACAAAGAGTACCTACAGACGGTCCATGAAGAGACCCAAAAAGCCTGAATGGGAGGCCAGAGGAAATGACTCAAGGGCCTGAACAGATTTGTGAATGAACAAAAGCAGCTATCGAAGATAGCACGCCAGTGCGTAACTACGAAAATAAATATAATGGACACAGAGAAGAGATAATGTTAAAACGTAAGAAAACATTGCTACGAGACAAGATGGAAGCAACCAACCTGTTAAACGTGTGTAAATACGCTTGAAATGCAAGATGCTAAGAAATGGATACTGCTTGCAATGCTTAGTAGAAGATAGAGCGGCAAGCGCCAACCATATATCTACCTCAATAAGGCACATTATACAAGTGCGGCTCCATTTTGTAAAAGCAGAAATATACCTAGGCGGCCAAGGCCTAACTGGTCGGGTCTCATATCCAAGCCTAAGCCAGGGGACAGAGCGAAATCGAAACTCAACAAAGAGCGACTCATGCCTAGGAAATCGAGGTCAACGAGAGAAAGGGAGGAAAGCGTCAGATAACAAGACTCAAACTTCAGAGCATACCAGCCTGCCTCATGAAGGTCAAGATAAGGGGGGCCCATGCAGGTGGCGAGGCTGAAACAGAATTAAATGCACTAAAAGCTGGAAACTGAAGCAGATTAATGGTGAACTAACTCGTGACCAGCCAGGCGCGAAGAAGTACCACCGCCTGTTGTCATCCAGGACCCGAGGATGCCATAACTTTTCCCGATAAGAGACTACAGTTTCGAGGCCATCCTTAGCCAACTAATTGACACATCACCCTAAAACACTGATTGATGGAAGGGAAGCAGAGTGAAACTTGGGACACCAGGCACAGGGGTGTCCATTCTGCATGCCGCTAATTAAAACGGGGATTTATGTCCGGGGCGTAACTTGCCCAATCACAATGGACCATGTAGTCTAGGGTCCTATAGATACTGTAACCAATAGGACGTCGTAGGTATAGTGATGTCCATCACGTGTGATGTAGAGGGATGGGCGTAGACGCCCACCCGATAAGAGTTATCCAATCTGCATGCCCTATTATCATATACAGACATAACACCTATACTTAAGTTACCTTTCCTAACCAATTATATTGCATGATGATTTTTTATAGAATTAGACGTCAGTGATGACGAGTTTTGCCCATAACAATAACTGTTCGACTGAAGTTCGAGGAAGTCGGAGCAAGACAGGTAATCGCAATGCTGCTGATTTCCATTTGTTTCTCTGTTTGATGTACTTGTCATTAAACAGACTTCCCTTTGCCAACTTACTGAGTCCTCGTTATTGAGTCGTGTTGGAGTAAGTGAATCCTGCACCCCCTGTCCTCATATGGTGCAGCTATCTTGTTTTACAAGTTCTAGAGGTTGAGCACTGACCTATGGGCACGTCAGTGAATTCCTCCCTTCCTGAACAAGTACATGCCCTAGACAATGAAGGGAAGGCCTGGAGGGCAGTAATAGCGCTAGCAGAAGGGTGTAGATTGACTCAAGTGCCTGATGAAGAACTATTCTCACAAGAAAAGGGAACAAGTGAGATGATGCTGGGAATGAGTGTATACGTTTGGATACGGTTAAGATACAGAGAAGTGGCCCAGAAGCACCACTCCCAACACCACCCCTATTCTACGAGAAGGACTTAGCAAAGGTACCAGCTTCATTATGGACGACAAGCCCCTACGATGTGGGGTGTATAAAAAGCATAGTTGCGGTAAAAATAAAACTAAAGAAAGGAGCAATTCCACCCAGAGAGAAACAATACCCTCTGCCAAAAGAAGCAGATGAGGGCATTTATGAGACAATAAATGCCCTCATTGAATGAGGCATTCTGGTACCATCAGAATCACATTGCAACACTGCTGTGTACCCCGGCCACAAGGCAAATGGAGGTTCATGGCATTTCATGCAAGATTTGAGACCTCTAAACCACATCCAGTAGCCGCTAACCCAGCTACAATACTTTGCGGCATTCCAGCAGAGGCTACATGGTTCACTGTGATTGACCTCAAAAACAACTTTTTCTCGATACCACTACACCCAGACTCCCAAGACTTAAAGAGTTTCATGTATTGAAATACAAAGTGGAAGCACACAAGACTACCCCAAGGATACTGCGAGTCGCCATCAACTTTCAACAGAGTGATCCAGATGGACCTAGGGAATATAGCGACAGAGAGTACGATTTTGCAATATGTGGATGATATCCTCATCTGCAGCACAACAGCAGATGAGTGCAGGAAGGACTCCGTCAAAACGCTTACAGTATAAGCAGAAAAAGGATACAAGGTAGACAAGGCAAAATTGCAATATTGTCAGGAAGAGGTTCTATACATAGGGCAAATGATATCCCAAAAAGGCAGGCACATAGCTCCACAGAGGGCACAGACAATACTAAACAAAACACTACCACAGACAGTACGAGAATTACAACAGTTCCTCAGTCTATGCAACTATTACAAGGCATGGGTGTTTGATTACAGTACATACACATGTCCTTTACTTATAGCCCTCAGGGACGCACAAAGGGGACAGAAACGCTGAAATGGACACGGGAAATGACAGATGCATTCAGTGAATTAAAAGAGGCAATGTCAACAGCACCGGACCACAGTACCCCTAATTATAAGAAGGAGTTTTATATATTCTCAGACTCTGATGGGGTGGTAATGAAAGCTGTACTAACACAAAAGACATGCATGGTCAACAAACCAATTACATATTACACCGGCCAGTTAGACCCAGTAATGACAGGACATTTCCTGTGCGAATAACACTTGGCTACTGCACCCTCAATAACAATGGGATGTTCCACAACCCTTTATGTGGAGCACACCCTTTTTGCGATTTTAAACAAGCCAAAAAGCACCCAGACAACACAAAGAGCAACAGGCTATGAAATAATCCTCTCCCGACCAGAACTAAAAATAGTAAGGTACAAAAATTTTAACACAGCACAATTCCTAGCAGAAGAAGTAGGAGAGGGAGAATATGTACATGATTGTACAAAAGCTATTGAACTGTACTCAGAAACACGTAAAAGTAGAGGAAGATGCACTTGAGGGGGGTGATGTACTATACATTGACGGGTTCTCAACAATTGACCAAGGTGATGGGATGAGAAGAACGGGGGCAGCGGTGGTAAAATTAAGAGAAGACTGGACAAGCGAGGCAATAAGATGTGTTAGGTTGCCTCCTCAGTATTCAGCACAAGCAGCTGAATTAGTAGCCCTGATAATAGCCATTAGAGAGAGTGAAGGGAAGCGGGTACTATCTATTCAGGTAGTGTCTATGTAACATCAACAGTGCATTCTGGTCTAGCAAGATGGTTAAGAAGAGGGTTTAGATGGGCAGACGGCACACCAGTACAGCATGCAATCCTCCTAGGGAAACTAATTGAGGTTGTAACATACCCAATAGAACTCGCCTTGGTGACGTGCCAAGCACACACTAATGGGGAAGACCCATTATCAAAAGGAAATGAAGTAGCAGACTTTTATGCAAAACACGCATCATATTTTGGGGAATTAGGGGACCTCCAAGAAAACAAAATGAGAGGGGAGGGGCAAGACAGATGCTAATGAAGGAAGGTTACAATCATCTACCAGAAATTTAAATTATGGAATTGCAGGCAGCCGCAGCAATGACAGAAAAAGAGCTCTGGGTAAAAAGAGGGTGCTCAATGTCCCCTACAGACGACCTGTGGAGGCAAAATAACACCGGAAAAGTATTCATGCCCCTCGCATTGTTACAGACAGCATTAACACAACTACACCATCCTGCAGATACTGGGAAGGAGGTGATAGCAGCACGGACTGGAGAATATTGGTTCTGCCCTGAATTAAGTGCCCACGTAGCAAACTTCATAAGTAATTGCCTTACCTGCCAGCAATTCACGGCTGGCCACACACTTAAGGTGATCAAAGGAATAATACCACGACCAGAGGGTTCCTTCCTGTACCTCCACATTGACTATGTCGATAAGATAAACATATGCCAAGGCTACCGCTACATGATTTTGGTAGTTTGCCCCTTTTCTAGGTGGATATAAGCAGGGCCGTGCTCCCATGCTGATGCATTAAGGGGGGCAAAGTTCTTGGTTACAGATGTCTTCCCAAGGTGGGCCGTCTGTGAAGTTCTAAGGTCAGACAATGGCCCCCACTTCGCCAACAAACTATTCCAACACATCACCACATTGCTGGGGATAAAGCACAGGTTTGCCTGTACATATCACCCACAGGCCAGCGGCATCTGTGAATGTCTCAATGGCCTTCTAAAGGAATGAATTGCAAAAACACAACATTCAAGCAAAAAGAATTGGCTGTATTGCCTCCCTCTGGCTCTATTTGAGCTACGGAACAAACCCGGGTTGGACCACCACCTCACGCCCCATGAGGTGGTGACTGGTCGCCAAATGCACCTCCCACTAGCTCCACCCACAAGGACCATGTATGATTGCGATGGGGTAGCAGAAGTACTAGGGAGGGAAATGCATGAATATGTCACTTCACTGGTTATTAGTGCCTCATTTATCTCTCAACAGATCCAATGGACACAGGGGAGGTCAGAGAACAATCAACAGGAAGGCAACGACACTCAAGGGCAAGCACAAGACTCAATGATCAAAGAAGTAGACCAGGTTCTCCTGCGCAACTTTAGCCGCCAATAGAACTCACCCAGATTTACAGGCCCTCACATAGTGGAAAGGGTTGCAGATAGGGCAGTAAAATTGATAAATAAAACTGGTTGCATTTACATGAGCTCAAGCCCTACAAAGCTTCGACTTCGCACCCTCTCAGCATCTACAGGGCCAACGCTTCAGCAACGGATACATCAGACAAGAGCAGCGTCTCACTATCTATACCTACCAGTTTAGATATTTCTAAGGACACAATTGAACAGGAACGCATAGGTCACTCAATGATAAGGCACTCACAGACATCTGACGTTCCCACAGCAATATTAGTGGAGATTTAGAATAAACTGGATGTTACTACCAAAATACGTAGAATTATAATGCAAATGCTGGTTGTAAAAATAAATAACACTACGATATAGATAGGGCTATTCAGCATGCACTCACCCATTAGGAATACACTGTGTCTGTATTCGCATGCTCTCTTCTCACTTTTTGTCTCGCACATGAAGGGTTCTGCGTTTGGCAAATGTAAGTGAAAAAATGTATTGATTTAGATGTTGCCTCCCATTGAACACCCTGAAGCACTCTCGCACTAGTATATTCATGCCCTGCGAAGACCCTCCCATTCCAGACCAAGACCATCACGCATGTATTATAACGCGTTCATCGAGTATACAGCACAATCAGACCCACAACTTCACCACACCCTACCCATGGAAATAGAGCAATAAGGAGGATCTGGTAGGAGTTTTCTACTGGGCATTAAATGACTACTTAGTTCATCAGGCTTAAACTACTCACAAATACCAATACATTAACGCTGGTTTACTACGATTTTCATGCGGGCAAATATATCATCTCAACAACTACAGGACTGAAGGGTAAGTGCTAATAATGGCCACCTTAGTAAAGATTGTAATAAAACTAATGTGGGTAATTTTGTCTACTAGATTGATAGCTGCCGTTTTTTGGCAAACATGCACAGCTTTGCATGTATCTGCAACACCCCATACTAACACCCAAGCTGCAAGGAGCACGGTGTCAGGTGGCACGACAAGCACAAACAAGAAGGTAAGGAAAGCTAAGCGTAGCATTGGCACTGATGTTAATGGGGTTGACACATATCTCACAGGTACAACACATGCCACAAACAACATGTGGTATAAGCACATGCCACAAATTGGTAAAGACAGCTGCTTTGTCTGCCTATTGATCCCATATGCCATAAACGCTTCCAGAACATTTGTAGCCACACAAGTACTAGCAACGACAGCACAGTGCCTCCTATACCTTGCATTGTTCCAAACACAGGGGAGCTTCCAAGGGAAAACAGCAACCCTCCGGTGGAGATCAAAAGCAACATATCTGTACTAGGATAACTTCATAAAGACATTACCTATGTTTGACAACTACTGGCAGCACAAACTGGAGCTCCGGTACATAACTGACGGGCCAGAAAAAGGAGAAACAAAGTAGGTCACGTTAGACTATCTGCCATGCAAATGGAGAGCCAGAGAAACAGGCGGAGAACCTGGTTGCTGGTGACACCCTCAGATGTTGGCATTCGGAAATGTATACACAAAGGAAGGATGGGTGGATGTAGTGGTGGGAAGCAAACCATTAACATTAACAAAGGCTGCAGTGAACAAGGTCCAGGAAGAAAATTATAAGTGCCTCAAAGAATGGGCTAAGAGCGCTAGTTTGCTGACGTGGCTGGATAAAGAAGGCGGCCCACCGACAATCATTCCTCTTACAAAACCAACACTATGTTACCAACACGACAGAGATATCGAAGTAGGGACAAACGAGGGATGCAGGAGAATAGCGAAGCTAGGAGACATGGGATCAGGCACAGCAGTACTGATGGACCACTATTGGCCATGTGGGACAAAAGCATACGACAAACTACCACCTAACTGGGGAGGGATCTGCTCCCTTGCACATGTTAACGTACCCTCGCTAGTAGTGCCTCAAAAACGTGTCAAAATGGATGACTTCCTGAAAATGGATGACGGCAATAAGGGAAGGAAGAGATCACTATCACGCACCACACTACCATATGGCAATGACATCAAAAAAGACACAGAATGAAGTGTCAGGGAAACTACCGATGGGGAAAATCAGAAGCTGCACTGGACGAAGTACCATCGTCACATAGGCTGTTCAGCAGGGCTGCCATGTTTTTCTCTGCAATAATACACCCAGGTTTCTGGACATAAGCAGATGCAAAGTGTCTCCAGATTACCATGTGGGAGCTGATGATGACGATAAACTCAACAGTTAACGGATTTAACGCAATAAAAGAAGAGCTCTGAGCTATATGATTAGTGGCCCTACAGAACAAGTACGTGGTGGATATGCTCACATCCATGGAAGGACGAGTATGCACAAAAATTGGGAGCTCCTGCTGCACGTTCATACCAGCAAACGACGAAGATTATGGGACATTATCAGAAGCAGTATCGCAATTGGCAAAAATGCACGCTAAAATGTAAGAAGAATCAAAAGGCACGAAGAAGGACGCAAGCTGGTTCTCATATCTCTGGTCATGGATGCCGTTGGGCTCGCTGATGGCTTAAAAATACTAGCAGAGGACTGGCCACCAGGGGGCACACAGATGAACTCCAACTCCGTGTGAGCTCCAGCACCCATGGTCCCTGAGGCGACCTGAGCTCCTGTCTCACGACCACCCCGCCAGTTGAGAAGTGCTGAGGGGCTGTATGAGGGCCCCCCCCCGTCACCTGGGAGCAAACGCGGTCAAAATCAGACCGGGAGAAGTGGAGATATCACAGTGCAAACATCTGAGCCCTGAGGCAGTCCATCAGCGAAAGTGAAACCGCGCCGTGGCATTGCAGCAATCCGGCTGTGGACTCTAGAAGAAGGCCAAGGCCGTGGCGGACGACCTGTGAGGCATCGCCCGGGCCCCTCCGCCCCCCCTCCTCCGGTCCTGCCATCTGGGCCCCGACTGTGAGTGGAAGTCGGAGCAAGACCAGGAAACACTGCGCCGGGAGGTCTGAGCCGCCACCTCCCCTACGATCTACGGAGACTTGCAGGGACACTAAGGTGAGGAGCCTTCTCCTGCTGCTGTGAAGCGGGTGAACCTGCGGGGTGGCTCTCACCGTCCGCTGCTCGCGGGCGAAGCACCCGACGTGCGGGGCTCTCCGGTCCCTCTCTTCGCCCCCGTGGAGCGAGGGATCCCGGGCTGCGGCCTCCCCTCCCCATTTCCTGGGGTCAGGGCGCCTCCCTCCCTCTGCGCACAGGTGTGCGGCGACCCCCCCACCCACGATCGATCGGGACAGCGCCCAGGGGCTTCCCGCGAGCCAGTACGCGGCGCCTGGGAGGCGGATCTCTCCGGCCCCGCTGATTGCGGATGGATCGTTCCCCTCGTGTGCGGAATTTGTGTATCAAGGAGCTCCCAGCTACATCTGCGCACTCGTTCTCCAGGAGCACCGCACCACCAGAATCCTTATCAGAAGGCACACGCGTGAAGGAGACCTATTCTGCCAGCCATTGACTGTGGCCCTAATCCTAACATCAGGCTACATTGTGAGAACCCAAGACAGTTGTTGGCACCCAGCTTAGTCATCTTGAGCCACATTTGGAGTAAAGTTGCCCGACAGGGATACCCCAGGCCCGATCCCCACGCCCTTCAACCTCTAGACCCAAGTGCCACATACTGGTCAAAGGGGATACCCGGCTCGTCGGCGAATTGGGCTCGGACCCCATGACCTTCCCCAGAGGTGACATTCGAGAGTACATTCTCCTATTGGCATTGTAGACTGCCTGCTGATCATCTCGCCTGCATGGAATGGCGTCTTAGTATCATCGTATGAGCACCCCCAGAATCTACTCATCCGTGCTACTCTGGAGAGGGTAAGGCCCCCGACACAGGGGTGTGTGCCTCCTCTCACCCTGGACCTACTCCATGATTAGTAAACCCGAACATCTACAGCATTCACCTGCTATTGTGCCTTGGATGCCTGGACCCAGAGACTACTAGAACCCTCATTGAATACGCGCTCTGAGCGCCCTTACACTTGAGTCAACAGCCTTAGGCTAAGGAAGAGGGACCGCGGCCTTGTCATACGCACAACCCAGCTCCGGGCAAGCCAACACAGCCTCAGCGCACCCGACCTGCTGCCCCTCGACTCTTCGGAATCCCCATTGAAGACCTCCCCGACCACACATCGAGTCGAGTCACCAGCAAAGCGTTCAAGTCTGTCCTGTTCCTAGGACCCCACGCAAACTCACGGAGGGTAAGGCCCTCGATCCAGGGGTGTGTGCCTCCTCTGACCCTGGGCCCATCTTATGAACATGCGACACAGTCTTGCCAGATTCGCCTACACACCATCTTCTCCGACTGCTCGGCATACCTCCACCATGTCGCTGGAGGCCTCGGAGGCGGGAGCCGCTGCTATTAGGGGAGACATTGCCGCACTGCTAAGTGAGATAAAAAGCATGGGCTCCAACCTTGGTGGCAAAATCGATAAAATCACCCAGAGAATGGACAGCTTCGAGGAGAGACTGGAGGGTGTCGAAAACAACCAGGCGTCGATCGACATACTTGAGACACAAATGGACATGAGAATACGGAATATTGAGAAAAAGGAAGAAGAGATGCGCCTCAAAATGGACGATTTAGAAAACAGGGAAAGGAGGAATAACCTTTGCTTTTTTGGAATCCCGGAACGTAAAGGTGAAACCGAGAAGGACCTCAAGGACACGATCCACGATATTATAAAAATCCTAACGGCTGATGAAGAAATTGATGAGCCCAAAACCGAAAGGATACACCGAGCTGGTGGACCCTCTGGTGGTCCCCGCTCGGTCACGGCCAAATTCCATAGATACCAGGAAAGAACTAGGATTCTTGAGAAGGCTAGATCCAGCAGCCCACTCACGATGGGAGGAGCTCAAATTACGATTTTTCAGGACCTATCCGCGCTTACGCTTGCGCTAAGACGCCTCTGCAGTCCCCTGACAAAATGGCTCAAGGACCAGGGCATACGATACAGATGGGGTTACCCGTTCTCACTCACCATTGAACTTGGGAGTAGGAAAATCGTCCTTAGATCAGGGGATGACATAAAGGAATGCATTGCTGACCTTCTGAGTACAGGCCCGAAAGACAATGAAAATGGGGATAACGAACGTGATGGAATGCAATGGGAACAACAGGGCCCTAGGCGTAAAAAAGTGAAAGGATCCAGAAAATACAGACGCCCCAATAACACACCTGATAATGGAAAATGAGGACGTACCTCCTGGATGCCAAGACCAGAAGCACTGGTACCTATGGTTGAAGCACAGGACTCTGGTCCTATGGAGACCGAGAACTTGGAGGTCAAGTGCCCGGGGAGCGACAGAAGACGAACACCCCTCTGAAGTAAGAGGGGGCAGGAACTTGCATGGGACGACCCTGGGAATGCACGTAATGTTATATTTTTGTATGATTATTGTTGTTACTGTTGTATTACATGAAGTTGGGGGGGGGGCGGGGGAGTGGGATAGGGGCTCACCCTTATGTTGAGATGGAATACCTGACTGGGACCGTGAGGTAACGGTCCCCATCGATGGTCCGACAATGGACGGAACACTGTCACCAAGTCCGTTCTGGACGCCGTCAAAAGCTGCTAATGCAGCACCCTCAGTTCCTGGGCTTCCTTGAGCCCCAGCAACCTCTGAGGGATAGGGATGATAGAATAATGAAAGCACCATTTGATTTTTTTTGCAACACCAACGCTGATATGGGCCTTGAGAACCGAGCAATTGCCTGGTCGCCAGTGGTGAAAGACACTCCAGAGACATTCGAGGATGGCATCTCTTGATAACCAAAAAAAGAGAGACTTACTCAGAGTAGCGTCCATCAATGTGAAAGGGCTGAATTCCCCAACTAAGAGGTCGTTAGTGGCAAGGGAGTTCCGCAGATCCAACATTGACATAATGCTCATTCAAGAGACCAAGTTTGCCAAAGGGGAAGAAAGAAGCATCATCGGGAAGCGGGGAGGACTAGAGTTTTGGGGCTCAGGCCCGCTGAGAAAAGGTGGGGTTGGTATCCTGCTCAAGCGGGGCATCCAATTCAAAGTAGAAAAGACATGGTCTGATGTGGCAGGTCGGACCCTCCTGATCACGGGGAAAATAGCCAGAGTAAAAGTGACTATTGCCACCGTATATGCACCAAACAACGGACAGACTGCATTTCTATGGAAAGTAATCCCAAAAATAATGATGGAGGCAACGGGGCACGTCATCCTGGGGGGTGATTTCAACCAATGGGCCGATCCAGGTATTGACTGGAAACCGGGGAATCCAGAGACAAGGAATCAGAGTAAAGGGGGACGAACCGACCTTGCCGAGATAATGGATCTGTAAAACATGAACGATGTATGTAGAATATTGCACCCTGGTGCAGCTGGATACACCTTCTATTCGAATCCCCACCATACGTTTACGTGCATTGACTATATATACATGTCGAACGACCTCACACCAACTACACAACACTCAGACATTATTCCAATAACCTAGTCGGACCACAACGTGGTTTTGGCAGATATTTCCTGGGCGGATCTATCCCTCATGGGAGGGAAATGGCAGTGCAACGAATCCCTCTGGAAAGACCCGGTCTTCAAGACAACTATGGAGACCGAAATCGAAGAGTACTTTAAAATCAATAATGACGGGGAGGTTTCCAAACAAGTGGTCTGGGAGAAAGGGAAGGCCACATGGCGAGGGACCCTAATACGGGAGGGGGCCGCAAAGAAAAGAGAACAGAAGATTTTAGAGCAAAGGCTGAGGGCCGATATAGGTCAATTAGAGGGGGAGATGAGAAAAGAACTTAGAGTGGACCCCAGAAAAGTGAAAACTGTGCCGCTAAAAAGTGAAGAACTGCGGCTCTTGGAACACAACCAAGTAGTGCGTAAACTGCAATTTTTGAAACAAAAATTTTATGAGAAAGGAGATAAGGCCGACGCTTTATTGGCGGCTAGACTTAGGGAACAAAGGGCTGACCGTAGGGTGAACGAAATCATCGAGGATGCCGCCCCTCTTCCCCATACCCCCTGCAATATCCCAGAATCCTTCGCCAAGTTTTATGAGAAACTCTATACCTCTGAGATAATTCCCAGCCGACCAGACCTACCAGCCTACCTATCATCAATCACCATGCCCACAATAACGAACGCAGAAACTGAGTCTCTGGACTCCCCAATTACTGAACTGGAAGTTCATGAGGCGATCAAACGGCTAACACTAGGTAAATCCCCGGGAAAAGATGGCTATACCGTTGGTTTCTATAAGTCATTTGCCAAACAACTAGCCCCCTTCCTCATGGATCTATTTAAAGAAATAATAGAGACAGGACAGGCCCCAGGCTCCTTTAAAAAAGCCTTGATAACGGTGATTCCCAAAGAGGGTAGGACCCTAAAAACTGCAGATCCTATCGTCCAATTTCCCTCCTCAACCTTGACGCAAAAATTTACTCCAGGGTACTAGCAGCCAGATTAGAAACGCTAATGCCCCGCCTGGTCCACTCAGATCAAGTTGGGTTTATACTCGGGAGACAGGGAGCTGACTCCATGCGCAAAACATTGCACCTCATCCACGTGGCCCGTGACCTCCCTGGGGACCCCGTCCTGCTATCAATCAATGCGGAAAAGGCCTTTGATAGAGTGGAGTGGGAATTTCTGGGAGCCGTCCTGCAGAAGGTTGGAATAGGCCCAAAAACTAGGAGGGGCATACAAGCAATATATACATCTCCCACAGCTTCGATATCCGTAAACGGTGAATATTCCTGTTGGTTTGAATTACAACGAGGGACTAGACAGGGATGTCCCCTCTCTGCGATTCTCTTTTCCCTATCATTAGAACCCCTCGCACAAAGGATAAGAGCTGACCCTGCGATAGAAGGGATCCGATTAGGCCTGACGGAATATAAAATAGCGCTATACGCGGATGACATTCTCCTCCACATAACTAATCCGCAGAGTCAATTCCCCAAGTCCTTAGACTAATGGGCAAGTATGGTCAATTCTCCGGCTTTAAAGTAAACACGGCAAAATCCATTCTATTCCCCATTCAGGGAACCATGATAGAAAATGAGCTTAAGTTTCTTCCACTGGGCCTTGAGCTGGAACACCTCACACTACAGTACCTGGGCATACAGATTACTAGAAACCTGAATGACTTATTCGAAGCTAGCTTCCCTCCGCTCCTCCAGCGGTTTACTGCGGACCTTAGGAAATGGGGTAAACTTACGATCTCCTGGCTTGGCCGCATCAATGCGGTTAAGATGTCGTGCCTCTCCCGCTTCCGGTACCCCTTCCAAATGTTGCCAATCGAAATACCCAAAAGGTTCTTCAGTGAAGCTAAAAAGATCTTGATGAGATTTATATGGCAGGGTAAGAAACCTAGAATTGCATACACCACGCTGATACTCCCTAAGGACAGAGGAGGGGTTGGGCTCCCGGACTTGAGATCATATTACATTGCCTCCCAGTTACGAGTCATGATCCCCCACCTCAGAGAACACCATGACCTTCAATGGGTCCAAATGGACAACCACTACTTTGCCCTGGTCACAGTATCAGAATGGCTATGGACCCCACATAAAAGGGTACTATGGAAAATCAAGGGCCACCCTATACTGAGCACGATTTGGAGTGTATGGCGTGCAAACAAGGAGATGCGCAAGATCACCACCTGGCCCTCCCCGCTTAGCCACTTATGGTCCCCTAGCATGAACAATCACATACCGGATCTGTGGGCAGATACCAATCTTGGTAAGAGGCGGGCTTGGAGAGAGTGGGTCAGCTCTTACTTAACCGGAATTGACGGAAGCACTGGGCATAGGCACTCTATCCACATTCCAGTTCATCCAACTGAAAGGGGTCCTGATAAAGGCAGAATGGAAGGACAAACTGAACAGAGACTTGACCCCATTCGAGAAGATATTGGACTCTAGAGTGGAGAGGAAAGGTCTCATATCAATAATGTACCAGGAACTAATAGCAGCGGGAGACGGCTCCACGGGGCCCTTGATGTCTAGGTGGGAAAAGGACTTTGGGGAAGAAATAGACCCCGAGCAATGGGACTTAATGTGCAGGGCCGCCTCCAGAACATCGCTATCTTGCCAGTAGAAATTGCATGCCATCAAACTCCTGCACAGGTGGCAATACGACCCCCTCAGACTATCCAAAATGTATCAGTCAATGAGCCCGACATGCTGGAGGAAATGTGGTCAAACGGCTAATTACTGGCACATGTGGTGGGGTTGCCTGTGCATCAAAGTATTCTGGAACGAAGTACTGGGGTGGATCAAGGAAATTGATGGCATTCAAAGAGACGTTGACCCCTATCTTGTGCTGTTTGCCTTAGAAAGGGACGCAGATGAATGGAACAGAGTGAAAGGCCTGACCCCCCATCTACTCCTTGCCGCCAGGGCTCTCCTGGGGATCAAATGGAAATCCGGTGCAGTGCCTAGAAAGGGTGAATGGATTCCCTTGCCACGAATATCTACTTGATAGAAACCATAACGGCCACCCTGCACGGAAGGGCTGCCCAATGTGAAACCTTATGGTTGGACTTTAAAAGTCAACACTTAACACCAGATAATGAGTCCCTATCAGACGAACCTGAGGAGACCTAACGGAAATCCAATGCACAGGCAGCAGTAATTGAAAAACTCTCGATACAAGTGATCACTGTGTGACCGGACACCGGAGTCAGGAATATTGCCTTATCAACGTTTCGGCTCTTCAGTTGCAAAAAATGGATTGGTGCTAAAACAAGGGAGGGGGAGGGGGGAAGGGAAGTTTTTCTTTTTGATTATTAGGAAATGCACCTTAACTGAGACCTGAGATAACTGTTTGACACTGTGAGCTGACATTAAGCCTCTGGTTTTGCGTTTTGTGACTGAATGTTACGATCAGTGTATTATTTGGTATGTACCTCTATTCTTTATTTTTCTTCTTTGTTTCTTTTCTTTGTTGTTTATGATAAAACCAATAAAAGCAAATTAAAAAAAAAAAATACTAGCAGGGGGCTTGATCTTGGGATTGGCTTCTCTAATTGCAATAAAAGCGTGCACGCAAAATCAAAGATGACTGCAGAAGAAATGATTGGGATGAAGCTACTACTACCTTCAGAAGACAAGCAACAAATAGACGTAATACATATGGAATGAGACAGGCTAAGACAATAGCTAATGGAGTCAGATATGTACCCGCAATCAATGAAATTAGAAAACGCAAGAAATCCCAAGATTTATGTCGGAAAATGGGGTTACTGCAAGCCCAGAGGGGGATGTGTGTATCTGTACTGGTCGTTTGAAGATCATGTGAACCACTACAGACATCTAGCGGGAATTACGATGGTATGGTGCCTGAGAGATTGCAAGAGAAGCGACAATTTTGTGGTTGACAGGTCGACCATGGTGGCACTAAAGAGGGAAAATCCGATGTCCCTTCCCTCCTAATGGGGCCCCTAACCAGAAGAAGCACTCCCGACAGAACAAGTATCGACTATCTGAGATTGCACCCGGTCCCACCACACCCAATGTAAGCTCACATCACGACAGACATCCATCCATCTGCCCGATCAATCTCGCGATGGCAAGAGCCTTAGCCAGAACAACCAACAACAACCAAGACCAAGCTGGAGATGACTATATGGACCAACTTGATTGACATTCCCACAAAACATGCTGCAGGTCGTTAGAGACTTCATGACGACATAGCTGTGTTAGACAGGAAGAACACGTGCAATAGGCACAATCAGGACACTCACACACAAATCCACACGAAGAGCATCTGCATACAGTTCTATGAGCTAGAGGACGGTGACAGACATTCTGTCTGTACGTTTGTTATTTTTCATATAGGCCCGCTATCGCACCGCAGAAACGCAAGATGCCAGAAGAGCTTGTATATATGCTACTTGCTATTTACTCTATGTATGGTCAGGAGCACTCAAGGGACCTGACCACTCATTGCATGGTTCTAACCCTTGAACAATCATATTGGAAGAATAACCAGAAATTAGGTAGGCCTCAGAGCAATCCATCACACTAAACTCCCTTTACAGAGATCTCGAAGCTGCAAGCTGCTGAGCGAGCAGAATCGCCCTGGCAGGGACTGCCACCGCCAAGGCCATAATGTTGCAAGTGACATTCCTCTCTTATGGTGCCACGATGAGCCCAGCTACAGGGCAGGATACCTCAAGCTAAAATACAAATCAAATTGAAGTAATTCGACTTCCCTAGCGGTCTCCTCACACGTGATCCGGCCGACGTGACATGATGCCAAGACCTGGGAGCTGGGAAGATGCAGCCGTCTTACGTCTGAGACTGAACCTTGCCACATAATTGCAACATGCAATTCACCTACAATACGCGCTGGTATTGGACTGCTCTCATGGCATTAGCAGAGACCTCATTGTTACACACTGTCACATAGTCACATCTTGTTGATACACATTATACGAGAGCAGGTGTCTCGCGGGCTGGGAACAATGGTGGTCCCAGGCTTGGGGGCCCGCAGCCTGACCAATCAGGACACTGGGGGATAGAGGCTGGCGGCCAGAATCTCCAGCCAATCATCAGTGGTTCTAATGTAACATTTCTCCGGTAGCAATTTTTAGGGATGAACCAAGTACACCACCTGAGACCGCCACCACCAATAACCAAGCACCCTATATGTCCCCATACTGGACCTACCACTCTGGGAACCAACCCAGAGTGGCATTACGTTCAGAGAAGGATTTTGGTAAGTGACGACGATTGTGACATCACGAGTGTACAAAAAGGGCCTGCAAGCCTGAAATTGTGAAGATGTACGTGGAGGAACCTTGATGCCTAGTATCTTGTCCCTGCTCGCTCGATATAATAAAACAGCAGTAACTCTTGCTCCTTTTGTGGACCTCAACTTCTTTGGGGCATTGGAAGGAGTTAGGGCCTTCTGTGAGCTGGAGGTCCGCGGACTCTAGCTACTGCTCTGCCGACCCCAGAATTTACACTAACACCCTAATCCGTTATGTTGCTCTGTTTCTCTGCATTGGTATGGTTCTGTCCCTGATCACTTCTGTTCCTCTGCATTGGTATGGTTATGTCCCTAATCCGTTATGTTGCTCTGTTTCTCTGCATTGGTATGGTTCTGTCCCTGATCACTTTGTTCCTCTGCATTGGTATGATTCTATCCCTTTTCAGTTCTGTTTATCTTTTACCAGTTAGTGCTATGTCCCTCTCCAGATATGTTGCTCTCTGCATTGGTATGGTTCTGTCCCTGATCACTTCGGTGTCTCTGCTTTGCTATGGTTATGACCCTGATCACTTCTGTGTCTCTGCTTTGGTATGGTTATGTCCCTGATCACTTCTGCTCCTCTGCATTGGTATGGTTATGTCCCTAATCCGTTATGTTGCTCTGTTTCTCTGCATTGGTATGGTTCTGTCCCTGATCACTTCTGTTTCTCTGCATTGGTATGGTTATGCCCCCAATCCATTATGTTGATCTGTTTCTCTGCATTGGTATGGCTCTGTCACTGGTCCCTTTTGTTCCTCTGCATTGGTATAGTTATGCCACTGATCCATTATGTTCCTCTGTTTCTCTGCATTGGTATGGTTCTGGCCATTTCCAGTTCTGTGCATCTTTTTCTCTGCACTAATGAGTCTATGTCACTAAGCAGTTATGTTGTTATGTTTCTCATTGTTGGTATGATTCTCTTTTCAGCTCTATTATGCTGATCTTCCTCTCTGCAGTGAACTGTCACTGTCGCTGCTGTTCTGTTTCTCTGCATTGGTATGGTTACATCCCTAATCCGTTATGTTGCTCTGTTTCTCTGCATTGGTATGGTTCTGTCCCTGATCACTTCTGTTCCTCTGCATTGGTATGGTTACGTCCCTAATCTGTTATGTTGCTCTGTTTCTCTGCATTGGTATGGTTCTGTCCCTGATCACTTCTGTTCCTCTGCATTGGTATGGTTACGTCCCTAATCCGTTATGTTGCTCTGTTTCTCTGCATTGGTATGGATCTGTCCCTGATCACTTCTGTTTCTCTGCATTGGTATGGTTATGCCCCTAATCTGTTATGTTGCTCTGTTTCTCTGCATTGGTATGGTTCTGTCCCTGATCACTTCTGTTCCTCTGCATTGGTATGGTTACGTCCCTAATCCGTTATGTTGCTCTGTTTCTCTGCATTGGTATGGATCTGTCCCTGATCACTTCTGTTTCTCTGCATTGGTATCGCTATGTCCCTAATCGTTATGTTGTTCTCTTTCTCTGCATTGGTATGGTTCTGTCCCTGATCTCTTCTGTTCCTCTGCATTGGTATGGTTATATCCCTAATCCGTTATGTTGCTCTGTTTCTCTGCATTGGTATGGTTCTGTTCCTGATCACTTCTGTTTCTCTGCATTGGTATGGTTATGTCCCTAATCCGTCATGTTATTCCCTTTCTCTGCATTGGTATGGTTATGTCCCTGATCCCTTTTGTTCTTCTGCATTGGTATGATTATGCCCCTAATCTGTTATGTTGCTCTGTTTCTCTGCATTGGTATGGTTCTGTCCCTGATCACTTCTGTTCCTCTGCATTGGTATGGTTACGTCCCTAATCCGTTATGTTGCTCTGTTTCTCTGCATTGGTATGGATCTGTCCCTGATCACTTCTGTTTCTCTGCATTGGTATGGTTATGCCCCTAATCTGTTATGTTGCTCTGTTTCTCTGCATTGGTATGGTTCTGTCCCTGATCACTTCTGTTCCTCTGCATTGGTATGGTTACGTCCCTAATCCGTTATGTTCCTCTGTTTCTCTGCATTGGTATGGTTCTGTCCATTTCCAGTTCTGTGCATCTTTTTCTCTGCACTAATGAGTCTATGTCCCGAAGCAGTTATGGTGCTATGTTTCTCTTTGTTGGTATGATTCTCTTTTCAGTTCTGTCATGCTGTTCTTCCTCTCTGCAGTGAACTGTCACTGCTGTTTAGTGCAGTTATGTTCCTCTGTTTCTCTGCATTGGTATGGTTCTGTCCCATTTTAGTTATGTGACTCTGTGTCTCTGCATTGGTATTGTTCTGTCCCTTTTCAGTTCTGTTTATCTGTTTCCATTTAGTGATATGTCCCTCTCCTATATGTTGCTCTGTTTCTCTGCATTGGTATGGTTCTGTCCCGTTTCAGTTCTGTGTATCTGTTTCTCTGCACTAATACGCCAATATCCCTAAGCAGTTAAGTGCTCTGTCTCTATTTGTTGGTATGTTTCTCTCTGTTTTCAGTTCTGTTTATCTGTTTCTCTTTAGTGATATGTCTCTGCTCAGTTATCTTCCTCTATTTCTCGGCATTGGTATAGTTCTGTCCCTTTTCAATTTGGTTAATCTGGTTCTCTGCATTGGTATGGTTCTGTCCCTTTTCAGTCATGTTTCTCTGTTTCTTTGTAGTGGTATGTCTCTGATCAGTTATCTTGTTCTGTTGCTCTGCATTGGTATGCTTACGTCTCTGTTCAATTCTTTCAGGCTGCTCAGCCTCGGCCCAGTGATATGTCTCTGTTCAGTTCAGGTCCGTTATGTTCCTCTGTTTCTCTGCATATGATTCTGTCATTTTTCAGTTTGGTTTCTCTGTTTCTCTGTAGTGATGTGTCTCTTTCCCTGATCAGTTATGTTGCTCTGTTTCTCTTCATTGGTATGGTGCTGTCTCTTTTCAATTCTGTTATGCTGCTCTGCTTCTCTGCAGATATATGCCACTCTCCATGTTCAGTTCAGTTTGGTTGCTCTTTTTCTCTGCATTGACATGGTTCTGTCCCTTTTCAGATATGTTTCTATGTCGTAATATGTCTCCATCCCTAATCAGTTATGTTGTTCTGTTTCTCTGCATTGGTTTGGTTATGTCTCTATTCGGTGCTGTGTATCAGTTTCTCTGAAATTATATGTCTCTATCCCGGTATCCCTGACTGGTTTTGTTGCTCTGGTTCCCTGCATTGTTATGGCTCTGTCTCTTTTCATGTTCTGTTTATCTGTTTCTCTCTAGTGGTATGTCTCTATCCCTGATAAGTTATGTTGCTCTGTTTCTCTGCATTGGTATGGTTCTGTCCCTTTTTAGTTCTGTTTCAGTGCTTCTCTGAACTGATATGTCTCTGCCCATGACCCCTTCTGTTGCTCTGTTTCTCCGTAGTGCTATGCCTCTGTACCTTCACACATGTATTTCTGTGCAGTGGCGTGGCCTGTCTCTAATTATTAGTTTGCTGTGACTCTCTGCAGCAATAGTTCTCTTTTTCACCAGCATTCTATTATATAATTTCTCTGCAGTGCTATTGTTCTCTTGCTATTCTCTTCTGTTGCTCTGCCTCACTGCAGTGATAGTTCTCTTTCGCTGCCACATTCTATTCTTCTGTTTGTCTCCAGTGCTATTGTTCCCTTGCTAATCTCTTCTGTTGCTCTACCTCTCTGCAGTAATAGTTATCTGTCTCTGCCAAGTTCTATTATTTTCTCTGCAGTTCTATTGTTATCTTGCTATTTTCCTCTATTGCTCTACCTCTCTGCAGTGATAGTGATCTGTCTCTGCCAAGTTCTATTGTTCTGTTTCTCTGCAGTGCTATTGTTCTCTTGCTATTGTCTTCTGTTGCTCTGGCTCACTGCAGTGATAGTTCTCTTTCGCTGCCACTATCTATTATTGTGTTTCTCTGCAGTGCCATTGTTCTCTTGCTACTCTCTTCTGTTGCTCGGCCTCACTGCAGTGATAGTTCTCTGTGGCTGCCAAGTTATGTTATTCTATTTCTCTGCAGTGCCTTTGTTCTCTTGCTACTCTCTTCTGCTGCTCTGCCTCACTGCAGTGATAGTTCTCCGTGGCTGCCAAGTTCTATTATTCTGTTTCTCTGCAGTGCTTTTGTTCTCTTGCTATTCTCTTCTGTTGCTCTGCCTCACTGCAGTGATAGTTCTCTGTGGCTGCCAAGTTCTATTATTCTGTTTCTCTGCAGTGCTATTGTTCTCTTGCTATTTTCTTCTATTGCTCTGCCTCACTGCAGTGATAGTTCTCCGTGTCTGCCAAGTTCTATTATTCTGTTTCTCGGCAGTGCTATTGATCTCTTGCTACTCTCTTCCATTGCTCTGCATCTCTGCAGTGATAGTCTGTTTCGCTGCCACATTCTATTATTCTGTTTCCCTGCAGTGCTATAGTTCGCTTGCTACTCTCTTCTGTTTCTCTGCCTCTCTTCAGTGATAGTTCTCTTTCACTGCCACATTCTATTATTCCGTTTCCCTGCAGTGCTATTGTTCTCTTGCTATTCTCGTCTGTTGCTCTGCCTCTCGGCAGTTATAGTTATCTGTCTCTAACAAGTTCTATTATTCAGTTTCTCTTTAGTGCTATTGTTCTCTTGCTATTCTCTACTGTTGCTCTGCTTCTCTGCAGTGATAGTTCTTTGTGGCTGCCAAATTCTATTATTCAGTTTCTCTGTAATGCTATTGTTCTCTGGCTATTCTCTTCTATTGCTCTGCCTCTCTGTAGTGATAATTCTCTTTCACTGCCACATTCTATTATTCTGTTTCTCTGCGGTGCAATTGTTCTCTTGCTACTCTCTTCTGTCTGCCTCTCTACAGTGACAGTGCTCTGTGGCTGCCACGTTCTATTATTCTGGTTCTATGCAGTGCTATTGTTCTCTTGCTATTCTCTTCTGTTGCTGTGCCTCACTGCAGTGATAGTTCTCGTTCACTGCCACATTCTATTATTCCATTTATCTGCAGTGTTATTGTTCTGTTGCTACTCTCTTCTGTTGCTCTGCCTCACTGCAGTGATAGTTCTCTTTCACAGCCACATTCTATTATTCTGTTTCTCTGCAGTACTATAGTTTGCTTGCTACTCTTTGCCATTGCTCTGCCTCTCTGCTGTAATTGTTCTCTTTGGCTGCCAAATTCTATTATTATGTTTCTCTGCAGTGCTATTGTTCTGCTATTCTCTTCCATTGCTCTGCCTCTGTGCATTGATAGTTCTCTTTCACTGCCACATTCTGTTATTCTGTTTCTCTGCAGTGCTATTGTTCTCTTGCTTCTCTCTGCTGTTGCTCCACCTCTCTGCATTGTTAGGTCTCTTTCGCTGCCACCTTCTATTATTCTGTTTCTCTGCAGTGCTATTGTTCTCTTGTTACTCTCTTCCATTGCTCTGCCTCGCTGCATCGATAGTTCTCTTTCGCTGCCACGTTAAATTATTTTGTTTCTCTGCAGTGCTATTGTTCTCTTGCTACTCTCTGTCGTTGCTTTGCCTCTCTGCATTGAAAGTTCTCTTTCGCTGCCACCTTCTATTATTCTGTTTCTCTGCAGTGCTATTGTTCTCTTGCTGCTCTCTGCCTCTGCTCTGCCTCTCTGCATTGATAGGTCTCTTTTGCTGCAACCTTCTATTATTCTGTTTCTCTGCAGTGCTATTGTTCTCTTGCTACTCCCTTCCGTTGCTCTGCCTCTCTGCATTGATAGTTCTCTTTTGCTGCCACATGCTATTATTCTGTTTCTCTGCAGTGCTATTGTTCTCTTGCTACTCTCTTCTGTCTGCCTCTCTACAGTGACAGTGCTCTGTGGATGCCACGTTCTATTATTCTGGTTCTATGCAGTGCTATTGTTCTCTTGCTATTCTCTTCTGGTGCTGTGCCTCACTGCAGTGATGGTTCTCGTTCACTGCCCCATTCTATTATTCCATTTATCTGCAGTGTTATTGTTCTGTTGCTATTCTCTTCTGTTGCTCTGCCTCACTGCAGTGATAGTTCTCTTTCACAGCCACATTCTTTTATTCTGTTTCTCTGCAGTGCTATAGTTCACTTGCTACTCTCTTCTGTTGCTCTGCCTCTCTGCAGTGATAGTTCTCTTTTGCTGCCACAATCTATTATTCTGTTACTCTGCAGTACTATAGTTTGCTTGCTACTCTTTGCCATTGCTCTGCCTCTCTGCAGTGATTGTTATTTCATTGCCAAATTCTATCATTATGTTTCTCTGTAGTGCTATTGTCTGCTATTCTCTTCCATTGCTCTGCCTCTGTGCATTGATAGTTCTCTTTCGCTGCCACGTTCTGTTATTCTGTTTCTCTGCAGTGCTATCATTCTCTTGCTTCTCTCTGCTGTTGCTCTGCCTCTCTGCATTGTTAGGTCTCTTTTGCTGCCACCTTCTATTATTCTGTTTCTCTGCGGTGCTATTGTTCGCTTGCTACTCTCTTCCATTGCTCTGCCTCGCTGCATCGATAGTTCTCTTTCACTGCCACGTTCAATTATTTTGTTTCTCTGCAGTGCTATTGTTCTCTTGCTACTCTCTGTCGTTGCCTTGCCTCTCTATATTGAAAGTTCTCATTCTCTGCCACCTTCTATTATTCTGTTTCTCTGCAGTGCTATTGTTCTCTTGCTGCTCTCTGCCTTTGCTCTGCCTCTCTGCATTGATAGGTCTCTTTTGCTGCAACCTTCTATTAGTCTGTTTCTCTGCAGTGCTATTGTTCTCTTGCTACTCTCTTCCGTTGCTCTGCCTCTCTGCATTGATAGTTCTCTTTTGCTGCCACATGCTATTATTCTGTTTCTCTGCAGTGCTATTGTTCTCTTGCTACTCTCTGCTGTTGCTCTGCCTCTCTACATTGATAGTTCTCTTTCGCTGCCACCTTCTATTATTCTGTTTCTCTGCAGTGCTGTTGTTCTCTTGCTATTCTCTTCTGTTGCTCTGCCTTGCTGCAGTGATAGTTCTCTGTGGCTTCCAATTTCTATCATTCAGTTTCTCTGTAGTGCTATTGTTCTCTTGCTACTCTCTACTGTTGCTCTGCCTCTTTGCAGTGACAGTTCTCTTTCACTGCCAAGTTCTATTATTCAGTTCTTCTGCAGTGTTATTGTTCTCTTGCTATTCTCTTCTATTGCTCTGCCTCTCTGCAGTGATAGTTCTCTTTCGCTGCCACATTATATTCTTCTGTTTCTCTGCAGTGCTATTGCTCTCTTGCTACTCTCTTCTATTGCTCTGCCTCTCTGCAGTGATAGTTCTCTCTGGCTGCCAAGTTCTATTATTCAGTTTCTCTGCAGCGCTATTGTTCACTTGCTACTCTCTTCTATTGCTCTGCCTATCTACAGCGATAGTTCTCTCTGGCTGCCAAGTTATATTATTCAGTTTCTCTGCAGTGGTATTGTTCTCTTGCTATTCTCTTCTGTTGCTCTGTCTCACTGTAATGATAGTTCTCTCTGGCTGCCAAGTTCTATTATTCAGTTTCTCTGTAGTGCTATTGTTCTCTTGCTACTCTCTACCGTTGCTCTGCCTCTCTGCAGTGGCAGCTCTCTTTTGCTGCCACAATATATTATTCTGTTTCTCTGCAGTGCTATTGTTCTCTTGCTACTGGCTACTGTTGCTCTGCTTCTCTGCAGTGATAGTTCTCTCTGGCTGCCAAGTTCTATTATTCAGTTTCTCTGTAGTGCTATTGTTCTCTTGCTACTCTCTACTGTTGCTCTGCCTCTCTGCAGTGGCAGCTCTCTTTTGCTGCCACAATATATTATTCTGTTTCTCTGCAGTGCTATTCTTCTCTTGCTACTCTCTACTGTTGCTCTGCATCTCTGCAGTGACAGTTCTCTTTCACTGCCAATTTCTATTATTCAGTTTCTCTGCAGTGCTATTGTTCTCTTGCTACTCCCTTCTGTTGCTATGCCTCTCTACAGTGATAGTTCTCTTTCTCTTCCACCTTTATCATTCTGTTTCTCTGCAGTGCTATTGTTCTCTTGCTACTCTGTGTCGTTGCTCTACCTCTCTGCATTGATAGTTCTCTTTCACTGCCACCTTCTATTATTCTGTTTCTCTGCAGTGCTATTGTTCTCTTGATACTGTCTGCTGTTGCTCTGCCTCTCTCCATTGATAGTTTTCTTTCGCTGCCACCTTCTATTATTCTGTTTCCCTGCAGTGCTATTGTTCTCTTGCTATTCTCTTCTGTTGCTCTGCCTCACTGTAATAATAGATCTCTGTGGCTGCCAACTTCTATTATTCTGTTTCTCTGCAGTGCTATTGTTCTATTGCCACTGGCTACTGTTGCTCTGCCTCTCTGCAGTAATAATAATAATAATAATAATAATAATAATAATAATAATAATAATGTGATAGAGTGATAGTTCTCTCTGGCTGCCAAGTTCTATTATTCAGTTTCTCTGTAGTGCTATTGTTCTCTTGCTACTCTCTACTGTTGCTCTGCCTCTCTGCAGTGACAGTTCTCTTTCGCTGCCAATTTCTATTATTCAGTTTCTCTGCAGTGCTATTGTTCTCTTGCTACTCTCTTCTGTTGCTATGCCTCTCTACAGTGATAGTTCTCTTTCTCTACCACCTATATTATTCTGTTTCTCTGCAGTGCTATTGTTCTCTTGCTACTCTGTGCCGTTGCTCTGCCTCTCTGGATTGATAGTTTTCTTTCTCTGCCACCTTCTATTATTCTGTTTCTCTGCAGTGCTATTGTTCTCTTGCTACTCTGTGCCGTTGCTCTTCCTCTCTGAATAGATAGTTCTCTCTGGCTGCCACCTTCTATTATTCTGTTTCTCTGCAGTGCTATTGTTCACTTGCTACTCTGTGCCGATGCTCTGCCTCTCTGCATTGATAGTTTTCTTTCTCTGCCACCTTCTATTATTCTGTTTCTCTGCAGTGCTATTGTTCTGTTGCTACTCTGTGCCGTTGCTCTGCCTCTCTGCATTGATAGTTCTCTCTGGCTGCCACCTTCTATTATTCTGTTTCTCTGCAGTGCTATTGTTCTCTTGCTACTCTGTGCCGTTGCTCTGCCTCTCTGCATAGATAGTTCTCTCTGGCTGCCACCTTCTATTATTCTGTTTCTCTGCAGTGCTATTGTTCGCTTGCTACTCTGGGCCGTTGCTCTGCCTCTCTGCATTGATAGTTTTCTTTCTCTGCCACATTCTATTATTCTGTTTCTCTGCAGTGCTATTGTTCTCTTGCTACTCTCTACTGTTGCCCTGCCTCTCTGCATTGATAGTTCTCTTTTGCTGCCACATGCTATTATTCTGTTTCTCTGCAGTGCTATTGTTCTCTTGCTACTCTCTTCTGTCTGCCTCTCTACAGTGACAGTGCTCTGTGGATGCCACGTTCTATTATTCTGGTTCTATGCAGTGCTATTGTTCTCTTGCAATTCTCTTCTGTTGCTGTGCCTCACTGCAGCGATGGTTCTCGTTCACTGCCCCATTCTATTATTCCATTTATCTGCAGTGTTATTGTTCTGTTGCTATTCTCTTCGGTTGCTCTGCCTCACTGCAGTGATAGTTCTCTTTCACAGCCACATTCTATTATTCTGTTTCTCTGCAGTGCTATAGTTCACTTGCTACTCTCTTCTGTTGCTCTGCCTCTCTGCAGTGATAGTTCTCTTTTGCTGCCACAATCTATTATTCTGTTACTCTGCAGTACTATAGTTTGCTTGCTACTCTTTGCCATTGCTCTGCCTCTCTGCAGTGATTATTTCATTGCCAAATTCAATCATTATGTTTCTCTGCAGTGCTATTGTTCTGCTATTCTCTTCCATTGCTCTGCCTCTGTGCATTGATAGTTCTCTTTCGCTGCCACATTCTGTTATTCTGTTTCTCTGCAGTGCTATAGTTCACTTGCTACTCTCTTCTGTTGCTCTGCCTCTCTGCAGTGATAGTTCTCTTTTGCTGCCAAAATCTATTATTCTGTTACTCTGCAGTACTTTAGTTTGCTTGCTACTCTTTGCCATTGCTCTGCCTCTCTGCAGTGATTGTTATTTCATTGCCAAATTCTATCATTATGTTTCTCTGCAGTGCTATTGTTCTGCTATTCTCTTCCATTGCTCTGCCTCTGTGCATTGATAGTTCTCTTTCGCTGCCACATTCTGTTATTCTGTTTCTCTGCAGTGCTATTGTTCGCTTGCTACTCTCTTCCATTGCTCTGCCTCGCTGCATCGATAGTTCTCTTTCGCTGCCACGTTCAATTATTTTGTTTCTCTGCAGTGCTATTGTTCTCTTGCTACTCTCTGTCGTTGCTTTGCCTCTCTGCATTGAAAGTTCTCTTTCTCTGCCACCTTCTATTATTCTGTTTCTCTGCAGTGCTATTGTTCTCTTGCTGCTCTCTGCCTTTGCTCTGCCTCTCTGCATTGATAGGTCTCTTTTGCTGCAACCTCCTATTATTCTGTTTCTCTGCAGTGCTATTGTTCTCTTGCTACTCTCTTCCGTTGCTCAGCCTCTCTGCATTGATAGTTCTCTTTTGCTGCCACATGCTATTATTCTGTTTCTCTGCAGTGCTATTGTTCTCTTGCTACTCTCTGCTGTTGCTCTGCCTCTCTACATTGATAGTTCTCTTTCGCTGCCACCTTCTATTATTCTGTTTCTCTGCAGTGCTGTTGTTCTCTTGCTATTCTCTTCTGTTGCTCTGCCTTGCTGCATTGATAGTTCTCTGTGGCTGCCATGTTCTATCATTCAGTTTCTCTGTAGTGCTGTTGTTCTCCTGCTACTCTCTATTGTTGCTCTGCCTCTTTGCAGTGACAGTTCTCTTTCACTGCCAAGTTCTATTATTCAGTTCTTCTGCAGTGCTATTGTTCTCTTGCTATTCTCTTCTATTGCTCTGCCTCTCTGCAGTGATAGTTCTCTTTCACTGCCACATTATATTATTCTGTTTCTCTGCAGTGCTATTGCTCTCTTGCTACTCTCTTCTATTGCTCTGCCTCTCTGCAGTGATAGTTCTCTCTGGCTGCCAAGTTCTATTATTCAGTTTCTTTGCAGTGCTATTGTTCTCTTGCTACTCTCTTCTATTGCTCTGCCTATCTACAGTGATTGTTCTCTCTGGCTGCCAAGTTCTATTATTCAGTTTCTCTGCAGTGGTATTGTTCTCTTGCTATTCTCTTCTGTTGCTCTGCCTTGCTGCAGTGATAGTTCTGTATGGCTGCCAAGTTCTATTATTTTGTTTCTCTGCAGTGCTATTGTTCTCTTGCTACTCGCTACTGTTGCTCTGCCTCTCTGCATTGATAGGTCACTTTTGCTGCCACATTTTATTATTCTGTTTCTCTGCAGTGCTATTGTTCTCTTGCTACTCTCTGCCGTTGCTTTGTCTCTCTGCATTGATAGTTCTCTTTCGCTGCCACCTTCCATTATTCTGTTTCTCTGCAGTGCTATTGTTCTCTTGCTACTGTCTGCTGTTGCTCTGCCTCTCTGCATTGATAGTTCTCTTTTCGCTGCCACCTTCTATTATTCTGTTTCTCTGCAGTGCTATTGTTCTCTTGCTATTCTCTTCTGTTGCTCTGCCTCACTGTAATGATAGTTCTCTCTGGCTGCCAAGTTCTATTATTCAGTTTCTCTGTAGTGATATTGTTCTCTTGCTACTCTCTACTGTTGCTCTGCCTCTCTGCAGTGGCAGCTCTCTTTTGCTGCCACAATATATTATTCTGTTTCTCTGCAGTGCTATTGTTCTCTTGCTACTGGCTACTGTTGATCTGCCTCTCTGCAGTGATAGTTCTCTCTGGCTGCCAAGTTCTATTATTCAGTTTCTCTGTAGTGCTATTGTTCTCTTGCTACTCTCTTCTGTTGCTCTGCCTCTCTGCAGTGACAGCTCTCTTTTGCTGCCACAATATATTATTCTGTTTCTCTGCAGTGCTATTGTTCTCTTGCTACTCTCTACTGTTGCTCTGCATCTCTGCAGTGACAGTTCTCTTTCACTGCCAATTTCTATTATTCAGTTTCTCTGCAGTGCTATTGTTCTCTTGTAACTCCCTTCTGTTGCTATGCCTCTCTACAGTGATAGTTCTCTTTCTCTTCCACCTTTATCATTCTGTTTCTCTGCAGTGCTATTGTTCTCTTGCTACTCTGTGTCGTTGCTCTGCCTCTCTGCATTGATAGTTCTCTTTCACTGCCACCTTCTATTATTCTGTTTCTCTGCAGTGCTATTGTTCTCTTGCTACTGTCTGCTGTTGCTCTGCCTCTCTGCATTGATAGTTTTCTTTCGCTGCCAAGTTCTATTATTCTGTTTCCCTGCAGTGCTATTGTTCTCTTGCTATTTTCTTCTTTTGCTCTGCCTCACTGCAGTGACAGTTCTCTTTCGCTGCCAATTTCTATTATTCAGTTTCTCTGCAGTGCTAATGTTCTCTTGCTACTCTCTTCTGTTGCTATGCCTCTCTACAGTGATAGTTCTCTTTCTCTGCCACCTTTATTATTCTGTTTCTCTGCAGTGCTATAGTTCTCTTGCTACTCTGTGCCGTTGCTCTGCCTCTCTGCATTGATAGTTTTCTTTCTCTGCCACCTTCTATTATTCTGTTTCTCTGCAGTGCTATTGTTCTCTTGCTACTCTGTGCCATTGCTCTGTCTCTCTGCATAGATAGTTCTCTCTGGCTGCCACCTTCTATTATTCTGTTTTTCTGCAGTGCTATTGTTCGCTTGCTACTCTGTGCCGTTGCTCTGCCTCTCTGCATTGATAGTTTTCTTTCTCTGCCACCTTCTATTATTCTGTTTCTCTGCAGTGCTATTGTTCTATTGTTACTCAGTGCCGTTGCTCTGCCTCTCTGCATTGATAGTTCTCTCTGGCTGCCACCTTCTATTATTCTGTTTCTCTGCAGTGCAATTGTTCTCTTGCTACTCTGTGCCGTTGCTCTGCCTCTCTGCATAGATAGTTCTCTCTGGCTGCCACCTTCTATTATTCTGTTTCTCTGCAGTGCTATTGTTCTATTGCCACTGGCTACTGTTGCTCTGCCTCTCTGCAGTGATAGTTCTCTCTGGCTGCCAAGTTCTATTATTCAGTTTCTCTGTAGTGCTATTGTTCTCTTGCTACTCTCTACTGTTGCTCTGCCTCTCTGCAGTGACAGTTCTCTTTCGCTGCCAATTTCTATTATTCAGTTTCTCTGCAGTGCTATTGTTCTCTTGCTACTCTCTTCTGTTGCTATGCCTCTCTACAGTGATAGTTCTCTTTCTCTACCACCTTTATTATTCTGTTTCTCTGCAGTGCTATTGTTCTCTTGCTACTCTGTGCCATTGCTCTGCCTCTCTGGATTGATAGTTTTCTTTCTCTGCCACCTTCTATTATTCTGTTTCTCTGCAGTGCTATTGTTCTCTTGCTACTCTGTGCCGTTGCTCTTCCTCTCTGAATAGATAGTTCTCTCTGGCTGCCACCTTCTATTATTCTGTTTCTCTGCAGTGCTATTGTTCACTTGCTACTCTGTGCCGTTGCTCTGCCACTCTGCATTGATAGTTTTCTTTCTCTGCCACCTTCTATTATTCTGTTTCTCTGCAGTGCTATTGTTCTGTTGCTACTCTGTGCCGTTGCTCTGCCTCTCTGCATTGATAGTTCTCTCTGGCTGCCACCTTCTATTATTCTGTTTCTCTGCAGTGCTATTGTTCTCTTGCTACTCTGTGCCGTTGCTCTTCCTCTCTGCATAGATAGTTCTCTCTGGCTGCCACCTTCTATTATTCTGTTTCTCTGCAGTGCTATTGTTCGCTTGCTACTCTGGGCCGTTGCTCTGCCTCTCTGCATAGATAGTTCTCTCTGGCTGCCACCTTCTATTATTCTGTTTCTCTGCAGTGCTATTGTTCGCTTGCTACTCTGGGCAGTTGCTCTGCCTCTCTGCATTGATAGTTTTCTTTCTCTGCCACATTCTATTATTCTGTTTCTCTGCAGTACTATTGTTCTCTTGCTACTCTCTACTGTTGCCCTGCCTCTCTGCATTGATAGTTCTCTTTTGCTGCCACATGCTATTATTCTGTTTCTCTGCAGTGCTATTGTTCTCTTGCTACTCTCTTCTGTCTGCCTCTCTACAGTGACAGTGCTCTGTGGATGCCACGTTCTATTATTCTGGTTCTATGCAGTGCTATTGTTCTCTTGCAATTCTCTTCTGTTGCTGTGCCTCACTGCAGCGATGGTTCTCGTTCACTGCCCCATTCTATTATTCCATTTATCTGCAGTGTTATTGTTCTGTTGCTATTCTCTTCGGTTGATCTGCCTCACTGCAGTGATAGTTCTCTTTCACAGCCACATTCTATTATTCTGTTTATCTGCAGTGCTATAGTTCACTTGCTACTCTCTTCTTTTGCTCTGCCTCTCTGCAGTGATAGTTCTCTTTTGCTGCCACAATCTATTATTCTGTTACTCTGCAGTACTATAGTTTGCTTGCTACTCTTTGCCATTGCTCTGCCTCTCTGCAGTGATTGTTATTTCATTGCCAAATTCTATCATTATGTTTCTCTGCAGTGCTATTGTTCTGCTATTCTCTTCCATTGCTCTGCCTCTGTGCATTGATAGTTCTCTTTCGCTGCCACATTCTGTTATTCTGTTTCTCTGCAGTGCTATAGTTCACTTGCTACTCTCTTCTGTTGCTCTGCCTCTCTGCAGTGATAGTTCTCCTTTGCTGCCACAATCTATTATTCTGTTACTCTGCAGTACTTTAGTTTGCTTGCTACTCTTTGCCATTGCTCTGCCTCTCTGCAGTGATTGTTATTTCATTGCCAAATTCTATCATTATGTTTCTCTGCAGTGCTATTGTTCTGCTATTCTCTTCCATTGCTCTGCCTCTGTGCATTGATAGTTCTCTTTCGCTGCCACATTCTGTTATTCTGTTTCTCTGCAGTGCTATTGTTCGCTTGCTACTCTCTTCCATTGCTCTGCCTCGCTGCATCGATAGTTCTCTTTCGCTGCCACGTTCAATTATTTTGTTTCTCTGCAGTGCTATTGTTCTCTTGCTACTCTCTGTCGTTGCTTTGCCTCTCTGCATTGAAAGTTCTCTTTCTCTGCCACCTTCTATTATTCTGTTTCTCTGCAGTGCTATTGTTCTCTTGCTGCTCTCTGCCTTTGCTCTGCCTCTCTGCATTGATAGGTCTCTTTTGCTGCAACCTTCTATTATTCTGTTTCTCTGCAGTGCTTTTGTTCTCTTGCTACTCTCTTCCGTTGCTCAGCCTCTCTGCATTGATAGTTCTCTTTTGCTGCCACATGCTATTATTCTGTTTCTCTGCAGTGCTATTGTTCTCTTGCTGCTCTCTGCTGTTGCTCTGCCTCTCTACATTGATAGTTCTCTTTCGCTGCCACCTTCTATTATTCTGTTTCTCTGCAGTGCTGTTGTTCTCTTGCTATTCTCTTCTGTTGCTCTGCCTTGCTGCATTGATAGTTCTCTGTGGCTGCCAAGTTCTATCATTCAGTTTCTCTGTAGTGCTGTTGTTCTCTTGCTACTCTCTATTGTTGTTCTGCCTCTTTGCAGTGACAGTTCTCTTTCACTGCCAAGTTCTATTATTCAGTTCTTCTGCAGTGCTATTGTTCTCTTGCTATTCTCTTCTATTGCTCTGCCTCTCTGCAGTGATAGTTCTCTTTCACTGCCACATTATATTATTCTGTTTCTCTGCAGTGCTATTGCTCTCTTGCTACTCTCTTCTATTGCTCTGCCTCTCTGCAGTGATAGTTCTCTCTGGCTGCCAAGTTCTATTATTCAGTTTCTCTGCAGTGCTATTGTTCTCTTGCTACTCTCTTCTATTGCTCTGCCTATCTACAGTGATTGTTCTCTCTGGCTGCCAAGTTCTATTATTCAGTTTCTCTGCAGTGGTATTGTTCTCTTGCTATTCTCTTCTGTTGCTCTGCCTTGCTGCAGTGATAGTTCTGTATGGCTGCCAAGTTCTATTATTTTGTTTCTCTGCAGTGCTATTGTTCTCTTGCTACTCTGTGCCGTTGCTCTGCCTCTCTGCATTGATAGTTCTCTCTGGCTGCCACCTTCTATTATTCTGTTTCTCTGCAGTGCTATTGTTCTCTTGCTACTCTGTGCCGTTGCTCTTCCTCTCTGCATAGATAGTTCTCTCTGGCTGCCACCTTCTATTATTCTGTTTCTCTGCAGTGCTATTGTTCGCTTGCTACTCTGGGCCGTTGCTCTGCCTCTCTGCATTGATAGTTTTCTTTCTCTGCCACATTCTATTATTCTGTTTCTCTGCAGTGCTATTGTTCTCTTGCTACTCTCTTCTGTCTGCCTCTCTACAGTGACAGTGCTCTGTGGATGCCACGTTCTATTATTCTGGTACTATGCAGTGCTATTGTTCTCTTGCAATTCTCTTCTGTTGCTGTGCCTCACTGCAGCGATGGTTCTCGTTCACTGCCCCATTCTATTATTCCATTTATCTGCAGTGTTATTGTTCTGTTGCTATTCTCTTCGGTTGATCTGCCTCACTGCAGTGATAGTTCTCTTTCACAGCCACATTCTATTATTCTGTTTCTCTGCAGTGCTATAGTTCACTTGCTACTCTCTTCTTTTGCTCTGCCTCTCTGCAGTGATAGTTCTCTTTTGCTGCCACAATCTATTATTCTGTTACTCTGTAGTACTATAGTTTGCTTGCTACTCTTTGCCATTGCTCTGCCTCTCTGCAGTGATTGTTATTTCATTGCCAAATTCTATCATTATGTTTCTCTGCAGTGCTATTGTTCTGCTATTCTCTTCCATTGCTCTGCCTCTGTGCATTGATAGTTCTCTTTCGCTGCCACATTCTGTTATTCTGTTTCTCTGCAGTGCTATAGTTCACTTGCTACTCTCTTCTGTTGCTCTGCCTCTCTGCAGTGATAGTTCTCCTTTGCTGCCACAATCTATTATTCTGTTACTCTGCAGTACTTTAGTTTGCTTGCTACTCTTTGCCATTGCTCTGCCTCTCTGCAGTGATTGTTATTTCATTGCCAAATTCTATCATCATGTTTCTCTGCAGTGCTATTGTTCTGCTATTCTCTTCCATTGCTCTGCCTCTGTGCATTGATAGTTCTCTTTCGCTGCCACATTCTGTTATTCTGTTTCTCTGCAGTGCTATTGTTCGCTTGCTACTCTCTTCCATTGCTCTGCCTCGCTGCATCGATAGTTCTCTTTCGCTGCCATGTTCAATTATTTTGTTTCTCTGCAGTGCTATTGTTCTCTTGCTACTCTCTGTCGTTGCTTTGCCTCTCTGCATTGAAAGTTCTCTTTCTCTGCCACCTTCTATTATTCTGTTTCTCTGCAGTGCTATTGTTCTCTTGCTGCTCTCTGCCTTTGCTCTGCCTCTCTGCATTGATAGGTCTCTTTTGCTGCAACCTTCTATTATTCTGTTTCTCTGCAGTGCTTTTGTTCTCTTGCTACTCTCTTCCGTTGCTCAGCCTCTCTGCATTGATAGTTCTCTTTTGCTGCCACATGCTATTATTCTGTTTCTCTGCAGTGCTATTGTTCTCTTGCTACTCTCTGCTGTTGCTCTGCCTCTCTACATTGATAGTTCTCTTTCGCTGCCACCTTCTATTATTCTGTTTCTCTGCAGTGCTGTTGTTCTCTTGCTATTCTCTTCTGTTGCTCTGCCTTGCTCCATTGATAGTTCTCTGTGGCTGCCAAGTTCTATCATTCAGTTTCTCTGTAGTGCTGTTGTTCTCTTGCTACTCTCTATTGTTGTTCTGCCTCTTTGCAGTGACAGTTCTCTTTCACTGCCAAGTTCTATTATTCAGTTCTTCTGCAGTGCTATTGTTCTCTTGCTATTCTCTTCTATTGCTCTGCCTCTCTGCAGTGATAGTTCTCTTTCACTGCCACATTATATTATTCTGTTTCTCTGCAGTGCTATTGCTCTCTTGCTACTCTCTTCTATTGCTCTGCCTCTCTGCAGTGATAGTTCTCTCTGGCTGCCAAGTTCTATTATTCAGTTTCTCTGCAGTGCTATTGTTCTCTTGCTACTCTCTTCTATTGCTCTGCCTATCTACAGTGATTGTTCTCTCTGGCTGCCAAGTTTTATTATTCAGTTTCTCTGCAGTGGTATTGTTCTCTTGCTATTCTCTTCTGTTGCTCTGCCTTGCTGCAGTGATAGTTCTGTATGGCTGCCAAGTTCTATTATTTTGTTTCTCTGCAGTGCTATTGTTCTCTTGCTACTCGCTACTGTTGCTCTGCCTCTCTGCATTGATAGGTCACTTTTGCTGCCACATTTTATTATTCTGTTTCTCTGCAGTGCTATTGTTCTCTTGCTACTCTCTGCCGTTGCTTTGTCTCTCTGCATTGATAGTTCTCTTTCGCTGCCACCTTCCATTATTCTGTTTCTCTGCAGTGCTATTGTTCTCTTGCTACTGTCTGCTGTTGCTCTGCCTCTCTGCATTGATAGTTCTCTTTTCGCTGCCACCTTCTATTATTCTGTTTCTCTGCAGTGCTATTGTTCTCTTGCTATTCTCTTCTGTTGCTCCGCCTCACTGTAATGATAGTTCTCTCTGGCTGCCAAGTTCTATTATTCAGTTTCTCTGTAGTGCTATTGTTCTCTTGCTACTCTCTACTGTTGCTCTGCCTCTCTGCAGTGGCAGCTCTCTTTTGCTGCCACAATATATTATTCTGTTTCTCTGCAGTGCTATTGTTCTCTTGCTACTGGCTACTGTTGATCTGCCTCTCTGCAGTGATAGTTCTCTCTGGCTGCCAAGTTCTATTATTCAGTTTCTCTGTAGTGCTATTGTTCTCTTGCTACTCTCTACTGTTGCTCTGCCTCTCTGCAGTGACAGCTCTCTTTTGCTGCCACAATATATTATTCTGTTTCTCTGCAGTGCTATTGTTCTCTTGCTACTCTCTACTGTTGCTCTGCATCTCTGCAGTGACAGTTCTCTTTCACTGCCAATTTCTATTATTCAGTTTCTCTGCAGTGCTATTGTTCTCTTGCTACTCCCTTCTGTTGCTATGCCTCTCTACAGTGATAGTTCTCTTTCTCTTCCACCTTTATCATTCTGTTTCTCTGCAGTGCTATTGTTCTCTTGCTACTCTGTGCCGTTGCTCTGCCTCTCTGCATTGATAGTTCTCTTTCACTGCCACCTTCTATTATTCTGTTTCTCTGCAGTGCTATTGTTCTCTTGCTACTGTCTGCTGTTGCTCTGCCTCTCTGCATTGATAGTTTTCTTTCGCTGCCAAGTTCTATAATTCTGTTTCCCTGCAGTGCTATTGTTCTCTTGCTATTTTCTTCTTTTGCTCTGCCTCACTGCAGTGACAGTTCTCTTTCGCTGCCAATTTCTATTATTCAGTTTCTCTGCAGTGCTAATGTTCTCTTGCTACTCTCTTCTGTTGCTATGCCTCTCTACAGTGATAGTTCTCTTTCTCTGCCACCTTTATTATTCTGTTTCTCTGCAGTGCTATAGTTCTCTTGCTACTCTGTGCCGTTGCTCTGCCTCTCTGCATTGATAGTTTTCTTTCTCTGCCACCTTCTATTATTCTGTTTCTCTGCAGTGCTATTGTTCTCTTGCTACTCTGTGCCGTTGCTCTGTCTCTCTGCATAGATAGTTCTCTCTGGCTGCCACCTTCTATTATTCTGTTTTTCTGCAGTGCTATTGTTCGCTTGCTACTCTGTGCCGTTGCTCTGCCTCTCTGCATTGATAGTTTTCTTTCTCTGCCACCTTCTATTATTCTGTTTCTCTGCAGTGCTATTGTTCTGTTGTTACTCTGTGCCGTTGCTCTGCCTCTCTGCATTGATAGTTCTCTCTGGCTGCCACCTTCTATTATTCTGTTTCTCTGCAGTGCAATTGTTCTCTTGCTACTCTGTGCCGTTGCTCTGCCTCTCTGCATAGATAGTTCTCTCTGGCTGCCACCTTCTATTATTCTGTTTCTCTGCAGTGCTATTGTTCGCTTGCTACTCTGGGCCGTTGCTCTGCCTCTCTGCATTGATAGTTTTCTTTCTCTGCCACATTCTATTATTCTGTTTCTCTGCAGTGCTATTGTTCTCTTGCTACTCTCCACTGTTGCTCTGCCTCTCTGCATTGATAGTTCTCTCTGGCTGCCACCTTCTATTATTCAGTTTCTCTGCAGTGCTATTGTTCTCTTGCTACTCTGTGCCGTTGCGCTGCCTCTCTGCATTGATAGTTTTCTTTCTCTGCCACCTTCTATTATTCTGTTTCTCTGCAGTGCTATTGTTCTCTTGCTACTCTGTGCCGTTGCTCTGCCTCTCTGCATAGATAGTTCTCTCTGGCTGCCACCTTCTATTATTCTGTTCTCTGCAGTGCTATTGTTCGCTTGCTACTCTGTGCTGTTGCTCTGCCTCTCTGCATAGATAGTTCTCTTTCTCTGCCACATTCTATTATTCTGTTTCTCTGCAGTGCTATTGTTCTCTTGCTACTCTCTACTGTTGCTCTGCCTCTCTGCATTGATAGTTCTCTCTGGCTGCCACCTTCTATTATTCTGTTTCTCTGCAGTGCTATTGTTCGCTTGCTACTCTTTGCTGTTGCTCTGCCTCTCAGCATTGATAGTTTTCCTTCTCTGCCACCTTCTATTATGCAGTGTCTCTGCAGTGCTATTGTTCGCTTGCTACTCTGTGCCGTTGCTCTGCCTCTCTGCATTGATAGTTTTCTTTCTCTGCCATCTTCTATTATTCTGTTTCTCTGCAGTGCTATTGTTCGCTTGCTACTCTGTGCCGTTGCTCTGCCTCTCTGCATTGATAGTTTTCTTTCTCTGCCACTGTCTATTATTCTGTTTCTCTGCAGTGCTATTGTTCGCTTGCTACTCTCTACTGTTGCTCTGCATCTCTGCAGTGACAGTTCTCTTTCACTGCCAATTTCTATTATTCAGTTTCTCTGCAGTGCTATTGTTCTCTTGCTACTCCCTTCTGTTGCTATGCCTCTCTACAGTGATAGTTCTCTTTCTCTTCCACCTTTATCATTCTGTTTCTCTGCAGTGCTATTGTTCTCTTGCTACTCTGTGCCGTTGCTCTGCCTCTCTGCATTGATAGTTCTCTTTCACTGCCACCTTCTATTATTCTGTTTCTCTGCAGTGCTATTGTTCTCTTGCTACTGTCTGCTGTTGCTCTGCCTCTCTGCATTGATAGTTTTCTTTCGCTGCCAAGTTCTATAATTCTGTTTCCCTGCAGTGCTATTGTTCTCTTGCTATTTTCTTCTTTTGCTCTGCCTCACTGCAGTGACAGTTCTCTTTCGCTGCCAATTTCTATTATTCAGTTTCTCTGCAGTGCTAATGTTCTCTTGCTACTCTCTTCTGTTGCTATGCCTCTCTACAGTGATAGTTCTCTTTCTCTGCCACCTTTATTATTCTGTTTCTCTGCAGTGCTATAGTTCTCTTGCTACTCTGTGCCGTTGCTCTGCCTCTCTGCATTGATAGTTTTCTTTCTCTGCCACCTTCTATTATTCTGTTTCTCTGCAGTGCTATTGTTCTCTTGCTACTCTGTGCCGTTGCTCTGTCTCTCTGCATAGATAGTTCTCTCTGGCTGCCACCTTCTATTATTCTGTTTTTCTGCAGTGCTATTGTTCGCTTGCTACTCTGTGCCGTTGCTCTGCCTCTCTGCATTGATAGTTTTCTTTCTCTGCCACCTTCTATTATTCTGTTTCTCTGCAGTGCTATTGTTCTGTTGTTACTCTGTGCCGTTGCTCTGCCTCTCTGCATTGATAGTTCTCTCTGGCTGCCACCTTCTATTATTCTGTTTCTCTGCAGTGCAATTGTTCTCTTGCTACTCTGTGCCGTTGCTCTGCCTCTCTGCATAGATAGTTCTCTCTGGCTGCCACCTTCTATTATTCTGTTTCTCTGCAGTGCTATTGTTCGCTTGCTACTCTGGGCCGTTGCTCTGCCTCTCTGCATTGATAGTTTTCTTTCTCTGCCACATTCTATTATTCTGTTTCTCTGCAGTGCTATTGTTCTCTTGCTACTCTCCACTGTTGCTCTGCCTCTCTGCATTGATAGTTCTCTCTGGCTGCCACCTTCTATTATTCAGTTTCTCTGCAGTGCTATTGTTCTCTTGCTACTCTGTGCCGTTGCGCTGCCTCTCTGCATTGATAGTTTTCTTTCTCTGCCACCTTCTATTATTCTGTTTCTCTGCAGTGCTATTGTTCTCTTGCTACTCTGTGCCGTTGCTCTGCCTCTCTGCATAGATAGTTCTCTCTGGCTGCCACCTTCTATTATTCTGTTCTCTGCAGTGCTATTGTTCGCTTGCTACTCTGTGCTGTTGCTCTGCCTCTCTGCATAGATAGTTCTCTTTCTCTGCCACATTCTATTATTCTGTTTCTCTGCAGTGCTATTGTTCTCTTGCTACTCTCTACTGTTGCTCTGCCTCTCTGCATTGATAGTTCTCTCTGGCTGCCACCTTCTATTATTCTGTTTCTCTGCAGTGCTATTGTTCGCTTGCTACTCTTTGCTGTTGCTCTGCCTCTCAGCATTGATAGTTTTCCTTCTCTGCCACCTTCTATTATGCAGTGTCTCTGCAGTGCTATTGTTCGCTTGCTACTCTGTGCCGTTGCTCTGCCTCTCTGCATTGATAGTTTTCTTTCTCTGCCATCTTCTATTATTCTGTTTCTCTGCAGTGCTATTGTTCGCTTGCTACTCTGTGCCGTTGCTCTGCCTCTCTGCATTGATAGTTTTCTTTCTCTGCCACTGTCTATTATTCTGTTTCTCTGCAGTGCTATTGTTCGCTTGCTACTCTCTACTGTTGCTCTGCCTCTCTGCAGTGGCAGTTCTCTTTTGCTGCCACCTTCTATTATTCTGTTTCTCTGCAGTGCTATTGTTCGCTTGCTGCTCTCTGCCGTTGCTCTGCCTCTCTGCAGTGGCAGTTCTCTTTTGCTGCCACCTTCTATTATTCTGTTTCTCTGCAGTGCTATTGTTCACTTGCTACTCTGTGTCGTTGCTTTGCCTCTCTGCATTGATAGTTTTCTTTCTCTGCCACCTTCTATTATTCTGTTTCTCTGCAGTGCTATTGTTCTCTTGCTACTCTCTTCCATTGCTCTGCCTCGCTGCATCGATAGTTCTCTTTCTCTGCCACCTCTATTATTCTGTTTCTCTGCAGTGCTATTGCTCTCTTGCCATTCTCTTCTATTGCTCTGCTGTCGTAGTTATCGGTCCCTCTTCTGGGTTCATTTTGTGTATTTTATTAAGATTGATCTAGGGTTTTCGGGAAAGTGCTGAACAATATAGACAAACAGTGCAGAAGATAAAACAATGCTGGTGGATTTTGAAATGGCATGAAGGAGGATGTGGACTCGGGGAGAGGGGAGAGCACATGACTGTTAAGACGGTAACAGAATATGTGAAGAGAGGTAGGAAAGTGAATAGGTAGGGGGGGGGAGATCAATAATGGGAAATAGGCCGGAGGGCGACCATGGCAGCATTTATAGACAATGCAACACATTGATATGCGGGTCGTCAGCGTAGAAGTGACTGCTGTGGGGCTGCCTCTGTCCCCTGTTGTCTTGGAGCAGTGTTGTGACCTGTGCAGGGCCGTTGGGATGTCTCTGTCCCCTGTTGTCTTGGAGCAGTGTTGTGACCTGTGCAGTGCTGTGGGGTTGCCTCTGTGACCTGCTGTCTTGGAGCAGTGTTGTGACTTGTGCAGTGCTGTGGTTTATCCTCTGTCCCCTGCTGCCTTGGAGCAGTGTTGTGACCTGTGCAGTGCTGTGGTTTTTCCTCTGTCCCCTGCTGTCTTGGAGCAGTGTTGTGACCTGTAAAGTGCTGTGGTTTTTCCTCTGTCCCCTGCTGTCTTGGAGCAGTGTTGTGACCTGTGCAGTGCTGTGGGGATGCCTCTGTCCCCTGCTGTCTTGGAGCAGTGTTGTGACCTGTGCAGTGCTGTGGTTTATCCTCTTTCCCCTGCTGCCTTGGAGCAGTGTTGTGACTTGTGCAGTTCTGTGGGGATGCCTCTGTCCCCTGCTGTCTTGGAGCAGTGTTGTGACCTGTTCGGTGCTGTGGGGCTGCCTCTGTGACCTGCTGTCTTGCAGCAGTGTTGTGACCTGTGCAGTGCTGTGGTTTATCCTCTGTCCCCTGCTGCCTTGGAGCAGTGTTGTGACCTGTGCAGTGCTGTGGGGTTGCCTCTGTGACCTGCTGTCTTGGAGCAGTGTTATGACCTGTGCAGTGCTGTGTGGATGCCTCTGTCCCCTGCTGTTTTGGAGCAGTGTTGTGACCTGTGCAGTGCTGTGGGGTTGCCTCTGTGACCTGCTGTCTTGGAGCAGTGTTGTGACCTGTGCAGTGCTGTGGTTTATCCTCTGTCCCCTGCTGCCTTGGAGCCGTGTTGTGACCTGTGCAGTGCTGTGGTTTTTCCTCTGTCCCCTGCTGTCTTGGAGCAGTGTTGTGACCTGTGCAGTGCTGTGGTTTTTCCTCTGTCAACTGCTGTCTTGGAGCAGTGTTGTGACCTGTGCAATGCTGTGGGGATGCCTCTGTCCCCTGCTGTCTTGGAGCAGTGTTGTGACCTGTGCAGTGCTGTGGTTTATCCTCTGTCCCCTGCTGCCTTGGAGCAGTGTTGTGACATGTGCAGTGCTGTGGGGATGCCTCTGTCCCCTGCTGTCTTGGAGCAGTGTTGTGACATGTGAAGTGCTGTGACTTTGCCTCTGTCCCCTGCTGTCTTGGATAGTGCTGTGACATGTGCAGTGCTGTGGTTTTTCGTCCTCCTGTGCAGTGCTGTGGTTTTGTGTCTGCCCCTGCTGTCTTGGAGCAGTGTTGTGACCTGTTCGGTGCTGTGGATTTTCCTCTGTCCCCTGCTGTCTTGGAGCAGTGTTGTGACCTGTGCAGTGCTGTGGTTTTTCCTCTCTACCCTGCTGTCTCGGAGCAGTGTTGTGACCTGTGCAGTGATGTGTTTTTTCCTCTGTACCCTGCTGTCTTGGAGCAGTGTTGTGACCTGTGCAGTGCTGTGGGGTTGCCTCTGTCCCCTGCTGCCTTGGAGCAGTGTTGTGACCTGTGCAGTGCTGTGCGGTTGCCTCTGTCCTCTGCTGTCTTGGAGCAGTGTTGTGACCTGTGCAGTGCTGTGTGGTTGCCTATGTCCCCTGCTGCCTTGGAGCAGTGTTGTGACATGTGCAGTGCTGTGGGGATGCCTCTGTCCCCTGCTGTCTTGGAGCAGTGTTGTGACATGTGAAGTGCTGTGACTTTGCCTCTGTCCCCTGCTGTCTTGGATAGTGCTGTGACATGTGCAGTGCTGTGGTTTTTCGTCCTCCTGTGCAGTGCTGTGGTTTTGTGTCTGCCCCTGCTGTCTTGGAGCAGTGTTGTGACCTGTTCGGTGCTGTGGATTTTCCTCTGTCCCCTGCTGTCTTGGAGCAGTGTTGTGACCTGTGCAGTGCTGTGGTTTTTCCTCTGTACCCTGCTGTCTCGGAGCAGTGTTGTGACCTGTGCAGTGATGTGTTTTTTCCTCTGTACCCTGCTGTCTTGGAGCAGTGTTGTGACCTGTGCAGTGCTGTGGGGTTGCCTCTGTCCCCTGCTGCCTTGGAGCAGTGTTGTGACCTGTGCAGTGCTGTGTGGTTGCCTCTGTCCTCTGCTGTCTTGGAGCAGTGTTGTGACCTGTGCAGTGCTGTGTGGTTGCCTCTGTCCCCTGCTGCCTTGGAGCAGTGTTGTGACCTGTGCAGGGCTGTGGGGTTGCCTCTGTCCCCTGCTGCCTTGGAGCAGTGTTGTGACCTGTGCAGGGCTGTGGGGTTGCCTCTGTCCCCTGCTGTCTTGGAGCAGTGTTGTGACCTGTGCAGTGCTGTGGGGTTGCCTCTGTCCCCTGCTTTCTTGGAGCAGTGTTGCGACATGTGCAGTGCTGTGGCTTTGCCTCTGCCCCCTGCTGTCTTGTACCAGTGTTGTGACCTGTGCATTGCTGTGGTTTTTCCTCTGTTCCCTGCTGTCTTGGAGCAGTGTTGTGACCTGTGCAGGGCCGTTGGGATGCCTCTGTCCCCTGCTGTCTTGGAGCAGTGTTGTGACCTGCGCAGTGCTGTGGTTTTTCCTCTGTCCCCTGCTGTCTTGGAGCAGTGTTGTGACCTGTTTGGTGCTGTGGTTTTTCCTCTGTCCCCTGCTGTCTTGGAGCAGTGTTGTGACATATGCAGTGCTGTGGCTTTGCCTCTGTCCCCTGCTGTTTTGGATAGTGTTGTGACATGTGCAGTGCTGTGGTTTTGCGTCATCCTGTGCAGTGCTGTGGTTTTGTGTCTGCCCCCTGCTGTCTTGGAGCAGTGTTGTGACTTGTGCAGTGCTGTGGGGTTGCCTCTGTGCCCTTCTGTCTTGGAGCAGTGTTGTGACCTGTGCAGTGCTGTGGTTTTCCTCTGTCTCCTGTTGTCTTGGAGCAGTGTTGTGACCTGTTCGGTGCTGTAGTTTTTCCTTTTCCTCTGTCCCCTGCTGTCTTGGAGCAGTGTTGTGACATATGCAGTGCTGTGGGGATGCCTCTGTGCCCTGCTGTTTTGGAACAGTGTTGTGACCTGTGCAGTGCTGTGGGGATGCCTCTGTCCTCTGCTGTCTTGGAGCAGTGTAGTGACATGTGCAGTGCTGTGGCTTTGCCTCTGCCCCTGCTGTCTTGGAGCAGTGATGTGACCTGTGCAGTGCTGTGGGGTTGCCTCTGTGCCCTGCTGTCTTGGAGCAGTGTTGTGACCTGTGCAGTGCTGTGGTTTTTCCTCTGTCCCCTGCTGTCTTGGAGCAGTGCTGTGACCTGTTCGGTGCTGTGGTTTTTCTTCTGTCCCCTGCTGTCTTGGAACAGTGTTGTGACATATGCAGTGCTGTGGTTTTTCCTCTGTCCCCTGCTGTCTTGGAGCAGTGTTGTGACTTGTGTAGTGCTGTGGGGATGCCTCTGTCCCCTGCTATCTTGGAGCAGTGTTGTGTTGTGACATGTGCAGTGCTGTGGCTTTGCCTCTGCCCCTGCTGTCTTGGAGCAGTGTTGTGACCTGTGCAGTGCTCTGGGGTTGCCTCTGTCCCCTGCTGCCTTGGAGCAGTGTTGTGACCTGTGCAGTGCTGTGTGGATGCCTCTGTCCCCTGCTGTTTTGGAGCAGTGTTGTGACCTATGCAGTGCTGTGGGGATGCCTCTGTCCCCTGCTGTCTTGGAGCAGTGTTGTGACCTGTGCAGTGCTGTGGTTTTTCCTATGTCCCCTGCTGCCTTGGAGCAGTGTTGTGACCTGTGCAGTGCTGTGGGGTTGCCTCTGTCCCCTGCTGCCTTGGAGCAGTTTTGTGACCTGTGCAGTGCTGTGGGGTTGCCTCTGTCCCCTGCTGTCTTGGAGCAGTGTTGTGACCTGTGCAGTGCTGTGTGGTTGCCTCTGCCCCCTGCTGCCTTGGAGCAGTGTTGTGACCTGTGCAGGGCTGTGGGGTTGCCTCTGTCCCCTGCTGCCTTGGAGCTGTGTTGTGACCTGTGCATGGCTGTGGGGTTGCCTCTGTCCCCTGCTGTCTTGGAGCAGTGTTGTGACCTGTGCAGTGCTGTGGGGTTGCCTCTGTCCCGGGCTGTCTTGGAGCAGTGTTGTGATATGTGCAGTGCTGTGGCTTTGCCTCTGCCCCCTGCTGTCTTGGAGCAGTGTTGTTACCTGTGCAGTGCTGTGGTTTTTCCTCTGTCCCCTGCTGTCTTGGAGCAGTGTTGTGACCTGTGCAGGGCCGTTGGGATGCCTCTGTCCCCTGCTGTCTTGGAGCAGTGTTGTGACCTGTGCAGTGCTGTGGTTTTTCCTCTGTCCCCTGCTGTCTTGGAGCAGTGTTGTGACCTGTTCGGTGCTGTGCTTTTTCATCCGTTCGGTGCTGTGGTTTTTCCTCTGTCCCCTGCTGTCTTGGAGCAGTGTTGTGACATATGCAGTGCTGTGGCTTTGCCTCTGTCCCCTGCTGTCTTGGATAGTGTTGTGACCTGTGCAGTGCTGTGGTTTTGCGTCCTCCTGTGCAGTGCTGTGGTTTTGTGTCTGCCCCCTGCTGTCTTGGAGCAGTGTTGTGACTTATGCAGTGCTGTGGGGTTGCCTCTGTGCCCTTCTGTCTTGGAGCAGTGTTGTGACCTGTGCAGTGCTGAGGTTTTCCTCTGTCTTCTGTTGTCTTGGAGCAGTGTTGTGACCTGTTCGGTGCTGTGGTTTTTCCTTTTCCTCTGTCCCCTGCTGTCTTGGAGCAGTGTTGTGACATATGCAGTGCTGTGGTTTTTCCTCTGTCCCCTGCTGTCTTGGAACAGTGTTGTGACCTGTGCAGTGCTGTGGGGATGCCTCTGTCCCCTGCTGTCTTGGAGCAGTGTTGTGACATGTGCAGTGCTGTGGCTTTGCCTCTGCCCCTGCTGTCTTGGAGTAGTGTTGTCACCAGTGCAGTGCTGTGGGGTTTCCTCTGTGCCCTGCTGTCTTGGAGCAGTGTTGTGACCTGTGCAGTGCTGTGGTTTTTCCTCTGTCCCCTGCTGTCTTGGAGCAGTGCTGTGACCTGTTCGGTGCTGTGGTTTTTCTTCTGTCCCCTTCTGTCTTGGAACAGTGTTGTGACATGTGCAGTGCTGTGGTTTTTCCTCTTGCCCCTGCTGTCTTGGAGCAGTGTTGTGACCTGTGTAGTGCTGTGGGGATGCCTCTGTCCCCTGCTATCTTGGAGCAGTGTTGTGACATGTGCAGTGCTGTGGCTTTGCCTCTGCCCTGCTGTCTTGGAGCAGTGTTGTGACCTGTGCAGTGCTCTGGGGTTGCCTCTGTGCCCTGCTGTCTTGGAACAGTGTTGTGACCTGTGCAGTGCGGTGGGGTTGCCTCTGTGCCCTGCTGTCTTGGAGCAGTGTTGGGACCTGTGCAGTGCTGTGGTTTTTCCTCTGTCCCCTGCTGTCGTGGAGCAGTGTTGTGACCTGTGCGGTGCTGTGGTTTTTCCTCTGTCCCCTGCTGTCTTGGAGCAGTGTTGTGACATATGCAGTGCTGTGGTTTTTCCTCTGTCCCCTGCTGTCTTGGAGCAGTGTTGTGACCTGTGCAGTGCTGTGTTTTTGCCTCTGTCCCCTGATGTCTTGGAGCAGTGTTGTGACCTGTGAGCAGTGCTGTGGCTTTGCCTCTGCCCCCTGCTCTGTTTTGGGGCAGTGTTGTGACCTCGTGTGCAGAGCTGTGGTTTTGCCTCTGTCGCCTGCTGTCTTGGAGCAGCGTTGTGGTCCGTGCAGTGCTGCGGTTGTGCGTCCTCCTGCGCAGTGCTGTGGCTTTGCCTCTGCCCCTGCTGTCTTGGAGCAGTGTTGTGACCTGTGCAGTGCTGTGGTGTTGTGTCCTCCTGCACAGTGCTGTGGCTATGCCTCTGCCCCTGCTGTCTTGGAGCAGTGTTGTGACATGTGCAGTGCTGTAGTTGTGTCTCTGTCCCCTCCTGTCTTGGAGCAGTGCTGTGACCTGTGCAATGCTGTTGCTGTGTCTCTGCCCCCTGCTGTCTTGGAGCAGTGCTGTGACCTGTGCAGTGTTGTGGCTGTGCCTCTGCCCCTGCTGTCTTGGAGCAGTACTGTGACCTGTGCAGTGTTGTAGTTGTGCCTCTGTCCTCTGCGCTCTTGGAGCGGTGTTGTGACCTGTGCAGTGCTGTGGTTTTGTGTCCTCCTGCGCAGTGCTGTGGCTTTAAGTCTGCCCCTGCTGTGTTGGAGCAGTGTTGCGACCTGTGCAGTGCTCTGGGTTTGCCTCCTCCTGTGCAGTGCTGTTGCTTTGCCTCTGCTGTCTTGGATAGTGTTGTGACCTGTGCAGTGCTGTGGTTTTGTGTCTGCCCCCTGCTGTCTTGGAGCAGTGTTGTGGCCTGTGCAGTACTGTGGTTTTGCGTCTTCCTGCACAATGCTGTGGCTTTGCCTTTGCCCCTGCTGTCTTGGAGCAGTGTTGTGGCCCGTGCAGGGTTGTGGCTTTGTCTCTGCCCCTGCTGTCTTGGAGCAGTGTTGTGGCCTGTGCAGTGCTGATGCTTTGCGTCCTCCTGCGCTGTGTTGTGGCTTTGCGTCCTCCTGTACAGTGCTTTGGATTTGTCTCTGTCCCCTGCTGTGTTGGATCAGTGCTGTGACCTGTGCAGTGCTGTGGCTTTGCATCCTCCTGGGCAGTGATGTGGTTTTGCCTCTGCCCCTGCTGTCTTGGAGCAGTGTTGTGGACCGTGCAGTGCTGTGGTTTTGTCTCTGCCCCCTGCTGTTTTGGAGCAGTGTTGTGATATGTGCAGTGCTGTGGTTTTGCGTCCTCCTGCCCAGTGCTGTGGTTTTCTGTCTGCCCCCTGCTGCCTTGGAGTAGTGTTGTGACCCGTGCAGTGCTGTGGCTTTGCGTCCTCCTGCGCAGTGCTGTGGCTTTGCCTCTGCCCCCTGCTGTCTTGGAGCAGTGTTTTGGCCCATGCAGTGCTGTGGTATTGCGTCCTCCTGCGCAGTGATGTGGTTTTGGGTCCTCCTGTGCAGTGCCGTGGCTCTGCGTCCCCCTGCGCAGTGCTGTGGCTGTGCCTCTGTCCCCTGCTGTCTTGGATAGTGTTGTGACCTGTGCAGTGCTGTGGTTTTGCGTCCTCCTGTGCAGTGCTGTGGTTTTGTGTCTGCCCCCTGCTGTCTTGGAGCAGTGTTGTGACTTATGCAGTGCTGTGGGGTTGCCTCTGTGCCCTTCTGTCTTGGAGCAGTGTTGTGACCTGTGCAGTGCTGTGGTTTTCCTCTGTCTCCTGTTGTCTTGGAGCAGTGTTGTGACCTGTTCGGTGCTGTGGTTTTTCCTTTTCCTCTGTCCCCTGCTGTCTTGGAGCAGTGTTGTGACATATGCAGTGCTGTGGTTTTTCCTCTGTCCCCTGCTGTCTTGGAACAGTGTTGTGACCTGTGCAGTGCTGTGGCTTTGCCTCTGCCCCTGCTGTCTTGGAGCAGTGTTGTGACCAGTGCAGTGCTGTGGGGTTGCCTCTGCCCCTGCTGTCTTGGAGCAGTGTTGTGACCAGTGCAGTGCTGTGGGGTTGCCTCTGTGCCCTGCTGTCTTGGAGCAGTGTTGTGACCTGTGCAGTGCTGTGGTTTTTCCTCTGTCCCCTGCTGTCTTGGAGCAGTGCTGTGACCTGTTCGGTGCTGTGGTTTTTCTTCTGTCCCCTTCTGTCTTGGAACAGTGTTGTGACATGTGCAGTGCTGTGGTTTTTCCTCTGGCCCCTGCTGTCTTGGAGCAGTGTTGTGACCTGTGTAGTGCTGTGGGGATGCCTCTGTCCCCTGCTATCTTGGAGCAGTGTTGTGACATGTGCAGTGCTGTGGCTTTGCGTCCTCCTGCGCAGTGTTGTGGCTTTGCGTCCTCCTGCACAGTGCTTTGGATTTGTCTCTGTCCCCTGCTGTGTTGGATCAGTGCTGTGACCTGTGCAGTGCTGTGGCTTTGCATCCTCCTGCGCAGTGATGTGGTTTTGCCTCTGCCCCTGCTGTCTTGGAGCAGTGTTGTGGACCGTGCAGTGCTGTGGTTTTGTCTCTGCCCCCTGCTGTCTTGGAGCAGTGTTGTGATATGTGCAGTGCTGTGGTTTTGCGTCCTCCTGCCCAGTGCTGTGGTTTTCTGTCTGCCCCCTGCTGCCTTGGAGTAGTGTTGTGACCCGTGCAGTGCTGTGGCTTTGCGTCCTCCTGCGCAGTGCTGTGGCTTTGCCTCTGCCCCCTGCTGTCTTGGAGCAGTGTTTTGGCCCATGCAGTGCTGTGGTTTTGCGTCCTCCTGCGCAGTGATGTGGTTTTGGGTCCTCCTGTGCAGTGCCGTGGATCTGCGTCCCCCTGCGCAGTGCTGTGGCTGTGCCTCTGTCCCCTGCTGTCTTGGATAGTGTTGTGACCTGTGCAGTGCTGTGGTTTTGCGTCCTCCTGTGCAGTGCTGTGGTTTTGTGTCTGCCCCCTGCTGTCTTGGAGCAGTGTTGTGACTTATGCAGTGCTGTGGGGTTGCCTCTGTGCCCTTCTGTCTTGGAGCAGTGTTGTGACCTGTGCAGTGCTGTGGTTTTCCTCTGTCTCCTGTTGTCTTGGAGCAGTGTTGTGACCTGTTCGGTGCTGTGGTTTTTCCTTTTCCTCTGTCCCCTGCTGTCTTGGAGCAGTGTTGTGACATATGCAGTGCTGTGGTTTTTCCTCTGTCCCCTGCTGTCTTGGAACAGTGTTGTGACCTGTGCAGTGCTGTGGGGATGCCTCTGTCCCCTGCTGTCTTGGAGCAGTGTTGTGACATGTGCAGTGCTGTGGCTTTGCCTCTGCCCCTGCTGTCTTGGAGCAGTGTTGTGACCAGTGCAGTGCTGTGGGGTTGCCTCTGTGCCCTGCTGTCTTGGAGCAGTGTTGTGACCTGTGCAGTGCTGTGGTTTTTCCTCTGTCCCCTGCTGTCTTGGAGCAGTGCTGTGACCTGTTCGGTGCTGTGGTTTTTCTTCTGTCCCCTTCTGTCTTGGAACAGTGTTGTGACATGTGCAGTGCTGTGGTTTTTCCTCTGGCCCCTGCTGTCTTGGAGCAGTGTTGTGACCTGTGTAGTGCTGTGGGGATGCCTCTGTCCCCTGCTATCTTGGAGCAGTGTTATGACCTGTGCAGTGCTGTGGTGTTGTGTCCTCCTGCACAGTGCTGTGGCTATGCCTCTGCCCCTGCTGTCTTGGAGCAGTGTTGTGACATGTGCAGTGCTGTAGTTTTCTGTCTGCCCCCTGCTGCCTTGGAGTAGTGTTGTGACCCGTGCAGTGCTGTGGCTTTGCGTCCTCCTGCGCAGTGCTGTGGCTTTGCCTCTGCCCCCTGCTGTCTTGGAGCAGTGTTTTGGCCCATGCAGTGCTGTGGTTTTGCGTCCTCCTGTGCAGTGATGTGGTTTTGGGTCCTCCTGTGCAGTGCCGTGGCTGTGCCTCTGTCCCCTGCTGTCTTGGATAGTGTTGTGACCTGTGCAGTGCTGTGGTTTTGCGTCCTCCTGTGCAGTGCTGTGGTTTTGTGTCTGCCCCCTGCTGTCTTGGAGCAGTGTTGTGACTTATGCAGTGCTGTGGGGTTGCCTCTGTGCCCTTCTGTCTTGGAGCAGTGTTGTGACCTGTGCAGTGCTGTGGTTTTCCTCTGTCTCCTGTTGTCTTGGAGCAGTGTTGTGACCTGTTCGGTGCTGTGGTTTTTCCTTTTCCTCTGTCCCCTGCTGTCTTGGAGCAGTGTTGTGACATATGCAGTGCTGTGGTTTTTCCTCTGTCCCCTGCTGTCTTGGAACAGTGTTGTGACCTGTGCAGTGCTGTGGGGATGCCTCTGTCCCCTGCTGTCTTGGAGCAGTGTTGTGACATGTGCAGTGCTGTGGCTTTGCCTCTGCCCCTGCTGTCTTGGAGCAGTGTTGTGACCAGTGCAGTGCTGTGGGGTTGCCTCTGTGCCCTGCTGTCTTGGAGCAGTGTTGTGACCTGTGCAGTGCTGTGGTTTTTCCTCTGTCCCCTGCTGTCTTGGAGCAGTGCTGTGACCTGTTCGGTGCTGTGGTTTTTCTTCTGTCCCCTTCTGTCTTGGAACAGTGTTGTGACATGTGCAGTGCTGTGGTTTTTCCTCTGGCCCCTGCTGTCTTGGAGCAGTATTGTGACCTGTGTAGTGCTGTGGGGATGCCTCTGTCCCCTGCTATCTTGGAGCAGTGTTGTGACATGTGCAGTGCTGTGGCTTTGCCTCTGCCCTGCTGTCTTGGAGCAGTGTTGTGACCTGTGCAGTGCTCTGGGGTTGCCTCTGTGCCCTGCTGTCTTGGAGCAGTGTTGTGACCTGTGCAGTGCGGTGGGGTTGCCTCTGTGCCCTGCTGTCTCGGAGCAGTGTTGTGACCTGTGCAGTGATGTGTTTTTTCCTCTGTACCCTGCCGTCTTGGAGCAGTGTTGTGACCTGTGCAGTGCTGTGGGGTTGCCTCTGTCCCCTGCTGCCTTGGAGCAGTGTTGTGACCTGTGCAGTGCTGTGCGGTTGCCTCTGTCCTCTGCTGTCTTGGAGCAGTGTTGTGACCTGTGCAGTGCTGTGTGGTTGCCTCTGTCCCCTGCTGCCTTGGAACAGTGTTGTGACCTGTGCAGGGCTGTGGGGTTGCCTCTGTCCCCTGCTGCCTTGGAGCAGTGTTGTGACCTGTGCAGGGCTGTGGGGTTGCCTCTGTCCCCTGCTGTCTTGGAGCAGTGTTGTGACCTGTGCAGTGCTGTGGGGTTGCCTCTGTCCCCTGCTTTCTTGGAGCAGTGTTGTGACATGTGCAGTGCTGTGGCTTTGCCTCTGCCCCCTGCTGTCTTGTAGCAGTGTTGTGACCTGTGCATTGCTGTGGTTTTTCCTCTGTTCCCTGCTGTCTTGGAGCAGTGTTGTGACCTGTGCAGGGCCGTTGGGATGCCTCTGTCCCCTGCTGTCTTGGAGCAGTGTTGTGACCTGCGCAGTGCTGTGGTTTTTCCTCTGTCCCCTGCTGTCTTGGAGCAGTGTTGTGACCTGTTTGGTGCTGTGGTTTTTCCTCTGTCCCCTGCTGTCTTGGAGCAGTGTTGTGACATATGCAGTGCTGTGGCTTTGCCTCTGTCCCCTGCTGTCTTGGATAGTGTTGTGACATGTGCAGTGCTGTGGTTTTGCGTCATCCTGTGCAGTGCTGTGGTTTTGTGTCTGCCCCCTGCTGTCTTGGAGCAGTGTTGTGACTTGTGCAGTGCTGTGGGGTTGCCTCTGTGCCCTTCTGTCTTGGAGCAGTGTTGTGACCTGTGCAGTGCTGTGGTTTTCCTCTGTCTCCTGTTGTCTTGGAGCAGTGTTGTGACCTGTTCGGTGCTGTAGTTTTTCCTTTTCCTCTGTCCCCTGCTGTCTTGGAGCAGTGTTGTGACATATGCAGTGCTGTGGGGATGCCTCTGTGCCCTGCTGTTTTGGAACAGTGTTGTGACCTGTGCAGTGCTGTGGGGATGCCTCTGTCCTCTGCTGTCTTGGAGCAGTGTAGTGACATGTGCAGTGCTGTGGCTTTGCCTCTGCCCCTGCTGTCTTGGAGCAGTGTTGTGACCTGTGCAGTGCTGTGGGGTTGCCTCTGTGCCCTGCTGTCTTGGAGCAGTGTTGTGACCTGTGCAGTGCTGTGGTTTTTCCTCTGTCCCCTGCTGTCTTGGAGCAGTGCTGTGACCTGTTCGGTGCTGTGGTTTTTCTTCTGTCCCCTGCTGTCTTGGAACAGTGTTGTGACATATGCAGTGCTGTGGTTTTTCCTCTGTCCCCTGCTGTCTTGGAGCAGTGTTGTGACTTGTGTAGTGCTGTGGGGATGCCTCTGTCCCCTGCTATCTTGGAGCAGTGTTGTGACATGTGCAGTGCTGTGGCTTTGCCTCTGCCCCTGCTGTCTTGGAGCAGTGTTGTGACCTGTGCAGTGCTCTGGGGTTGCCTCTGTCCCCTGCTGCCTTGGAGCAGTGTTGTGACCTGTGCAGTGCTGTGTGGATGCCTCTGTCCCCTGCTGTTTTGGAGCAGTGTTGTGACCTATGCAGTGCTGTGGGGATGCCTCTGTCCCCTGCTGTCTTGGAGCAGTGTTGTGACCTGTGCAGTGCTGTGGTTTTTCCTATGTCCCCTGCTGCCTTGGAGCAGTGTTGTGACCTGTGCAGTGCTGTGGGGTTGCCTCTGTCCCCTGCTGCCTTGGAGCAGTTTTGTGACCTGTGCAGTGCTGTGGGGTTGCCTCTGTCCCCTGCTGTCTTGGAGCAGTGTTGTGACCTGTGCAGTGCTGTGTGGTTGCCTCTGCCCCCTGCTGCCTTGGAGCAGTGTTGTGACCTGTGCAGGGCTGTGGGGTTGCCTCTGTCCCCTGCTGCCTTGGAGCTGTGTTGTGACCTGTGCATGGCTGTGGGGTTGCCTCTGTCCCCTGCTGTCTTGGAGCAGTGTTGTGACCTGTGCAGTGCTGTGGGGTTGCCTCTGTCCCCTGCTGTCTTGGAGCAGTGTTGTGATATGTGCAGTGCTGTGGCTTTGCCTCTGCCCCCTGCTGTCTTGGAGCAGTGTTGTGACCTGTGCAGTGCTGTGGTTTTTCCTCTGTCCCCTGCTGTCTTGGAGCAGTGTTGTGACCTGTGCAGGGCCGTTGGGATGCCTCTGTTCCCTGCTGTCTTGGAGCAGTGTTGTGACCTGTGCAGTGCTGTGGTTTTTCCTCTGTCCCCTGCTGTCTTGGAGCAGTGTTGTGACCTGTTCGGTGCTGTGCTTTTTCATCCGTTCGGTGCTGTGCTTTTTCCTCTGTCCCCTGCTGTCTTGGAGCAGTGTTGTGACATATGCAGTGCTGTGGCTTTGCCTCTGTCCCCTGCTGTCTTGGATAGTGTTGTGACCTGTGCAGTGCTGTGGTTTTGCTTCCTCCTGTGCAGTGCTGTGGTTTTGTGTCTGCCCCCTGCTGTCTTGGAGCAGTGTTATGACTTATGCAGTGCTGTGGGGTTGCCTCTGTGCCCTTCTGTCTTGGAGCAGTGTTGTGACATGTGCAGTGCTGAGGTTTTCCTCTGTCTTCTGTTGTCTTGGAGCAGTGTTGTGACCTGTTCGGTGCTGTGGTTTTTCCTTTTCCTCTGTCCCCTGCTGTCTTGGAGCAGTGTTGTGACATATGCAGTGCTGTGGTTTTTCCTCTGTCCCCTGCTGTCTTGGAACAGTGTTGTGACCTGTGCAGTGCTGTGGGGATGCCTCTGTCCCCTGCTGTCTTGGAGCAGTGTTGTGATATGTGCAGTGCTGTGGCTTTGCCTCTGCCCCTGCTGTCTTGGAGCAGTGTTGTGACCAGTGCAGTGCTGTGGGGTTGCCTCTGTGCCCTGCTGTCTTGGAGCAGTGTTGTGACCTGTGCAGTGCTGTGGTTTTTCCTCTGTCCCCTGCTGTCTTGGAGCAGTGCTGTGACCTGTTCGGTGCTGTGGTTTTTCTTCTGTCCCCTTCTGTCTTGGAACAGTGTTGTGACATGTGCAGTGCTGTGGTTTTTCCTCTTGCCCCTGCTGTCTTGGAGCAGTGTTGTGACCTGTGTAGTGCTGTGGGGATGCCTCTGTCCCCTGCTATCTTGGAGCAGTGTTGTGACATGTGCAGTGCTGTGGCTTTGCCTCTGCCCTGCTGTCTTGGAGCAGTGTTGTGACCTGTGCAGTGCTCTGGGGTTGCCTCTGTGCCCTGCTGTCTTGGAGCAGTGTTGTGACCTGTGCAGTGCGGTGGGGTTGCCTCTGTGCCCTGCTGTCTTGGAGCAGTGTTGGGACCTGTGCAGTGCTGTGGTTTTTCCTCTGTCCCCTGCTGTCTTGGAGCAGTGTTGTGACCTGTGCGGTGCTGTGGTTTTTCCTCTGTCCCCTGCTGTCTTGGAGCAGTGTTGTGACATATGCAGTGCTGTGGTTTTTCCTCTGTCCCCTGCTGTCTTGGAGCAGTGTTGTGACCTGTGCAGTGCTGTGTTTTTGCCTCTGTCCCCTGATGTCTTGGAGCAGTGTTGTGACCTGTGAGCAGTGCTGTGGCTTTGCCTCTGCCCCCTGCTCTGTTTTGGGGCAGTGTTGTGACCTCGTGTGCAGAGCTGTGGTTTTGCCTCTGTCGCCTGCTGTCTTGGAGCAGCGTTGTGGTCCGTGCAGTGCTGCGGTTGTGCGTCCTCCTGCGCAGTGCTGTGGCTTTGCCTCTGCCCCTGCTGTCTTGGAGTAGTGTTGTGACCTGTGCAGTGCTGTGGTGTTGTGTCCTCCTGCACAGTGCTGTGGCTATGCCTCTGCCCCTGCTGTCTTGGAGCAGTGTTGTGACATGTGCAGTGCTGTAGTTGTGTCTCTGTCCCCTCCTGTCTTGGAGCAGTGCTGTGACCTGTGCAATGCTGTTGCTGTGTCGCTGCCCCCTGCTGTCTTGGAGCAGTGCTGTGACCTGTGCAGTGTTGTGGCTGTGCCTCTGCCCCTGCTGTCTTGGAGCAGTACTGTGACCTGTGCAGTGTTGTAGTTGTGCCTCTGTCCTCTGCGCTCTTGGAGCGGTGTTGTGACCTGTGCAGTGCTGTGGTTTTGTGTCCTCCTGCGCAGTGCTGTGGCTTTAAGTCTGCCCCTGCTGTGTTGGAGCAGTGTTGCGACCTGTGCAGTGCTCTGGGTTTGCCTCCTCCTGTGCAGTGCTGTTGCTTTGCCTCTGCCCCTGCTGTCTTGGATAGTGTTGTGACCTGTGCAGTGCTGTGGTTTTGTGTCTGCCCCCTGCTGTCTTGGAGCAGTGTTGTGGCCTGTGCAGTACTGTGGTTTTGCGTCTTCCTGCACAATGCTGTGGCTTTGCCTTTGCCCCTGCTGTCTTGGAGCAGTGTTGTGGCCCGTGCAGTGTTGTGGCTTTGTCTCTGCCCCTGCTGTCTTGGAGCAGTGTTGTGGCCTGTGCAGTGCTGATGCTTTGCGTCCTCCTGCGCTGTGTTGTGGCTTTGCGTCCTCCTGTACAGTGCTTTGGATTTGTTTCTTTTCCCTTGCTGTGTTGGATCAGTGCTGTGACCTGTGCAGTGCTGTGGCTTTGCATCCTCCTGCGCAGTGATGTGGTTTTGCCTCTGCCCCTGCTGTCTTGGAGCAGTGTTGTGGACCGTGCAGTGCTGTGGCTTTGCGTCCTCCTGCGCAGTGCTGTGGCTTTGCCTCTGCCCCCTGCTGTCTTGGAGCAGTGTTTTGGCCCATGCAGTGCTGTGGTTTTGCGTCCTCCTGCGCAGTGATGTTGTTTTGGGTCCTCCTGTGCAGTGCCGTGGCTCTGCGTCCTCCTGCGCAGTGCTGTGGCTGTGCCTCTGTCCCCTGCTGTCTTGGATAGTGTTGTGACTTGTGCAGTGCTGTGGTTTTGCGTCCTCCTGTGCAGTGCTGTGGTTTTGTGTCTGCCCCCTGCTGTCTTGGAGCAGTGTTGTGACGTATGCAGTGCTGTGGGGTTGCCTCTGTGCCCTTCTGTCTTGGAGCAGTGTTGTGACCTGTGCAGTGCTGTGGTTTTCCTCTGTATCCTGTTGTCTTGGAGCAGTGTTGTGACCTGTTCGGTGCTGTGGTTTTTCCTTTTCCTCTGTCCCCTGCTGTCTTGGAGCAGTGTTGTGACATATGCAGTGCTGTGGTTTTTCCTCTGTCCCCTGCTGTCTTGGAACAGTGTTGTGACCTGTGCAGTGCTGTGGGGATGCCTCTGTCCCCTGCTGTCTTGGAGCAGTGTTGTGACATGTGCAGTGCTGTGGCTTTGCCTCTGCCCCTGCTGTCTTGGAGCAGTGTTGTGACCAGTGCAGTGCTGTGGGGTTGCCTCTGTGCCCTGCTGTCTTGGAGCAGTATTGTGACCTGTGCAGTGCTGTGGTTTTTCCTCTGTCCCCTGCTGTCTTGGAGCAGTGCTGTGACCTGTTCGGTGCTGTGGTTTTTCTTCTGTCCCCTTCTGTCTTGGAACAGTGTTGTGACATGTGCAGTGCTGTGGTTTTTCCTCTGGCCCCTGCTGTCTTGGAGCAGTGTTGTGACCTGTGTAGTGCTGTGGGGATGCCTCTGTCCCCTGCTATCTTGGAGCAGTGTTGTGACATGTGCAGTGCTGTGGCTTTGCGTCCTCCTGCGCAGTGTTGTGGCTTTGCGTCCTCCTGCACAGTGCTTTGGATTTGTCTCTGTCCCCTGCTGTGTTGGATCAGTGCTGTGACCTGTGCAGTGCTGTGGCTTTGCATCCTCCTGCGCAGTGATGTGGTTTTGCCTCTGCCCCTGCTGCCTTGGAGCAGTGTTGTGGACCGTGCAGTGCTGTGGTTTTGTCTCTGCCCCCTGCTGTCTTGGAGCAGTGTTGTGATATGTGCAGTGCTGTGGTTTTGCGTCCTCCTGCCCAGTGCTGTGGTTTTCTGTCTGCCCCCTGCTGCCTTGGAGTAGTGTTGTGACCCGTGCAGTGCTGTGGCTTTGCGTCCTCCTGCGCAGTGCTGTGGCTTTGCCTCTGCCCCCTGCTGTCTTGGAGCAGTGTTTTGGCCCATGCAGTGCTGTGGTTTTGCGTCCTCCTGCGCAGTGATGTTGTTTTGGGTCCTCCTGTGCAGTGCCGTGGCTCTGCGTCCTCCTGCGCAGTGCTGTGGCTGTGCCTCTGTCCCCTGCTGTCTTGGATAGTGTTGTGACTTGTGCAGTGCTGTGGTTTTGCGTCCTCCTGTGCAGTGCTGTGGTTTTGTGTCTGCCCCCTGCTGTCTTGGAGCAGTGTTGTGACTTATGCAGTGCTGTGGGGTTGCCTCTGTGCCCTTCTGTCTTGGAGCAGTGTTGTGACCTGTGCAGTGCTGTGGTTTTCCTCTGTCTCCTGTTGTCTTGGAGCAGTGTTGTGACCTGTTCGGTGCTGTGGTTTTTCCTTTTCCTCTGTCCCCTGCTGTCTTGGAGCAGTGTTGTGACATATGCAGTGCTGTGGTTTTTCCTCTGTCCCCTGCTGTCTTGGAACAGTGTTGTGACCTGTGCAGTGCTGTGGGGATGCCTCTGTCCCCTGCTGTCTTGGAGCAGTGTTGTGACATGTGCAGTGCTGTGGCTTTGCCTCTGCCCCTGCTGTCTTGGAGCAGTGTTGTGACCAGTGCAGTGCTGTGGGGTTGCCTCTGTGCCCTGCTGTCTTGGAGCAGTGTTGTGACCTGTGCAGTGCTGTGGTTTTTCCTCTGTCCCCTGCTGTCTTGGAGCAGTGCTGTGACCTGTTCGGTGCTGTGGTTTTTCTTCTGTCCCCTTCTGTCTTGGAACAGTGTTGTGACATGTGCAGTGCTGTGGTTTTTCCTCTGGCCCCTGCTGTCTTGGAGCAGTGTTGTGACCTGTGTAGTGCTGTGGGGATGCCTCTGTCCCCTGCTATCTTGGAGCAGTGTTATGACCTGTGCAGTGCTGTGGTGTTGTGTCCTCCTGCACAGTGCTGTGGCTATGCCTCTGCCCCTGCTGTCTTGGAGCAGTGTTGTGACATGTGCAGTGCTGTAGTTTTCTGTCTGCCCCCTGCTGCCTTGGAGTAGTGTTGTGACCCGTGCAGTGCTGTGGCTTTGCGTCCTCCTGCGCAGTGCTGTGGCTTTGCCTCTGCCCCCTGCTGTCTTGGAGCAGTGTTTTGGCCCATGCAGTGCTGTGGTTTTGCGTCCTCCTGTGCAGTGATGTGGTTTTGGGTCCTCCTGTGCAGTGCCGTGGCTGTGCCTCTGTCCCCTGCTGTCTTGGATAGTGTTGTGACCTGTGCAGTGCTGTGGTTTTGCGTCCTCCTGTGCAGTGCTGTGGTTTTGTGTCTGCCCCCTGCTGTCTTGGAGCAGTGTTGTGACTTATGCAGTGCTGTGGGGTTGCCTCTGTGCCCTTCTGTCTTGGAGCAGTGTTGTGACCTGTGCAGTGCTGTGGTTTTCCTCTGTCTCCTGTTGTCTTGGAGCAGTGTTGTGACCTGTTCGGTGCTGTGGTTTTTCCTTTTCCTCTGTCCCCTGCTGTCTTGGAGCAGTGTTGTGACATATGCAGTGCTGTGGTTTTTCCTCTGTCCCCTGCTGTCTTGGAACAGTGTTGTGACCTGTGCAGTGCTGTGGGGATGCCTCTGTCCCCTGCTGTCTTGGAGCAGTGTTGTGACATGTGCAGTGCTGTGGCTTTGCCTCTGCCCCTGCTGTCTTGGAGCAGTGTTGTGACCAGTGCAGTGCTGTGGGGTTGCCTCTGTGCCCTGCTGTCTTGGAGCAGTGTTGTGACCTGTGCAGTGCTGTGGTTTTTCCTCTGTCCCCTGCTGTCTTGGAGCAGTGCTGTGACCTGTTCGGTGCTGTGGTTTTTCTTCTGTCCCCTTCTGTCTTGGAACAGTGTTGTGACATGTGCAGTGCTGTGGTTTTTCCTCTGGCCCCTGCTGTCTTGGAGCAGTATTGTGACCTGTGTAGTGCTGTGGGGATGCCTCTGTCCCCTGCTATCTTGGAGCAGTGTTGTGACATGTGCAGTGCTGTGGCTTTGCCTCTGCCCTGCTGTCTTGGAGCAGTGTTGTGACCTGTGCAGTGCTCTGGGGTTGCCTCTGTGCCCTGCTGTCTTGGAGCAGTGTTGTGACCTGTGCAGTGCGGTGGGGTTGCCTCTGTGCCCTGCTGTCTTGGAGCAGTGTTGGGACCTGTGCAGTGCTGTGGTTTTTCCTCTGTCCCCTGCTGTCTTGGAGCAGTGTTGTGACCTGTGCGGTGCTGTGGTTTTTCCTCTGTCCCCTGCTGTCTTGGAGCAGTGTTGTGACATATGCAGTGCTGTGGTTTTTCCTCTGTCCCCTGCTGTCTTGGAGCAGTGTTGTGACCTGTGCAGTGCTGTGTTTTTGCCTCTGTCCCCTGATGTCTTGGAGCAGTGTTGTGACCTGTGAGCAGTGCTGTGGCTTTGCCTCTGCCCCCTGCTCTGTTTTGGGGCAGTGTTGTGACCTCGTGTGCAGAGCTGTGGTTTTGCCTCTGTCGCCTGCTGTCTTGGAGCAGCGTTGTGGTCCGTGCAGTGCTGCGGTTGTGCGTCCTCCTGCGCAGTGCTGTGGCTTTGCCTCTGCCCCTGCTGTCTTGGAGTAGTGTTGTGACCTGTGCAGTGCTGTGGTGTTGTGTCCTCCTGCACACTGCTGTGGTTATGCCTCTGCCCCTGCTGTCTTGGAGCAGTGTTGTGACATGTGCAGTGCTGTAGTTGTGTCTCTGTCCCCTCCTGTCTTGGAGCAGTGCTGTGACCTGTGCAATGCTGTCGCTGTGTCTCTGCCCCCTGCTGTCTTGGAGCAGTGCTGTGACCTGTGCAGTGTTGTGGCTGTGCCTCTGCCCCTGCTGTCTTGGAGCAGTACTGTGACCTGTGCAGTGTTGTAGTTGTGCCTCTGTCCTCTGCGCTCTTGGAGCGGTGTTGTGACCTGTGCAGTGCTGTGGTTTTGTGTCCTCCTGCGCAGTGCTGTGGCTTTAAGTCTGCCCCTGCTGTGTTGGAGCAGTGTTGCGACCTGTGCAATGCTCTGGGTTTGCCTCCTCCTGTGCAGTGCTGTTGCTTTGCCTCTGCCCCTGCTGTCTTGGATAGTGTTGTGACCTGTGCAGTGCTGTGGTTTTGTGTCTGCCCCCTGCTGTCTTGGAGCAGTGTTGTGGCCTGTGCAGTACTGTGGTTTTGCGTCTTCCTGCACAATGCTGTGGCTTTGCCTTTGCCCCTGCTGTCTTGGAGCAGTGTTGTGGCCCGTGCAGTGTTGTGGCTTTGTCTCTGCCCCTGCTGTCTTGGAGCAGTGTTGTGGCCTGTGCAGTGCTGAGGCTTTGCGTCCTCCTGCGCAGTGTTGTGGCTTTGCGTCCTCCTGCACAGTGCTTTGGATTTGTCTCTGTCCCCTGCTGTGTTGGATCAGTGCTGTGACCTGTGCAGTGCTGTGGCTTTGCATCCTCCTGCGCAGTGATGTGGTTTTGCCTCTGCCCCTGCTGTCTTGGAGCAGTGTTGTGGGCCGTGCAGTGCTGTGGTTTTGTCTCTGCCCCCTGCTGTCTTGGAGCAGTGTTGTGATATGTGCAGTGCTGTGGTTTTGCGTCCTCCTGCCCAGTGCTGTGGTTTTCTGTCTGCCCCCTGCTGCCTTGGAGTAGTGTTGTGACCCGTGCAGTGCTGTGGCTTTGCGTCCTCCTGCGCAGTGCTGTGGCTTTGCCTCTGCCCCCTGCTGTCTTGGAGCAGTGTTTTGGCCAATGCAGTGCTGTGGTTTTGCGTCCTCCTGCGCAGTGATGTGGTTTTGGGTCCTCCTGTGCAGTGCCGTGGCTCTGCGTCCTCCTGCGCAGTGCTGTGGATGTGCCTCTGTCCCCTGCTGTCTTGGAGCAGTGCTGTGGTTTTGCGTCCTCCTGTCCAGTGCTGTGGCTTTGCGTCCTCCTGTGCAGTGCTGTGGTTTTGCATCCTCCTGCACAGTGCTGTGGCTTTGTGTCCTCCTGTGCAGTGCTGTGGCTCTGCTTCCTCCTGTGCAGTGCTGTGGCTTTGCCTCTGCCCCTGCTGTCTTGGAGCAGTGCTGTGGCTTTGTGTCCTCCTGTGCAGTGCTGTGGCTTTGTGTCCTCCTGTGCAGTGCTTTGGTTTTGCTTCCTCCTGCGCAGTGATGTGGCTTTGCCTCTGCCTCTGCTGTCTTGGAGCAGTGCTGTGGCTTTGCGTCCTCCTGGGCAGTGCTGTGGTTTTGCGTCCTCCTCCGCAGTGCTGTGGTGTTGCATCTTCCTGCGCAGTGCTGTGGTTTTGCATCCTCTTGCACAGTGCTGTGGCTTTGCTTCTGCCCCTGCTGTCTTGGAGCAGTGGTGTGGTTTTGCGTCCTCCTGCGCAGTGCTGTGGCGTTGCGTCCTCCTGTGCAGTGCTCTGGTTTTGCATCTTCCTGCGCAGTGCTGTGGCTTTGTGTCTTCCTGTGCACTGCTGTGGCTTTGCGTCCTCCTGCGCAGTGCTGTGGCTTTCCATCCTCCTATGCAGTGCTGTGGCTGTGCCTCTGTCCCCTGCTATCTTGGAGCAGTGCTGCGGTTTTGCGTTATCCTGCGCAGTGCTGTGGCGTTGCATACTCCTGCGCAGTGCTGTGGCGTTGCCTCCTCCTGCGCAGTGCTGTGGCGTTGCCTCCTCCTGCGCAGTGCTGTGGCTTTGCATCCTCCTGCACAGTGCTGTGGCATTGCGTCCTCCTGCGCAGTGCTGTGGATGTGCCTCTGTCCCCTGCTGTCTTGGAGTAGTGCTGTGGTGTTGCGTCCTCCTTCACAGTGCTCTGGCTTTGCATCCTCCTGCGCAGTGCCGTGGCTTTGCATCTGCCTGTGCAGTGCTATGGCTGTGCCTCTGCCCCTGCTGTCTTGGAGCAGTACTGTGGTTTTGCGTCCTCCTGCGTAGTGCTGTGGCGTTGCATCCTCCTGCACAGTGCTCTGGCTTTGTGTCTTCCTGCGCACTGCTGTGGCTTTGCGTCCTCCTGCGCAGTGCTGTGGCTTTCCGTCCTCCTATGCAGTGCTGTGGCTGTGCCTCTGTCCCCTGCTGTCTTGGAGCAGTGCTGCAGTTGTGCGTCCTCCTGCGCAGTGCTGTGGCGTTGCGTCCTCCTGCGCAGTGCTGTGGCATTGCCTCCTCCTGCGCTGTGCTGTGGCTTTGCATCCTCCTGCACAGTGCTGTGGCGTTGCGTCATCCTGCACAGTGCTGTGGCTTTGCATCCTCCTGCTCAGTGCTGTGGTTTTGCCTCCTCCTGCGCAGTGCTGTGGCTTTGTGTCCTCCTGCGCAGTGCTGTGGCTTTGCGTCCTCCTGCACAGTACTCTGGCTTTGCGTCCTCCTGTGCAGTGCTGTGGCTTTGCGTCCTCCTGCGCAGTGCCGTGGCTTTGTGTCCTCCTATGCAGTGCTGTGGCTTTGCGTCCTCCTGCGCAGTGCCGTGGCTTTGTGTCCTCCTGCACAGTGCTGTGGCTTTGCGTCCTCCTGCGCAGTACTCTGGCTTTGCGTCCTCCTGTGCAGTGCCGTGGCTTTGCGTCCTCCTGCACAGTGCTGTGGCTTTGTGTCCTCCTGCGCAGTGCCGTGGCTTTGCGTCCTCCTGTGCAGTGCTGTGGCTTTGTGTCCTCCTGCGCAGTGCTGTGACTTTGCGTCCTCCTGTGCAGTGCTGTGGCTTTGCGTCCTCCTGCGCAGTGCCGTGGCTTTGCGTCCTCCTGCGCAGTGCTGTGGATGTGCCTCTGCCCCTGCCCTGTCCTGCCTGTCCTTCGCCTCCCCTGGGCTGGGCGGGCTCAGGTCCAGCCTCCGGCGCGGACTTTGCCTGCAGCTATAAAAGGTAAGGCCGTCATGCTTGACTCTTGGCTCTCCCTGTTCCCACTCTCGGCTCCCTCTGCAGTCACCTTGGGCCCGGGCTGTGCTGGGAGGCTGCCTGCTGAGCTCCCTGGTTCTGTTCTGCGGGTGTCCTGCACCCCTCGCTCCCCCGGGCGGTGCTCTGGGGTCTGCGCCTTCCACAAGCACCGCTGGGTAACTGCCTGCTTCTCCCTCAGGCACAGCTGGGTAACTGCCTGCTACTCCCTCAGGCACCGCTGGGTAACTGCCTGCTTCTCCCACAGGCCGCGCTGGGTAACTGCCTGCTTCTCCCACAGGCTGGGTAACTGCCTGCTTCTCCCTCAGGCACCGCGGGGTAACTACCTGCTTCTCCCACAAGCACCGCTGGGTAACTGACTGCTTCTCCCACAGGCACCGCTGGGTAACTGCCTGCTTCTCCCACAGGCACCGCTGGGTATCTGCCCACTGCACAGGTCCTGCGCCCACAGCCTGGAGCACTAGAGCTGCGCTGCGGACGGGCTGCGCCGGGGGCAGCTGCCTGGTGCCTGTTGCACGATGGCAGGGAAGGCTCGGACCCTCCTCTCCTGCACCTGTTCCTCTGTGGCCCTCTGGCTGCTGCCGGCCGCTATCCTGCTCGCCGTGAACCCGAGCACCCAGGGATCGGATGACCACGGGGGACACAAGCCGCATTCCGAGCATCGAGGTGAGTGTTGTCCTTTCTGTCTGCACCCCGAGGCTGCTGGTGCATGGTTGGGGGGGAGGGGGTGAAGCTCCGAGTTGGGTCCTGCGTTTGTGCACCCCTGTTGCCAATGGAGGGTGTGGCAGCATTGAGGGGGTGCTTGTGAGCCCACGAGGGTGGTGGTGGGTGGGGATGAAGGCGTGAGAGCGATGAGGTGTGCTCCCGTGGCACTCCAGGTGCCTGGGGATGTGGGCATGGGTGCACGGGCCATTTCCCTCGGGGTGCTCTCTGGGCCAGGCCAATCCTCAGGCTATTTTATACTTTTAACCAAACAGCGCAAAGATACAATTCAAGCAACTGCCCCGAGCAAAGCGACGTCAGCCGAAACGTGCTCTGAGTTTTTCAAGACGAAAAGCCAAATAAAATGTGTGATACGGGTGTTTGCTTGTAGTCATTGTTTGACAAAGAAATGCAGCTTCATGTTCTATTAGATTTGATGCGCTTCATAAAACCGAACTGCGCTGAGCGGTTTGGAGAGTTTGATTGTGACTCGATGTGTTTTCTTGAATAATTATGGTCAGGGACAGACATGGGTGTTGGTGGGGGGCATGGGCAGATTTGAGTTCCAGTTCACCCGTGCCAGTGTAAACCACTCGAAAATGCACACCTAGTGTGAGGAATTGTCACTGGCAAAGGAGGCAAGGTCCCTGCACCCAGATGAGCACCAGTAGACGCACAACATGTTAGTTGACATACATGTAAGCATTACCCAGCTCCAAGGTATTCAGTGTAACAATTAGCAAGATGAAAGTGATGGCCTGACAGAATTTTAACGTATGCATATGTTCTCTTCTGCCACTGAATAATAATGCATGCAAAGTCACTAGTGAATGGAAGCCTGCCCAGGCTGCCACTGCAGAAAAATCACCTAGCGCCGCTGGCAGCACTATTCATGTTGCTTAAAAATGTGCTCAAATGCAGCTCTCGAAGCCTGTTCTATAAGTTCTGTATGTAGCGCATGCTATGTTGCTTTCCGGTCCCCGGACTACATGTGAAGTGAGCATAAAAGCCAGAGCTGCTTTAATACTACTGCACACCTGCCATGGCCCAGGGTAAGATCTCTGCAAACTACCATGGGGGGTGGGGGGTGGGGTAATACTTCAAGATGCACACAGCCCAGGTGAGCCTGTGTGATGGGTGCCTGCTTGACGACCTTCTTTCATAAATGCCGACATCGTGTTACCATGCATGATGTGTAAAGCATTTGAAAAGCTTTTCGTAAGGTATGAAAATGCTTTTCAGTAGAGGATTGGGGGAGTGCTGTGTAACCTCACGTGCAGTGCTGTGGTTTTGCCTCTGTCCCCGTTGGATTGGAGCAGTTTTGCGCCCTCATGTGCAGTGCTGTGGTTTTGCCTCTGTCCTCTGCCCTGTCTTGGAGCAGGGTTGTGACCTTGTGTGCAGAGCTGTGGTTTTGCTTCTGTCGCCTGCTGTCTTGGGGCAGTGTTGTGACATGTGCAGTGCTGTGTTTTTTCCCCTCTCTCTCCTACTATGCCTTGGAAAAGTGTTGTGATCTCGTGTGCAGTGCTGTCTGGTTGCCTCTGCCCCCTGCTGCCTTGGAGCAGTGTTGTGACCTGTGCAGGACTGTGGGGTTGCCTCTGTCCCCTGCTGCCTTGGAGCAGTGTTGTAACCTCTGCAGTGCTGTGGTGTTGCAGCAGTGTTGTGACCTATGCAGGGCTGTGGGGTTGCCTCTGTCCCCTGCTGCCTTGGAGCAGTGTTGTGACCCGTGCAGTGCTGTGGGGTTGCATCTGCCCCCTGCTGCCTTGGACCAGTGTTGTGACCTGTGCAGTGCTGTGGTGTTGCAGCAGTGTTGTGACCTGTGTTGTGCTGTGGTTTTGCCTCTGTCCCCTGCTGTCTTGGAGCAGTGTTGTGACCTCGTGTGCAGTGCTGTGGTTTTGCCTCTGTCCCCTGCTGTCGTGTGACCTGGTGTGCAGTGCTGTGGTTGTGCCTCTGTCCCCTACTCTGTCTTGGAGAGGTGTTGTGACCTGTGCAGTGCTGTGGGGTTGCCTCTGTCCCCTGCTGCCTTTGTGACCTCGTGTTCAGTGCTGTGGTTTTGCCTCTGTCCCCTGCTGTCTTGTGACCTCGTGTGCAGTGCTGTGGTTGTGCCTCTGTCCCCTACTCTGTCTTGGAGCGGTGTTGTGACCTGTGCAGTGCTGTGGGGTTGCCTCTGTCCCCTGCTGTCTTGTGACCTCTTGTGCAGTGCTGTGGTTGTGCCTCTGTCCCCTACTCTGTCTTGGAGAGGTGTTATGACCTTTGCAGTGCTGTGGGGTTGCCTCTGTCCCCTGCTGTCTTGTGACCTCGTGTGGAGTGCTGTGGTTATGCCTCTGTCCCCTACTCTGTCTTGGAGAGGTGTTGTGACCTGTGCAGTGCTGTGGCGTTGCCTCTGTCCCCTGCTGCCTTTGTGACCTCGTGTGCAGTGCTGTGGTTTTTCCTCTGTCCCCTGCTGTCTTGTGACCTCGTGTGCAGTGCTGTGGTTTTGCCTCTGTCCCCTTCTGTCTTATGCAGTGCTGTGGTTGTGCCTCTGTCCCCTACTCTGTCTTGGAGCGGTGTTGTGACCTGTGCAGTGCTGTGGGGTTGCCTCTGTCCCCTGCTGTCTTGTGACCTCGTGTGCAGTGCTGTGGTTGTGCCTCTGCCCCCTACTCTGTCTTGGAGAGGTGTTGTGATCTCGTGTGCAGTGCTGTCTGGTTGCCTCTGCCCCCTGCTGCCTTGGAGCAGTGTTGTGACCTGTGCAGGACTGTGGGGTTGCCTCTGTCCCCTGCTGCCTTGGAGCAGTGTTGTAACCTGCAGTGCTGTGGTGTTGCAGCAGTGTTGTGACCTGTGCAGGGCTGTGGGGTTGCCTCTGTCCCCTGCTGCCTTGGAGCAGTGTTGTGACCCGTGCAGTGCTGTGGGGTTGCATCTGCCCCCTGCTGCCTTGGAGCAGTGTTGTGACCTGTGCAGTGCTGTGGTGTTGCAGCAGTGTTGTGACCTGTGTTGTGCTGTGGTTTTGCCTCTGTCCCCGGCTGTCTTGGAGCAGTGTTGTGACCTCGTGTGCAGTGCTGTGGTTTTGCCTCTGTCCCCTGCTGTCGTGTGACCTGGTGTGCAGTGCTGTGGTTGTGCCTCTGTCCCCTACTCTGTCTTGGAGAGGTGTTGTGACCTGTGCAGTGATGTGGGGTTGCCTCTGTCCCCTGCTGCCTTTGTGACCTCGTGTTCAGTGCTGTGGTTTTGCCTCTGTCCCCTGCTGTCTTGTGACCTCGTGTGCAGTGCTGTGGTTGTGCCTCTGTCCCCTACTCTGTCTTGGAGCGGTGTTGTGACCTGTGCAGTGCTGTGGGGTTTCCTCTGTCCCCTGCTGTCTTGTGACCTCGTGTGCAGTGCTGTGGTTGTGCCTCTGTCCCCTACTCTGTCTTGGAGAGGTGTTATGACCTGTGCAGTGCTGTGGGGCTGCCTCTGTCCCCTGCTGTCTTGTGACCTCGTGTGCAGTGCTGTGGTTATGCCTCTGTCCCCTACTCTGTCTTGGAGAGGTGTTGTGACCTGTGCAGTGCTGGGGGGTTGCCTCTGTCCCCTGCTGCCTTTGTGACCTCGTGTGCAGCGCTGTGGTTGTGCCTCTGTCCCCTACTCTGTCTTGGAGAGGTGTTGTGACCTGTGCAGCGCTGTGGCGTTGCCTCTGTCCCCTGCTGCCTTTGTGACCTCGTGTGCAGTGCTGTGGTTTTTCCTCTGTCCCCTGCTGTCTTGTGACCTCGTGTGCAGTGCTGTGGTTTTGCCTCTGTCCCCTGCTGTCTTATGCAGTGCTGTGGTTGTGCCTCTGTCCCCTACTCTGTCTTGGAGCGGTGTTGTGACCTGTGCAGTGCTGTGGGGTTGCCTCTGTCCCCTGCTGTCTTGTGACCTCGTGTGCAGTGCTGTGGTTGTGCCTCTGCCCCCTACTCTGTCTTGGAGAGGTGTTGTGACCTGTGCAGTGCTGTGGGGTTGCCTCTGTCCCCTTCTGTCTTGTGACCTCGTGTGCAGTGCTGTGGTTGTGCCTCTGCCCCCTACTCTGTCTTGGAGAGGTGTTGTGACCTGTGCAGTGCTGTGGGGTTGCCTCTGTCCCCTGCTGCCTTTGTGACCTCGTGTGCAGCGCTGTGGTTGTGCCTCTGTCCCCTACTCTGTCTTGGAGAGGTGTTGTGACCTGTGCAGTGCTGGGGGGTTGCCTCTGTCCCCTGCTGCCTTTGTGACCTCGTGTGCAGCGCTGTGGTTGTGCCTCTGTCCCCTACTCTGCCTTGGAGAGGTGTTGTGACCTGTCCAGTGCTGGGGGGTTGCCTCTGTCCCCTGCTGCCTTTGTGACCTCGTGTGCAGCGCTGTGGTTGTGCCTCTGTCCCCTACTCTGTCTTGGAGAGGTGTTGTGACCTGTGCAGTGCTGGGGGGTTGCCTCTGTCCCCTGCTGCCTTTGTGACCCTGTGTGCAGCGCTGTGGTTGTGCCTCTGTCCCCTACTCTGTCTTGGAGAGGTGTTGTGGCCTGTGCAGTGCTGGGGGGTTGCCTCTGTCCCCTGCTGCCTTTGTGACCTCGTGTGCAGTGCTGTGGTTTTGCCTCTGTCCCCTGCTGTCTTGTGCAGTGCTGTGGTTGTGCCTCTGTCCCCTACTCTGTCTTGGAGAGGTGTTGTGGCCTGTGCAGTGCGGGGGGGGGGTTGCCTCTGTCCCCTGCTGCCTTTGTGACCTCGTGTGCAGCGCTGTGGTTGTGCCTCTGTCCCCTACTCTGTCTTGGAGAGGTGTTGTGACCTGTGCAGTGCGGGGGGGGTTGCCTCTGTCCCCTGCTGCCTTTGTGACCTCGTGTGCAGCGCTGTGGTTGTGCCTCTGTCCCCTACTCTGTCTTGGAGAGGTGTTGTGGCCTGTGCAGTGCGGGGGGGTTGCCTCTGTCCCCTGCTGCCTTTGTGACCTCGTGTGCAGCGCTGTGGTTGTGCCTCTGTCCCCTACTCTGTCTTGGAGAGGTGTTGTGGCCTGTGCAGTGCTGGGGGGTTGCTTCTGTCCCCTGCTGCCTTTGCGACCTCGTGTGCAGCGCTGTGGTTGTGCCTCTGTCCCCTACTCTGTCTTGGAGAGGTGTTGTGACCTGTGCAGTGCGGGGGGGTTGCTTCTGTCCCCTGCTGCCTTTGTGACCTCGTGTGCAGCGCTGTGGCGTTGCTCCTTCTCTGTGATTGACGCAACAATCTGGGTAACAGAGGTAAGTACCGCCGCATCTCCAGCACGCAGGGTGTGGGGGCGCAGGGCGTGAGGCTGCATTCACCAGAGGAGGGGGGCCAGAGCGCCCAGCAGACCTTCTCTGAGAAGGGGACTCCAGACGGTGCATTTCGGGGAATATAGCACGTGAATCATTGTCACCAATGACAGCGAGAAAAGGTGTAAAGAAAAACGGAACACTCTCTGTGGGGTGTGAAAGTAAAGTCCCCAGGGCAGAAGATTCAGAGAAAGAGATACCGCCATCCTGCCAACGGGCTATAACTTTAATAATTTGCACGTTTGGCTCTTTGGTGGAGCTGCATGCGTCGCCCATAAGCCATGGCAATGGCATGGGAACTGTAGATAGGTGAGAGCTGGGACAACAGGGGGCCACACAACACGTGGGTGTTTCTCGGCTTTTAACCCCCCACATGAACCACCCATGGTTGGGCCAGTCCCTATGGCCATGCCCGCCCATTACCTGCCCCCTCCTGCCCCAACCTCATCCCTGCCCCCTAGGATATAGTACAGCCGTGCTTTTAAGGGGAGGACAATGTAGTTTCTGAGAAGTCTTCAGAAAGGCAATAACTGCATCTTTAAAACAGCTCCTGTTGTAATACTATTCTCTTACACAGTGTCCATTCAGCCCCTTGGTGCCTTAGCAACACGTGTCTCCTGGCATCTGTTCTGTGCACCAGGTTTCTGGTCAAAACGAGCAGTGGCAATGCCCAACCATGTTGGCTGTTGTACAGGCATTAGGTACACGCCCCTCTTCATGTCTTTCCTTCTGCGTGAACGATTCCCATGGCAGACAGCGGAGTGCCGTGAAACATTCGCTCCATAGTCTCCACCCTCTTCAGCCCCACTGCTTGCCTCTTTTTTTTTTTTTTTTTTTTTTTGTAATTTCTAGTTTTTTACAAACTTTTATTACATTTGTCAGCTTTCTCATGGATTTCTTCATTTCACTTCTTCTTCCTTATTAATTTCATAGAGTGAAGGCTTTTAATTTAACATTTTTTCCAAAAAGTTTATAGCTGCGCAAGTCAGGTGAATTGAAGACCCACTTAGAATTCGCGTCCACAAGTCGTCCATGTTGTCAGTTAGTGGGGCGAACTTCAGCAGGTATAGGCTTCTTACGTCTTTAAGAAGCTCACATTCAGTTAGTATGTGTTTTGTCGTTTCCAGGTTGTTAGCGCAGAACCTACATTTAGGGTCTTTTACATTTTCAATGTGGCGGACAAAGCAGGCTTGCCTGGTCTTGTAGATGTTTGTTCTTAATCGTAAGAAAGCGTCTCTATGATATCTAGACGGAAATTTACTCAAGTACTTCGGTAATTGGTCCATTTTATTCAGGATTTGGTTCATATCCAGGGTGGTCTTTAGACCTTGATATTTTTCTAAGTTGATGATCCAGAGCCATTCTCTCACTTTTTTCTTAGCAGTCAGAGGGCGTTCCAGGAGCATCTCCATAGTGATGTTTGCGGCCTGCATATTTGCTTTTACTTTCTCAGACCACATGTCTTGTAAAGTTCTTATATTACAGTTTTTAGAGGGTTTGAACAGATCAAAAGCTGGTTGTGGGTTCGTCATTGACATCTTTCGCAACAGTGTCATTGATTTCCAAATGACGGCTCCGTACAGTGGCTCCAAGCCTAATTCATAACGGATTACTGTTGTTGATAGATATTTGGGCAGTCTTAGTACGCGTCGCCAGAACAATCCTTCTAGTTTGGACCAGATCTTTTGGTCGAGGTTCCAGCCTGACTCTGTTCCGTACGTAATTGCGGGTATTACCTTTTGTAGGTAAAAAGATCTTACCGGGATCAAGGAAAATTTTCCATATTGTGAATTGATTTTGGCTCCTTGGAGAGCTAGAGTTTTGGTTTTTTTTTCCATTTCTGTGACCCAACTCCATTCTCTTATTGAAGTGCTAAAGGGTATGCCCAAGTAGCGAGTCTCGTTTACTTCCTCGATCTTGACGTTGTTTATTTTCCAATTGAAGTTCTTGTTTCTCAGGCCCTCAACAGGGCCAAATTTCAATATCTTGGATTTTTCCACGTTGATCCTTAGATCATTATCGACCATATAAATATTCAACGTAGTCAATAGCCTCTGTAGGCCTATTTGTGTCTTGTCAATCAAGACCAGATCGTCTGCGTAAATCAAGCAACTTACAGGATTTCCGTTGACTCTAGGGGGGAAGCTAGGCGTTTTGGCTAGTGTTTCTGATACATCTGCAATGTAGAGTTTGAATAGTATCGCTGCCAACGGACAGCCCTGCTTCACGCCTTTATTTGTAATAATTGATTGAGAAAGATCGCCTTTTTCGTTTAGTCGGATTCTTATCGTAGTTGACTTATGCAAGGCCTTTATGGGATTTAGTATGTTATCAGGGCAATTCCATCTTTCCAACTTCCCCCAGAGCCTTGCTCGATCTATTCCATCGAAAGCTTGTTGCATGTCGATAAACGCCAGGAACAATTTTTCCTTCTTTCGCAAGGCTTCTAGTTTCAGGAGGTTCAGTATGGAAAGGTTATTTTCTGTGCCAACTCCCTTAGTGAAACCAGTTTGTCTTACGTCATTTAGCCCAGACTGGGAGGCCCAAGCTGAAATCTTTTCCTGTAAGAAGGAGGCAAATACCTTTCCAATTGTGTCCAATAAAGCAATTGGTCGATGATTGCTAGGATTGTCCCTGCTGCCTTTCTTGTGAATTGGGACAATTATTGCCTCAGACCAAGATGGTGGAATTTTCTTGGCTTTAGCTATAGTCGTAAACAGATCAGCTATAAATTTGGCCCATTCACGAGGGTGATGTTTTAACATGATATTCGTGATGCCATCCGGGCCAGCTGCTCTGGAGTTTTTTAGTTTGACTATAGCGTGAGCTATGTCATCTACCGTCTCTGTTGTGTCCCAACACGGGTCGGCGGAGTTGTTTTCTTCAGCTAGTGGTTGCTGGTTGCAGAAAAACACTTTCTGGAAGTGGGTCACCCAAGCATCTTCTGAGACTCCATTTGCCATTGTTACGGCTTGGTTTTGATGGTCGTGATTTAAAATTTTCCAGATATCTCTGGTGTTATGTGTTCTTATCAGGGAGAGCATTGTCTCGCCGCGTTCTTGATCTCGTTGGTTTGCAAAAGCTATTAGCCAGTTTCGATATCTTTGTTTGCGTTGTTTGATTTCTTGTGCTCTGTTGGTGCCGGCTCCTGATCGTAATTTTTTTAAGTCTTTTCTCAGTTTCTTTTTTTCGCTGTTCAACCTGTTACTCCACGTGTGTTTGTGATTTAATGCAGGATAAAGCGGTCTCGAGTGGAGCGTGTTCAGATTTAGAAGGATTGCCGGGTAGTTGGTGAATTTGGAGCTTCCTTTATTTTCTGACTGAAATGTAGCCGTTAGTTGTTCTATTTGTTTGGTGTTCAGTCTTAGTCTGTTTTTGCCGGAATTTACTTCTAAGTTGGTACAATTCGTTCCACTCATACGCTTACACTTTGGTTGCCAGGACATTTTCAGGGGATAGTGGTCGCTGGTCGTTGTCGGTGTTATCTGCAGATGCGTTATTGTATGCATCAGATTTTCTGAGACCCAAATGTAATCTAATGTTTTCTTTATCCCCATGTTTAGCCACGTAATTTGTGGTGGGCAATCGCCGGGGACGTTTCCATTAACCATGGTGCAGTCTCTGGATTCCATGGCATCGGACCAACGTGCTCTTCTAGAAGAATCCCTGCTTGCTTCGTGTGCGCAGGAGTTGTTTTTCTGTTGGTTTACATTGAACCAAGAAGTGTTTAGATCGCCACATACAATGATCCAAAGATTTTGGAGACTCCTCACATTTTTGTCAATTATTGTTGTTATTGATTGAGTAAATGTTCCTGTCGAGATTTTTGCTGGATTCCAATAAACATTAAGTAACAGTAGGTGTTGGGAGATGTTGTACTCATTTCCTATTCCTCTATTTTTCCTTACAAGCAGGGTCGATTGGACATAATTGTTTGGGTTAGATGAAATCACCACTTCCCAGCTTGTGCCTGATTTTATCATCGTCAATAGCCCCGCGAAAGGACGACCTTTTGTGCCTATGCTTGCAGGGTTTATTAGGATCTGATATCCATCCTTTACCGGGGGTTGACGCATCCAAGTTTCCTGTAGGCAAATTATAAAATTGTCTGATAAATCCACCGGGAAGTTGTTATATAGATGGCTGAAGCCTCTGGTGTTCCATGAGATCAAGGTGTTAACAGAATCTCGTTCGTCATTGCCTAGTTAATGTTTTTTGCCAAAATGGTAAGTATGCCTATTTTCCGTGACAGACATAGAGTTTGAGTTCGGGTATTTACAAGTCGCGTCATGCCAGATTCTCGCAGGGCTCTTTGAGACTCGCATTTCTGCACCATCTACTCCTTTTTTTCTTGTCGGTTGGTGATCCTCCGAGATCTCGAATCCAAGGCTTAGTATTTCGTCTTTTGCGCCTATCAGTAGCCTTCTGACTGCTTGGGAGCTGATATGAAGAAGTACATTATCGACACGAGCTTCTGAGATATATTCGACAATTTGTATATCTTCAGATGTAATTGTCCTTAGCAATGGCACTGAGTGCAGGAGGCGCATTACGTTTCCACGGTTCAGGTTTACATCGATGTCGTCACTCAGCACATTTACCAATTTGATTTTTTGTGGTAGTGTGCGATTTTGTGCGTTGTTGTCTGTCTTTGAATTAAAATCTCCAGTTTTTTTGTTGTGGGCAGCTGTGCACTTTGGATTTAATTCGGTGACACATTTTCCCGTGTGGTTTCGAGGGTGGAACATCTTTCCTTCGTCCTTTTGGTTGATGGACGTCATAGGAGTCGTAGCTCGGTTTCCTCCCATTTTTTGGTGAGGAAGTTGTGTGGATTTCGACCTGTTTTGATGATTGTGGGTTAGGACTTCTTGAAAGCTCATTCTTTGTTTTTTCAGGATGGCGTGGGCTTTACAGCTGCCTGATTCACTTGTGTCATATGAGTAAGTTGACAAATTGCATAGTTCTTCGAGTCCGTCGCTGGTCATATCACAGCTAGAGTCTGAGGCGACTCTCCTTCGCTTGTTTGGATTTGATCCTAACGGTTTAGGCGCTGTCCTTGTGTCTTTTCTGTTTACAGTCGAATTGCTAGGTGATTTTTTCTTTTCGTTTTCCTTTTCGTATTCTTTTGGTATTTCTGCAGTGGTAAATAACGATAATTTATTATTCGTTTTTCCTAGGGGATTTTCGCTTAAAGATGTCTTGAGTTTGGGAGGAGTTGTTAAATTTCTTATAAATTTCCTTGAGTTTGTGGTTTGCTTCCTGACAGCTGTGTTTTTAGTCTTTTCTTTCTTCTTTGTGTGTGGTAAATTTCTTGCTACCTCTCCTTGTCCTTCAATTTGGATGGTGCCTAGATTCTTTCCACTCTGAAGGTTTTTTGCTCCTCCAAGGAAAATGCCGAAAGACGCCTTTGAGTTGGAACAGCTTGGTATCATGGGAGGGAGGTCCCAAATACTCGGTGGAACTGTGCATTTCAGGTCGTCACTTGATGATTTCGCATCGTGCGGTATAGGGGCCCCTAATCCGTTGGAATGAGGTTGTGCTGGATTGGCACTGTTTATGACCGTTCCTTTTGTTTTTATGACTTCCTTTGTTGTGCTTGTGTCAGAGCTCTCCTGGTGGAGTGTACTGGGTGGAGTGTGAGCTTGGATATTATTATCAGTTGGTAATCCATGTAAGATGGATGGCTCTCCTGGGCTTATGTCTGGCCAAGTGTCACTTCCTAGATTTTCTGGAGTTGGAAGTGCTGGATTTTGAATCATGAACACCTTTTTCATGAAGTTTGACAGGTCGTCCATTTGGGACCTGGCTTCATTTGAATTTTTTTCGATTAACCGAAATATTCCTTTGAGTCCATCTTCTGTCTCGTTATGTTCGTTTATCCTTTGCTGTTGTTGAGTAAATAAGTTGAGTTCCAACAGTGATAGTTTTTCAGCTAATTGTCCAATGGTTATTCCATTGTTATGTACTGCTTCATTGACACTTTCGTATAATTTTATGAAAGGTAGGAGGGCTTGCGATGTTGCAGCTAGCACGTTGTTATGTATCTGTATAGCTGCTGCGACAGACAAATTTGCTTTGGCTTCTGTGATTGACTCCATCAGGCTGGTCCTCTTGTCCTTGCAATGGCAAGTCATTTCTCGTTGTTCGGGTTTTCTGGGCGAGAATTGCTTCCCACAGTATGAATCTGAAATTTTCTCCGTGTGGGTGATTAAAGGAGTGGAACAGGTTGGAACGTTGTCATCTTTTTTTTTCAAGTGCTTAGCACGTGGTATTGCCTCTCGTGACTTTTCAGGACGTCCATCACCAAAATCGTGGGGGTGATTTGATTCTGGGGCGTCCTTTTCCCATCTTGACAAGATGCCCACTTCATTCTCCTTTTGCACCTGATGTCTTATTGTTTTTTTCTGGTGATTATCGCACCCTAGATCCATGTCACTTTCTCTGGCACACAGACCGTGATTATATTTGTCTTTAGAGAAACTTTTAACTAGCTTCTCTTTCATGGATTCATAATTGGCTTCTAGCCTCGTTGTAAGTCTGGCTTCTCGGCCTGCTAAGTCGAAGTCGTTTATGTTCGATATTTTCGTTTTTTTTTCCGTTGTAGACACTGAGGTGTCAGGGTTTGTTGTGTCAACAATCGATGAGATGTTTCTCGCCAGCTGGGTGATTAGTGGATGACTCATCTGAGTCAATGGCAATGGTTTTGAGTTGGCATCGGTTTGATCTGAGGCCTGTTTCCGGAAGTGGAATCTTAAAGTTTTGATGTTTTTTTGAATGCTAGGTGCGTCTGAATTCAAGAGTTCAGCATCTGTCACATCAAACGGCGAATAAAATGAGTCTTCGCCTTCCTCATTGAGCTCTTCTTGTGTGCGACATTGAGGTTGTGTTTTTAATGAGGCTTCACAGTTTGTTTTTGAGACAAAATGGACATTTCTTTCAGACTTTGATGTGATGTCATATTTGTTCATGGGATTGGCAGAATAATCCTCTCTGCCCATGGTTAGTGGAGCATCGGGATAGATGTTACGTTTGCGCCTATCTGCGCTATTAGTTGGAGGCTTTGCCTCAGGTTGTCCTGCTGAAACGGCGGCTTCTGTGACTGGGCTAAGTGTTTGTTGTGCCTTGGTTGCGTCTAAAGGCGGTGGGGAGGTTTGAGAGGGGTCGCGATGATCAGGCGATGAGGGATCCAGACTTGGTGAACCACGTATGGCGGGGCTCAACAGGGGAGGCTCAGGTTCCTCGTACCCCGCGCCCAGGCTACATGTGTTATTCGGTGCCTTTGACCCGGCCACCAGAATATTGTCTTCTAAGTGGGCAGTTGGCGTAATCTGAGGCATTTCCCGCCCGACACAGTGACTTGTTTGAATTACTTTCGAGCGGGCTTGGGAACGCGTGGCCATGATCAAGAAGGTCTTACCTGAGAGCTGGTTTCCTGCTACGGACTACAGCTGATTGAGCGTCCACGCACGGTCAGCGATGTAACCAAACCTATTTGTTGCAGGGTAGATGTTTTACTGGGATCGGGGTTTGGGATTCATAGGCGCACCTCCGCGCAACACCCGCTTAACAGCCCAAGGCCTTTACCCCTGTCGGGCTTAACGCCGCAAGGGTGCCTCACTGGTGCAGAAGTAGCGCTTAGGGGTCACGTGGTCCTCCACGTGACTATCGCAAGCCACGCCTCCTCCAGGAAGCGTGGAACGGCAAGAGCTGGAACTGCTCGCGAAGCCGTGCGGGTCCTTCGCAAGGATGGCGCTCTGAGAGCAGCGTTCTGGATTTCTGCAAAGTCGTTTGCAAGTGCGAGGTATGCGCCACTCGGGCGCCTCACTGGTGCAGAAGTAGCGCTTAGGGGTCACGTGGTCCTCCACGTGACTATCGCAAGCCACGCCTCCTCCAGGAAGCGTGGAACGGCAAGAGCTGGAACTGCTCGCGAAGCCGTGCGGGTCCTTCGCAAGGATGGCGCTCTGAGAGCAGCGTTCTGGATTTCTGCAAAGTCGTTTGCAAGTGCGAGGTATGCGCCACTCGGGCGCCTCACTGGTGCAGAAGTAGCGCTTAGGGGTCACGTGGTCCTCCACGTGACTATCGCAAGCCACGCCTCCTCCAGGAAGCGTGGAACGGCAAGAGCTGGAACTGCTCGCGAAGCCGTGCGGGTCCTTCGCAAGGATGGCGCTCTGAGAGCAGCGTTCTGGATTTCTGCAAAGTCGTTTGCAAGTGCGAGGTATGCGCCACTCGGGCGCCTCACTGGTGCAGAAGTAGCGCTTAGGGGTCACGTGGTCCTCCACGTGACTATCGCAAGCCACGCCTCCTCCAGGAAGCGTGGAACGGCAAGAGCTGGAACTGCTCGCGAAGCCGTGCGGGTCCTTCGCAAGGATGGCGCTCTGAGAGCAGCGTTCTGGATTTCTGCAAAGTCGTTTGCAAGTGCGAGGTATGCCTCTTCACTAGCCACTCTTCCCAGCAGCCCTACTGCTGGCCTCTTCCCTAGCCATTCTTCCTCGCCTCTTCCCTAGCCACTCTTCCGCACAGCCCCACTGCTTGCCACTTCCCTAGCCACTCTTCCTCGCCTCTTCCCTAGCCACTCTTCCTTGCCCCACTGCTTGCCTCCCTAGCCACTCTTCCTCGCCTCTTCCCTAGCCACTCTTGCTCGCAGCCCCACTGCTTACCTCTTCCCTAGCCACTCTTCCCTGCCCCACTGCTCCCTAGCCACCCCTCCTCGCCCCACTGCTTGCCTCTTCCCTAGCCACTCTTCCTCGCCACTTCTCTAGCCACTCTTCCTCGCCCCACTGGTTATCCCTTCCCAAGCCACTCTTGCTCGCCTCTTCCCTAGCCACTCTTCCTCGCAGCTGCACTGCTTGCCTCTTCCCTAGCCACTCTTCATCGCCTCTTCCCTAGCCACTCTTCCTCGCAGCCCCACTGCTTGCCTCTTCCCTAGCCACTCTTCCTCACCTCTTCTCTAGCCACTCTTCCTCGCTCCAGTGGTTACCTCTTCCCTAGCCACTCTTCCCTGCCCCACTGCTTGCCTCTTCCCTAGCCACTCTTCCTCACCCTCTGCTTGCCTCTTCCCTAGCCACTCTTCCTCACCCACTGCTTGCCTCTTCCCTAGCCACTCTTCCTTGCCCCACTGCTTGCCTCCCTAGCCACTCTTCCTCATCTCTTCTCTAGCCACTCTTCCTCACTCCAGTGGTTACCTCGTCCTTAGCCACTCTTCCTTGCCCCACTGCTTGCCTCCCTCGCCACTCTTCCTCACCTCTTCTCTAGCCACTCTTCTTCGCTCCAGTGGTTACCTCTTCCCTAGCCACTCTTCCTCGCCTCTTCCCTAGCCACTCTTCCGCACAGCCCCACTGCTTGCCACTTCCCTAGCCACTCTTCCTCGCCTCTTCCCTAGCCACTCTTCCTTGCCCCACTGCTTGCCTCCCTAGCCACTCTTCCTCGCCTCTTCCCTAGCCACTCTTGCTCGCAGCCCCGCTGCTTACCTCTTCCCTAGCCACTCTTCCCTGCCCCACTGCTCCCTAGCCACCCCTCCTCGCCCCACTGCTTGCCTCTTCCCTAGCCACTCTTCCTCGCCACTTCTCTAGCCACTCTTCCTCGCCCCACTGGTTATCCCTTCCCAAGCCACTCTTGCTCGCCTCTTCCCTAGCCACTCTTCCTCGCAGCTGCACTGCTTGCCTCTTCCCTAGCCACTCTTCCTCGCCTCTTCCCTAGCCACTCTTCCTCGCAGCCCCACTGCTTGCCTCTTCCCTAGCCACTCTTCCTCACCTCTTCTCTAGCCACTCTTCCTCGCTCCAGTGGTTACCTCTTCCCTAGCCACTCTTCCCTGCCCCACTGCTTGCCTCTTCCCTAGCCACTCTTCCTCACCCGCTGCTTGCCTCTTCCCTAGCCACTCTTCCTCACCCACTGCTTGCCTCTTCCCTAGCCACTCTTCCTTGCCCCACTGCTTGCCTCCCTAGCCACTCTTCCTCATCTCTTCTCTAGCCACTCTTCCTCACTCCAGTGGTTACCTCGTCCTTAGCCACTCTTCCTTGCCCCACTGCTTGCCTCCCTCGCCACTCTTCCTCACCTCTTCTCTAGCCACTCTTCTTCGCTCCAGTGGTTACCTCTTCCCTAGCCACTCTTCCTCGCCCCACTGCTTGCCTCTTCCCTAGCAACTCTTCCTCCCCCACTGCTTGCCTCTTCCCTAGCCACTCTTCCTTGCCCCACTGCTTGCCTCCCTAGCCACTCTTCCCCACCTCTTCTCTAGCCACTCTTCCTCGCTCCAGTGGTTACCTCTTCCCTAGCCACTCTTCCTCGCCCCACTGCTTGCCTCTTCCCTAGCCACTCTTGCTCGCAGCCCCACTGCTTGCCTCTTCCCTAGCCACTATTCCTCACAGCCCCACTGCTTGCCTCTTCCCGAGCCACTCTAGCTCGCATCCCCACTGCTTGCCTCTTCCCTAGACACTCTTCCTCACAGCCCCACTGCTTGCCTCTTCCCTAGCCACTCTTCCTCGCCTCTTCCCTAGCCACTCTTCCTCGCCGCCGCACTGCTTGCCTCTTCCCTAGCCACTCTTTCTCGCTCCAGTGGTTACCTCTTTCCTAGCCAATCTTCCTCGCAGCCCCACTGCTTGCCTCTTCTCTAGCCACTCTTCATCTCCACACTGCTTGCCTCTCCCCTAGCCACTCTTCCTCTCCCCACTGCTTGCCTCTTCCCCAGCCACTCTTCCTTGCCACTTCTCTAGCCACTCTTCCTCTCCCCACTGGTTACCTCTTCCCAAGCCACTCTTCCTAGTTTCTTCCCTAGCCACTCTTCTTCGCAGCCCCACTGCTTTCTCCTTCCCTAGCCAGTCTTCCTCGCCTCTTCTCTAGCCACTCTTCCTCGCCCCACTGCTTGCCTCTTCCCTAGCCACTCTTCATCGCCCCACTGCTTGCCTCTTCCCTAGCCACTCTTCCTCGTAGCCCCACTGCTTGCCCCTTCCCTAGCCACTCTTCCTCGTCTCTTCTCTAGCCACTCTTCCTCGCCCCACTGGTTATCTCTTCCCTAGCCACTCTTCCTAGTCTCTTCCCTAGCCACTCTTCCTCGCAGCCCCACTGCTTGCCCCTTCCCTAGCCACTCTTCCTCGCCTCTTCTCTAGCCAGTCTTCCTCGCCCCACTGGTTATCTCTTCCCAAGCCACTCTTCCTAGCCTCTTCCCTAGCCACTCTTCCTCGCAGCCCCACTGCTTGCCCCTTCCCAAGCCACTCTTCCTCGCCTCTTCTCTAGCCACTCTTCCTCTCCACACTGCTTGCCTCTTCCCTAGCCACTCTTCCTCTCCCCACTGCATGCCTCTTCTCTAGCCACTCTTCCTCTCCACACTGCTTGCCTCTTCCCTAGCCACTCTTCCTCTCCCCACTGCTTGCCTCTTCCCTAGCCACTCTTCCTCGCAGCCGCACTGCTTGCCTCTTCCCTAGCCACTCTTCCTCGCTCCAGTGCTTGCCTCTTCCCTAGCCACTCTTCCTCGCAGCCGCAGTGCTTGCCTCTTCCCTAGCCACTCTTCCTCTCCCCACTGCTTGCCTCTTTCCTAGCCACTCTTCCTCGCAGCGGCACTTCTTGCCTCTTCCCCGCCTCTTCCCTAGCCACTCTTCCTCCCAGCCGCACTGCTTGCCTCTTCCCTAGCCACTCTTCCTCGCCCCACTGCTTGCCTCTTCCCTAGCCACTCTTCCTCGCAGCCCCACGGCTTGCCTCTTCCCTAGCCACATTTCCTCTCCCCACTGCTTGCCTCTTCCCTAGCCACTCTTCCTAGCCTCTTCTCTAGCCACTCTTCTTCGCCACACTGGTTATCTCTTCCCTAGACACTCTTGCTCGCAGCCCCACTGTTTGCCTCTTCCCTAGCCACTCTTCCTTGCCCCACTGCTTGCCTCTTTCCTAGCCACTCTTCCTCAGAGCACTACTGCTTGTCTCTTCCCTAGCCACTCTTCCCTGCCCCACTGCTTGCCTGTTCCCTAGCCACTCTTCCTCTCCCCACTGTTTGCCTCTTCCCTAGCCACTCTTCCTCTCCCCACTGCATGCCACTTCTCTAGCCACTCTTCCTCTCCCCACTGGTTACCTCTTCCCAAGCCACTCTTCCTAGTTTCTTCCCTAGCCACTCTTCTTCGCAGCCCCACTGCTTGCCCCTTCCCTAGCCAGTCTTCCTCGCCTCTTCTCTAGCCACTCTTCCTCGCCCCACTGCTTGCCTCTTCCCTAGCCACTCTTCATCGCCCCACTGCTTGCCTCTTCCCTAGCCACTCTTCCTCGTAGCCCCACTGCTTGCCCCTTCCCTAGCCACTCTTCCTCGTCTCTTCTCTAGCCACTCTTCCTCGCCCCACTGGTTATCTCTTCCCTAGCCACTCTTCCTAGTCTCTTCCCTAGCCACTCTTCCTCGCAGCCCCACTGCTTGCCCCTTCCCTAGCCACTCTTCCTCGCCTCTTCTCTAGCCAGTCTTCCTCGCCCCACTGGTTATCTCTTCCCAAGCCACTCTTCCTAGTCTCTTCCCTAGCCACTCTTCCTCGCAGCCCCACTGCTTGCCCCTTCCCAAGCCACTCTTCCTCGCCTCTTCTCTAGCCACTCTTCCTCTCCACACTGCTTGCCTCTTCCCTAGCCACTCTTCCTCTCCCCACTGTTTGCCTCTTCCCTAGCCACTCTTCCTCTCCCCACTGCATGCCTCTTCTCTAGCCACTCTTCCTCTCCACACTGCTTGTCTCTTCCCTAGCCACTCTTCCTCTCCCCACTGCTTGCCTCTTCCCTAGCCACTCTTCCTCGCAGCCGCACTGCTTGCCTCTTCCCTAGCCACTCTTCCTCGCTCCAGTGCTTGCCTCTTCCCTAGCCACTCTTCCTCGCAGCCGCAGTGCTTGCCTCTTCCCTAGCCACTCTTCCTCTCCCCACTGCTTGCCTCTTTCCTAGCCACTCTTCCTCGCAGCGGCACTTCTTGCCTCTTCCCCGCCTCTTCCCTAGCCACTCTTCCTCGCAGCCGCAGTGCTTGCCTCTTCCCTAGCCACTCTTCCTCGCTCCAGTGCTTGTCTCTTCTCCAGGCACTCTTCCTCGCTCCAGTGGTTACCTCTTCCCTAGACACTCTTCCTCGCAGCCCTACGGCTTGCCTCTTCACTAGCCACTCTTCCTCGCAGCCCCACTGCTTGCCTCTTCCCTAGCCACTCTTCCTCACCTCTTCTCTAGCCCCTCTTCCTCGCCCCACTGGTTATCTCTTCCCTAGCCAATCTTCCTCGCAGCCCCACTGCTTGCCTCTTCCCTAGCCACTTTTCCTCTCCCCACTGCTTGCCTCTTCCCTAGCCACTCTTCCTAGCCTCTTCTCTAGCCACTCTTCCTCGCCCCACTGGTTATCTCTTCTCTAGCCACTCTTCCTCGCAGTCCCACTGCTTGTCTCTTCACTAGCCACTCTTCCTTGCCCCACTGCTTGCCTCCCTAGCCACACTTCCTCGCCCCACTGCTTGCCTCTTCCCTAGCCACTCTTCATCGCAGCCCCACGGCTTGCCTCTTCCCTAGCCACATTTCCTCTCCCCACTGCTTGCCTCTTCCCTAGCCACTCTTCCTAGCCTCTTCTCTAGCCACTCTTCTTCGCCACACTGGTTATCTCTTCCCTAGACACTCTTGCTCGCAGCCCCACTGTTTGCCTCTTCCCTAGCCACTCTTCCTTGCCCCACTGCTTGCCTCTTTCCTAGCCACTCTTCCTCAGAGCACTACTGCTTGTCTCTTCCCTAGCCACTCTTCCCTGCCCCACTGCTTGCCTGTTCCCTAGCCACTCTTCCTCTCCCCACTGTTTGCCTCTTCCCTAGCCACTCTTCCTCTCCCCACTGCATGCCTCTTCTCTAGCCACTCTTCCTCTCCACACTCTCCGCCTGTTCCCTAGCCATTCTTCCTCACAGCCCCACTGCTTGCCTCTTCCCTAGCCACTCTTCCTCGCAGCCCCACTGCTTGCCTCTTTCAAAGCCACTCTTCCTCGCCGCTTCTCTAGCCACTCTTCCTCGCCCCACTGGTTATCTCTTCCCTGGCCACTCTTCCTCGCAGCTGCACTGCTTGCCTCTTCCCTAGCCACTCTTCCTCACCCCACAGCGCCCTAGCCACCCCTCCTTGCCCCATTGCTTGCCTCTTCCCTAGCCACTCTTCCTCGCCCCACTGGTTATTTCTTCCCTAGCCACTCTTCCTCGCAGCCGCACTGCTTGCCTCTTCCCTAGCCACTCTTCCTCGCTCCAGTGCTTGCCTCTTCTCTAGCCACTCTTCCTCCAAGCCCCACTGCTTGCCTCATCCCTAGCCACTCTTCCTCGCAGCCCCACTGCTTGCCTCTTCCCTAGCCACTCTTCCTTGCCCCACTGCTTGCCTCCCTAGCCACTCTTCCTCGCCCTACTGCTTGCCTCTTCCCTAGCCACTCTTCCTTGCCCCCTGCTTGCCTCCCTACCCACTCTTCCTCGCCCCACTGCTTGCCTCTTCCCTAGCCACTCTTCCTCACCCCACTGCTTGCCTCTTCCCTAGCCACTCTATCTCGCAGCCCCACTGCTTGCCTCTTCCCTTGCCATTCTTCCTAACTCCACTGCTTGCCTCTGCCCTAACCACTCTTCCTCGCTCCACTGCTTGCCTCTTCCCTAGCCACTCTTACTCGCGCCACTGCTTGCCCTTTGCCTAGCCTCTCTTCCTCACAGCCCCACTCCTTGCCTCTACCTAGCCACTCTTCTTCGCCCCACTGCTCCCTAGCCACCCTTCCTCGCCCCACTGCTTGCCTCTTCCCTAGCCACTCTTCCTCGCCCCACTGCTTGCCTCTCCCCTAGCCACACTTCCTCGCCCCACTGCTTGCCTCTTCCCTAGCCACTCTTCCTAGCAGCCCCACTGATTGCCTCTACCCTAGCCACTCTTCCTAGCAGCCCCACTGCTTGCCTCTTCCCTAGCCACTCTTCCTCGCCCCACTGCTTACCTCTACCCTACCCACACTTCCTCACCCCACTGCATGCCTCTTCCCTAGCCACTCTTCCTCACCCCACTGCATGCCTCTTCCCTAGTCACTCTTCCTCGTCCCACTCCTTGCCTCTTCCGTAGGCACTCTTCCTCACCCCACTGCATGCCTCTTCCCTAGCCACTCTTCCTCGCCCCACTGCTTGCCTCTTCCCTAGCCACTCTTCCTCACCCCACTGCATGCCTCTTCCCTAGCCACTCTTCCTCACCCCACTGCTTGCCTCTTCCCTAGCCACTCTTCCTCACCCTACTGGCCGTCTTTTCCCTAGCCTCCCTTCCTCGCAGCCCCACTGCTTGCCTCTTCCCTAGCCACTCTTCCTCACACCACTGCTTGCCTCTTCCCTAGCCACTCTTCCTCGCCTCACTGCTCCCTAGCCACCTTTCCTCGCCCCACTGCTTGCCTCTTCCCTAGCCACTCTTCCTCACCCCACAGCCCGTCTTTTCCCTAGCTATTCTTACTCGCTCCACTGCTTGCCTCTTCCCTAGCCTCTCTTCCTCACAGCCCCACTGCTTGCCCCTTCCCTAGCTACTCTTCCTCGCAGCCCCACTGTTTGCCTCTTCCCTAGCCATCCTTCCTCGCCCACTGCTTCCCTCTTCCCGAGCCACTCTTCCCGCCTCTTCCCTAGCCACTCTTCCTCGCAGCCCCACTGCTTGCCTTTTCCCTAGCCACTCTTCCTCGCTCCACTGCTTGCCTCTTCCCTAGCCACTCTTCCTCACCCCACTGCTTGCCTCTTCCCTAGCCACTCTTCCTCACCCCATTGCATGCCTCTTCCCTAGCCACTCTTCCTCGCCCCACTGCTTGCCTCTTCCCTAGCCACTCTTCCTCACACCACTGCTTGCCTCTTCCCTAGCCACCCTTCCTCGCCTCACTGCTCCCTAGCCACCCTTCCTCGCCCCACTGCTTGCATTTTCCCTAGCCACTCTTACTCGCCCCACTGCTTGCCTCTTCCCTAGCCACTCTTCCTTGCAGCCCCACTGCTTGCTTCTTTCCTCTCCACTCTTCCTCGCCCCACTGATTGTCTTTTCCCTAGCCACTCTTACTCGCTCCACTTCTTGCCTCTTCCCTAGCCACTCTTCCTCGAAGCCCAACTGCTTGCCTCTACCCTAGCCACTCTTCCTCGCCCCACTGCTTGCCTTTTCCCTAGCCACTCTTACTCGCTCCACTGCTTGCCTCTTCCCTAGCCACTCTTCCTCGCTCCACTGCTTGCCTTTTCCCTAGCCACTCTTCCTCGCCCCACTACTTGTCTTTTCCCTAGCCACTTTTCCTCGCTCCACTGCTTGCCTCTTCCCTAGCCACTCTTCCTCACCCCACTGCTTGTCTTTTCCCTAGCCACTCTTCCTCGCCCCACTGCTTGTCTTTTCCCTAGCCACTCTTCCTCGCTCCACTGCTTGCATTTTCTCTAGCCACTCTTACTCGCCCCACTGCTTGCCTCTTCCCTAGCCACTCTTACTCGCAGCGACACTGCTTGTCTTTTCCCTAGCCACTCTTCCTCGCTCCACTGCTTGCATTTTCTCTAGCCACTCTTACTCGCCCCACTGCTTGCCTCTTCCCTAGCCACTCTTCCTCGCAGCCCCACTGATTGTCTTTTCCCTAGCCACTCTTCCTCGCTCCACTGCTTGCCTCTTCCCTAGCCACTCTTACTCGCTCCACTGCTCGCCTCTTCCCTAGCCATTCTTACTCGCTCCACTGCTTGCCTCTTCCCTAGCCACTCTTCCTCGCCCCACTGCTTGTCTTTTCCCTAGCCACTCTTCCTCGCTACACTGCTTGCATTTTCTCTAGCCACTCTTACTCGCCCCACTGCTTGCCTCTTCCCTAGCCACTCTTCCTCGCAGCCCCACTGACTGTCTTTTCCCTAGCCACTCTTCCTCGCTCCACTGCTTGCCTCTTCCCTAGCCACTCTTACTCGCTCCACTGCTTGCCTCTTCCCTAGCCATTCTTACTCGCTCCACTGCTTGCCTCTTCCCTAGCCTCTCTTCCTCGCAGCCTCACTAATTGCCTCTTCCCTAGCCATTCTTACTCGCTCCACTGCTTGCCTCTTCCCTAGCCACTCTTACTCGCTCCACTGCTTGCCTCTTCCCTAGCCACTCTTACTCGCTCCACTGCTTGCCTCTTCCCTAGCCACTCTTACTCGCTCCACTGCTTGCCTCTTCCCTAGCCATTCTTACTCGCTCCACTGCTTGCCTCTTCCCTAGCCACTCTTACTCGCTCCACTGCTTGCCTCTTCCCTAGCCATTCTTACTCGCTCCACTGCTTGCCTCTTCCCTAGCCATTCTTACTCGCTCCACTGCTTGCCTCTTCCCTAGCCTCTCTTCCTCACCCGCCTCCACGCTAGACTTCTCTGCTTTCCATAAGGTGCCTAAACTACAATTTCCGCTGCATGCATTGCCACGTTCCTGTCTCTTGCCTTTTCAGACCATGGTCTGCTGAAGAGCCTGCATCCTATAGTGCTTCAACGCCATTGCATATGGCTGGAGGCACTACACAACTGTTATACACATATGTTTTATGTGAAATAATGTCTACAGCATTATGTTGTCCCTCGTATTCCGTGGCTTCCGGCTGTTGAAGGAGCCTATGGAACTACGCCTGGTTTTCCGTTACTTCAGTGCCAAGATACCTTCGGTGACCGCGTGCTTTAAAAGTTCAATTAACATAACATAACATTTGCACGACTGTGATTTTAAACTACACTAACATGGCGTTAAACCTTTGCTTACCACAACTGAAAAAAGAAGGGTGACGTTCATCTCTTTGTGTAGATCGCTTCGCTGCCATGTGACAGAGGACTCTAATTTCCTGAAAACAGAAGTATTAGCAGAGTACTTTCCTGAGGAGGGTTCAACTGGCCCAGCATCAGCAAGGATGGTCAGTTAAAGTCGCCCGCTCTAGTCAGAGCATTTACGGATGGGAGGTTCTTAACCGGGAGGTTCTACCCGGTTAATCCTGCGCTCAGGCCCCGTTCCCATCCGAGAAAGGCACCGTATGTTACATTATTTCTTTTATGCATTTATTTATTTATTTACTTATATACAGGCAGGAACGATGGTCTTTTGATCCCAAAAAACGTGAAATAGAAAATAAATCAGATTTGACTGGAAGGAGTGAGCTCCTTGCAATGGGGTGAGTTTGAGGGACATTCTAACCAGGTTGTGCAGGGGAGTAAATGGAACAGTCACCAGAGACAATACATGAGTGGGCATACATAGATTAAGGACAATCAACATTAGACCTGTTTAAGTGCAGGTAGGGCTACGGCCAGCTGTGCTTGGGATGTGAGCATGATGGGTGAAGTGCTAGATTGCAGGCCGAGGACGGGAAGGACAGAGGCAGGTCAGAGTTGAGTGAAAAATGTTAGCTATAGGGCAGATCAGAGGTAGGTTAACAGGGTAACTCAGAGGCAAGGAGGTAGGCGTTTAGTTTTGTTTTGAACAAATCGGCAAGGACTGTTCCTCAGATGTCCGGGGGGAAAGAGAGTTCCATGCAAGTGGAGTAAGAGGAGAGAAAGAATGGAAGAGGAAGCACAGGGAGGGCGAGGAGCCACAGGAGTAGTCAAGGAGGCAGAGCAGAGATTACGAGAAGGCTTGTAGAGTTGGATAGAGGAGGATAGATACAGTGGTGCCTTATCATGGAGAGATGAGCGAACCAGGAGAGGACATTTAAATCGGGCCCTGCTTTGCATCATCACCCATCGACCTGGTGACGGTACGAGGAGGTAGGTGTCAACGGAGGAAGTTCCAATAGAGTCCTGATAGCAACGTGAATGATCTGGTTGAGAGGACAGAAAACATAGTCATGGAGAACAAAGAGGCTGCTGACACAGCAGTCCAGTATAGAGAAGACAAGAGTGGTTAAGAGATGCTTGGAGGTGTTGAAAGGAAGGAGGTGCCTGTATTCCAAAATGATACGAGGTTGATGTGAACGGTGGTTGCAGTTTTGGAGATGAAAGTAGAGAAGGTGTGAGAAGGGTCATAGATGACGCTGAGCTTTGTAGCTGAAGAAGAGAAGGGGAGCGTGTCAGGTGGGAACTGGAGAGGCAGGGGAAGAGATGAGAGTATTTGGCAAGGAAGACGAGCACCTCTATTTTGTTAGAGTTTATCTTCAGAGAGTGCAAAGCCATCCAATATTTAATAGCAGAGAAGCAGTTTGAAACTTTAATAAAGAGATCAGAGGAGAGTTCAGGAAAACAGAAGATTTGGTTGACATTTGTGAAAAGTTGGTACGAGAACCCAAATGAGATTAGTGCCCCAAAAGCAGAGGTGTAGAGTGTAAAGAGGAGAGGACCCAATGCAGAGCCTTGTAGAACATCAACAGTTAGAGGAGTTGAGAGGTGTTCTTGCTCCAGGAGACAGAGAATTGGCAAGGTGGCAGCTAGCTTTCAAACCAGGCAAGGGCTCGATCCCAAGAAGAAAGAGTGTATTAAGGAGATAGGAGTGATCAACAGTGTCAAAGGCAGCAGACAGGTCAAGGAGAATTAGGGTAGAGGATAGGTTTGAGTGCTTAGCAGAGCAGATGAACCTGGAGTCATTCACGAAAGCAGTTTCTGTGGAGTGGTCTCAAAGGTTGTGGATGTGTATGAAATTGGTTAGACGGTTGAACACATCCCTTATTGAGCACTGTAGAGTAGTGCGGAAGGAAAGATACAGGGCAAAAGTTAGCCAGTAGGTTTGGGTCAGCTCTTTGCTTTTTTAGGAGAGGGATGACTGTTGCCGTTTTGAAAATTGAGGGATGGAAGCAGAGTTAAAGGGCAGGTTGAAGAGTTTGGTGAGGTGAGTGGCAACTGAAGGGGCAATAGGCTTGAATACCTGAAGAGCAGGAGGGTCTGATGGGGCATAAGAGGAGTTAGCCTTCATCAGTAGAGATAAGACTACTTCAGTATTACTGTGACTAAAGTGGAAGATAGAAACAGGTGGCGGTACCTAAACAGGCTTCCCGGGGTGCTAACAAAAAAGGTTGTTCATTCCTACAACGCGACGCATGCAGCGTTCCGTTGTAGGAAGGAAAAACCTTTACCAGCATGGCCACCATGGAAAGAGAAGGCAGGGCTCCATAAGGAGAGGCTCTTCCCTTTCCATGGCAGCCGTTATGAGCATAGAGGAAGGTGTGGCCGTGGTGGTGAATGCTGCTGCCGCCGCAGTAAGGTAAGTTTGAGGGTGGGGGGTTAAAAATATAAAAAAGTAGATGGGAGGAGGTGGGGGTAGATGGTGGCGGGGAGGCGGCCATCAGGTGGCTCGGACCGCAGGCTTACACTAATGGTTCCTAGCCACCTGATTGGCTGGTTCCCCTCTGCCGGGTGCTATTGGAGATAATCGGCCTGCACACAAAGCTCTGGCCTAGGGCCCTGACCCTAGGGCTAATATAGGGCTTTCTGGGTTTCTTTTTCTCCTGTGTTGTCTGCATTTCCCTCTGACATTGTATCTCATCCTTTTAGTGTGTTATTCTGTGTGCTTGTTGTGTAAGAAGTATTCACACTCATTCCACCCTCACACCCCTTGCATGGTATGTGGTTTGTTGGGTCCTAGCAAACTGAGGATATGTGCTGCCTGACAGGTCACAGCCTATAGTGCTGGGATGAGTGCTTTGGGTGCGGGCGCGGGAAAACTGAGATGTACAATCTTGGGGGATCAGCTGGGTTGGGATGAGGGCATGGTAGTAATGCGGTGTACAGTCTTGGGGGATGAGCTGGTTTGGGGTGAGGGCATGGTAGTAATGCGGTGTGCAATCTTGGGGGATCAGCTAGTTTGGGGTGAGGGCATGGTAGTAATGCGGTGTGCAATCTTGGGGGATCAGCTGGTTTGGGGTGAGGGCATGGTAGTAATGCGGTGTGCAATCTTGGGGGATCAGCTGGTTTGGGGTGAGGGCATAGTAGTAATGCGGTGTGCAGTCTTGGGGGATCAGCTGGTTTGGGGTGAGGGCATGGTAGTAATGCAGTGTGCAATCTTGGGGGATCAGCTGGTTTGGGATGAGGGCATGGGAGTAATGCAGTGTGCAGTCTTGGGGGATCAGCTGGTTTGGGGTGAGGGCATGGGAGTACTGAGGTGTGCAGTCTTGGGGGATGAGCTGGTTTGGGATGAGGGCATGGTAGTAATGCGGTGTGCAGTCTTGGGGGATCAGCTGGTTTGGGATGAGGGCATGGTAGTAATGCGGTGTGCAGTCTTGGGGGATCAGCTAGTTTGGGATGAGGGCATGGTAGTAATGCGGTGTGCAGTCTTGGGGGATCAGCTGGTTTGGGGTGGGGGCATGGTAGTAATGCGGTGTGCAGTCTTGGGGGATCTGGTTTGGGGTGAGGGCATGGTAGTAATGCGGTGTGCATTCTTGGGGGATCAGCTGGTTTGGGGTGAGGGCATGGTAGTAATGCGGTGTGCAATGCGGTGTGCAGTCTTGGGGGATCAGCTGGTTTGGGGTGAGGGCATGGTAGTAATGCGGTGTGCAGTCTTGGGGTATCAGCTGGTTTGGGGTGAGGGCATGGTAGTAATGCGGTGTGCAGTCTTGGGGGATCAGCTGGTTTGGGGTGAGGGCATGGGAGCACTGAGGTGTGCAGTCTTGGGGGATCAGCTGGTTTGGGGTGAGGGCATGGTAGTAATGAGGTGTGCAGTCTTGGGGGATCAGCTGGTTTGGGGTGAGGGCATGGCAGTAATGCGGTGTGCAGTCTTGGGGGATCAGCTGGTTTGGGGTGAGGGCATGGCAGTAATGCGGTGTGCAGTCTTGGGGTATCAGCTGGTTTGGGGTGAGGGCATGGCAGTAATGCGGTGTGCAGTCTTGGGGTATCAGCTGGTTTGGGGTGAGGGCATGGCAGTAATGCGGTGTGCAGTCTTGGGGGATCAGCTGGTTTGGGGTGAGGACATGGGAGTACTGAGGTGTGCAGTCTTGGGGGATCAGCTGGTTTGGGGTGAGGGCATGGTAGTAATGCGGTGTGCAGTCTTGGGGGATCAGCTGGTTTGGGGTGAGGGCATGGGAGTACTGAGGTGTGCAGTCTTGGGGGATCAGCTGGTTTGGGATGAGGGCATGGTAGTAATGCGGTGTGCAGTCTTGGGGTATCAGCTGGTTTGGGATGAGGGCATGGGAGTACTGAGGTGTGCAATCTTGGGGGATCAGCTGGTTAGGGATGAGGGCATGGTAGTAATGCGGTGTGCAGTCTTGGGGGATCAGCTGATTTGGGATGAGGGCATGGTAGTAATGCGGTGTGCAGTCTTGGGGGATCAGCTGGTTTGGGATGAGGGCATGGTAGTAATGCGGTGTGCAGTCTTGGGGGATCAGCTGGTTTGGGGTGGGGGCATGGTAGTAATGCGGTGTGCAGTCTTGGGGGATCTGGTTTGGGGTGAGGGCATGGTAGTAATGCGGTGTGCATTCTTGGGGGATCAGCTGGTTTGGGGTGAGGGCATGGTAGTAATGCGGTGTGCAGTCTTGGGGGATCAGCTGGTTTGGGATGAGGGCATGGTAGTAATGCGGTGTGCAGTCTTGGGGGATCAGCTGGTTTGGGATGAGGGCATGGTAGTAATGCGGTGTGCAGTCTTGGGGGATCAGCTGGTTTGGGATGAGGGCATGGTAGTAATGCGGTGTGCAGTCTTGGGGGATCAGCTGGTTTGGGGTGAGGGCATGGTAGTAATGCGGTGTGCAGTCTTGGGGTATCAGCTGGTTTGGGGTGAGGGCATGGTAGTAATGCGGTCTGCAGTCTTGGGGGATCAGCTGGTTTGGGGTGAGGGCATGGGAGTACTGAGGTGTGCAGTCCGGTGTGCAGTCTTGGGGTATCAGCTGGTTTGGGGTGAGGGCATGGCAGTAATGCGGTGTGCAGTCTTGGGGTATCAGCTGGTTTGGGGTGAGGGCATGGAAGTAATGCGGTGTGCAGTCTTGGGGGATCAGCTGGTTTGGGATGAGGACATGGGAGTACTGAGGTGTGCAGTCTTGGGGGATCAGCTGGTTTGGGGTGAGGGCATGGCAGTAATGCGGTGTGCAGTCTTGGGGGATCAGCTGGTTTGGGGTGAGGGCATGGGAGTACTGAGATGTGCAGTCTTGGGGGATCAGCTGGTTTGGGGTGAGGGCATGGTAGTAACGCGGTGTGCAGTCTTGGGGGATCAGCTGGTTTGGGGTGAGGGCATGGGAGTACTGAGGTGTGCAGTCTTGGGGGATCAGCTGGTTTGGGGTGAGGGCATGGTAGTAACGCGGTGTGCAGTCTTGGGGGATCAGCTGGTTTGGGGTGAGGGCATGGGAGTACTGAGGTGTGCAGTCTTGGGGGATCAGCTGGTTAGGGATGAGGGCATGGTAGTAATGCGGTGTGCAGTCTTGGGGTATCAGCTGGTTTGGGGTGAGGGCATGGTAGTAATGCGGTGTGCAGTCTTGGGGGATCAGCTGGTTTGGGGTGAGGGCATGGTAGTAATGCGGTGTGCAGTCTTGGGGGATCAGCTGATTTGGGATGAGGGCATGGTAGTAATGCGGTGTGCAGTCTTGGGGGATCAGCTGATTTGGGATGAGGGCATGGTAGTAATGCGGTGTGCAATTTTGGGGGATCAGCTGGTTTGGGATGAGGGCATGGTAGTAATGCGGTGTGCAGTCTTGGAGGATCAGCTGGTTTGGGATGAGGGCCTGGGAGTACTGAGGTGTGCAGTCCTGGGGTATCAGCTGGTTTGGGGTGAGGGCATGGTAGTAATGCGGTGTGCAGTCTTGGGGTATCAGCTGGTTTGGGGTGAGGGCATGGGAGTACTGAGGTGTGCAGTCTTGGGGTATCAGCTGGTTTGGGGTGAGGGCATGGGAGTACTGAGGTGTGCAGTCTTGGGGTATCAGCTGGTTTGGGGTGAGGGCATGGTAGTAATGCGATGTGCAGTCTTGGAGGATCAGCTGGTTTGGGATGAGGGCATGGGAGTACTGAGGTGTGCAGTCTTGGGGTATCAGCTGGTTTGGGATGAGGGCATGGTAGTAATGCGGTGTGCAGTGTTGGAGGATCAGCTGGTTTGGGGTGAGGGCATGGTAGTGATGCGGTGTGCAGTCTTGGGGGATCAGCTGGTTTGGGGTGAGGGCATGGTAGTAATGCGGTGTGCAGTCTTGGGGGATCAGCTGGTTTGGGGTGAGGGCATGGTAGTAATGCGGTGTGCAGTCTTGGGGGATCAGCTGGTTTGGGGTGAGGGCATGGTAGTAATGCGGTGTGCAGTCTTGGGGGATCAGCTGGTTTGGGGTGAGGGCATGGGAGTACTGAGGTGTGCAGTCTTGGGGGATCAGCTGGTTTGGGGTGAGGGCATGGTAGTAATGCGGTGTGCAGTCTTGGGGGATCAGCTGGTTTGGGGTGGGGGCATGGGAGTACTGAGGTGTGCATTCTTGGGGGATCAGCTGGTGTGGGGTGAGGGCATGGTAATAATGCGGTGTGCAGTCTTGGGGGATCAGCTGGTTTGGGGTGAGGGCATGGGAGTACTGAGGTGTGCAGTCTTGGGGGATCAGCTGGTTTGGGGTGAGGGCATGGGAGTACTGAGGTGTGCAGTCTTGGGGGATCAGCTGGTTTGGGGTGAGGGCATGGGAGTACTGAGGTGTGCAGTCTTGGGGGATCAGCTGGTTTGGGGTGAGGGCATGGTAGTAATGCGGTGTGCAGTCTTGGGGGATCAGCTGGTTTGGGGTGGGGGCATGGGAGTACTGAGGTGTGCAGTCTTGGGGGATCAGCTGGTGTGGGGTGAGGGCATGGTAATAATGCGGTGTGCAGTCTTGGGGGATCAGCTGGTTTGGGGTGAGGGCATGGTAGTAATGCGGTGTGCAGTCTTGGGGGATCAGCTGGTTTGGGGTGAGGGCATGGTAGTAATGCGGTGTGCAGTCTTGGGGGATCAGCTGGTTTGGGGTGAGGGCATGGTAGTAATGCGGTGTGCAGTCTTGGGGGATCAGCTGGTTTGGGGTGAGGGCATGGGAGTACTGAGGTGTGCAGTCTTGGGGGATCAGCTGGTTTGGGGTGAGGGCATGGTAGTAATGCGGTGTGCAGTCTTGGGGGATCAGCTGGTTTGGGGTGGGGGCATGGGAGTACTGAGGTGTGCAGTCTTGGGGGATCAGCTGGTGTGGGGTGAGGGCATGGTAATAATGCGGTGTGCAGTCTTGGGGGATCAGCTGGTTTGGGGTGAGGGCATGGGAATACTGAGGTGTGCAGTCTTGGGGGATCAGCTGGTTTGGGGTGAGGGCATGGCAGTACTGAGGTGTGCAGTCTTGGGGGATCAGCTGGTTTGGGGTGAGGGCATGGGAGTACTGAGGTGTGCAGTCTTGGGGGATCAGCTGGTTTGGGGTGAGGGCATGGGAGTACTGAGGTGTGCAGTCTTGGGGGATCAGCTGGTTTGGGGTGAGGGCATGGGAGTACTGAGGTGTGCAGTCTTGGGGGATCAGCTGGTTTGGGGTGAGGGCATGGGAGTACTGAGGTGTGCAGTCTTGGGGGATCAGCTGGTTTGGGGTGAGGGCCCCAGGGGGCATGGGTGGCTGCAGCTGAGGCATGAGAGTACTGAGATGAGAGAGTGCATTGTGACCTCCAGAGGGTCCAGGTCACTGGGGATGAGGGACTGCAAGCTCTTATATATGCCCCCTTATGGACAGGGCTCAAAATGTATGCTGACCTCTCTTTATTGTCCAGGAGGTGGTGCAATGGGCCGAGTGAGAATGTAAAGCCATGTGGAATGTTTGCCAGGAAAGCTCCTACTGGTGCTGCCAAAGCAAGTGGGAGAGGGACCATTGCCTAGACAGATGTCCCCAAGTCTCCCTGGCAGGGCCGGAGTAAAGGGAAAATGAAACAGGACGATACACAGCCCTGGACTCCTAGAGCAAAAAGAAACAAGTATTGCACATTTTCCTTCTTTTGCATTTTGGGCCTTTACAGTCGCTCCTTTTGGTCCAACGCACTGACCCCCAAGGTGTAGCTTGGGAGCAACACGTTGCTCGCGGCTCTCTAAGTGGTTGCTCGTCAGTTGCTCTGGTCCATGGTGTGGAAGCCTAGAAGGAGGTGCTGAAGGGCGGGGACCTCAGTAGCAGCGTATCCAGGACAGAGTCCTGGACTGTACGGGAATGTTGGACAATGAACAGGCTGTGGTTCCAGTTGTCAGATACTTAGGAGGTAACCTCCAAAGCCCCAGTCAAGATATCTGTAAAGCCTACCTTGTAACAACCAGTATTACTTCATCAATATGTATTTAATCATATTGCTCCATCTAGGTAGAAACATTTAAAAACATGTATCATATTACATGAAATTCACATAGAACAAGCCCAAAATAAAAAATAAACAGCTTTAACATATTCAAACAAGCGGTATATAAAAACCTGATCATTGCAATGATTTATATAAAGCATAGCTCCCATGTATGTCCACACTTATGCAAAACAGAGAAACCACGATAAATGAACAGAAAATACGCAAATCTTCACCGACTCCCAATTTGCAGGCACACTTTGTGCTTCCTGCTGCGCCCCTTCTTCACTTATTGAGGGGTTGGTAGATTTAAATGTACCACTTGCATCAGCCTCTCGCCTACTTGGGATATTATTTCACAGTTTTCTCCTGGCCGTCTTATACGTGTATGTAAGTCTGTATATAAAGCGAAGGAGGGCAGCTTATGTATATTTTGGACATCTACGTCTCTCTCCATCGGACAAGCTCTTGCTTTAAGAGCTATTTTGAGTTGACTTTAATGTGCCAAATGTAGTTATATCGCCCCTTATCCGAATGGATAGTGTCTTACAAAGCCTGTACCACAGGTAATGTTCTACTTTCCCAGGGGAGGCTCCTATCGTGCTCGCACTGATATTAACGTCATGATTAGCAGAAAATCCCAGATGTGCTTTTAAAAAATACATTACAAATCTTAACCCAGTCGACTCCTTCAAACTGAACACCCCCAATTCAGATTATAAGGTGCACACAAGTTTACCTGGAGGGTGAACTGCTATCTGGCGCAAGAACATATGTTGCAACCCCTCCAGGACATGACAGCTCAAACCACCTAGTTTTGCTGGAATAAAACAAGGCAAGTGTCCAATCGGAGTGCCCCCGAATTGAAACTAAAATTTAAAAAGCCCTTGAATCCTTAAGGGAGTTTATAAATCTCTATGTAGTGTGCTTTTACAAATTCATTAAAACTCTGCAGTCAGCAGTTTGCCCTGAGAATTTTAAGTGACTGGGAAAATCTGGTTCAGCAAGTTTGGAGGCTGGATGAGGAGTAATGATGAACCAAGCAGATTGGCAGCGAGCGACTGACCTAGGGTTTATGGCCTGGTAGCTCTGCATAGAGCAGATGTACTCTCCTTTAGGTGCATGGGAGCTTGCAGAAGGGTTCTGGCCATTTGTTTTGACCAACAATATACAACAATAAACAATGGGGTGAGGTAACGCTCGAGGCCAGAGTGACCGATGCTCACAGGTTTTGATGTGCTGTGCATGCTGAAATGGTAGTCCTTTAGATTGCAATGTTTCGAGACACCAGTAAAACTGGGGTGGATGAGATGCCTATAAAACGTTCAAAGGGAACCTGTTTATTCTGCTCTCTCTCATGTCATTTGACGTGTCCGTGCAAACCATGTGCAAATTACATTTAGGATTAAGAGGTCTCAGACCAGCCGGGACCTGTAATGAATTATGTTTCTGGGTGAATGTTTAATTGTGTGATGATGTCATGACCTGCCACAGACAAATCCTAAAAAGAGGTAAAGAGGGTAGTTAAGATAACAACAACCAATGGGAATGGAGGAATTGAAGAAAGATTGTATTTCTTGTGTAGGTTTTGATCAATCCTGTATGGGGGATGGATTCTAATAAAATGTATGGGAGTGTTTTAACTATTGCAAAAATGTATATAATGTGTCATCTTGTGTAGTTCAGGAGACTTGAGTTAGTTGGACTCCCTAGGGTCATCTAGACCCTCCCGAGTGTTTGTACAATAAACTTTTTTAATGGACAAAACGTGCATTTGCTTCTTAAGAGGTGGGCCTACTCTGGGTTAAGGTGATTGGAGGCCCGGCCATGCAATGCCCTTTCAGCTGTTGTCTTAAAATTATTGACCAAAGCACCGCTCAGTGAGAAGAGTAGGCTCAAATAAAAACGAGACAACCTCCTCATCTCTACATTCATTTAAAAACCAGCTACAAGGTTTCACCATTTTTCCGAACTCCATCATTTTGTTTTTATCATATTTAATTTCAAACTATAGTTCCCAAAATAGTCATATGTGTATAGCAGATCCTGTTGGAGACCTGTGGGGGTCAGGGGTTAAGTCCAAAATGGCTGTCATCGACATAGAGAAACATGCTAAAAAATGCACTCTTCAGAGAGCGTGGATTCACTTTTCTAAAAAAAGTACTAGAGTGAAAGTCTGAAAGGAATCATCGGGGCCGACTGACATCCCTGCTTTTCACCTTTATTGGTCAATCAATATACAAGGATTCCATAAAACAGCAATAATGACAATGTTTTCATTTTTTATTGATTTGGTTGAAAATGTCAACCTTTCAAAAAGAAGTAAGAATAGTAACGATAAAAACACGATAACACTTTATCCTATATAGTAAAAACATAATAACAATTCATTTTATGAAAAGTCAAAAAGTAAGTAGGCAAAGCAGACACTTTCCTTAACAGCCTTAAACTAAATATTTAGAGCAATATACACCCTAAGGAGAAACGAGGATGACAATGAACAGTACAATGTGATCTCCCAAAAAGACAGAAAATCAATTACAAATACAATAACTCATCTAAAAAGATGACAGTGTGCATGAAGGAAAATAGCAATTGATCATAAAATATACAATGCAAATAATATTCATAATAAGAATAGAAACGTTACAAAAGAGCAGTACATACAATTGCTAAACTCATCCCTTTTCATCAAACTTCTAAAGTGCATCAAATTCATAATGTACAGTAGCCAAACCCTGAAGCCGCAAGGATTGTTGTACGTAAGGCAGTACAGCCCATGCTACTTGCGGTGTTTCTGCCTTAAGTAGATAACAAAAAAGTGATGCACGATATTGTGAGACGCCTAAACCTCTTAAAACAGGTAGTACAATTCTTGCTCTAACGTGTGCATATGTCGGGCAAAAAAACATAAAATGGGCTCAAGCTTCTATTTCCGCATTGCAAAGTATACATCTCTGTCGTGTCTTGATTTTCTGCTGCTGAGCAAAGCGGGCCCTGGGCAGAGAGACTTCTGGGAAAGCGTCTGGCATATAGCTGCAAGCACTACTTCCATTGCCCAATACTGCTTCCGGATCCCTGATTTCATTGATCTCTGTATACACCCTGGGGACTGGAGGTTACGAGCCACATGATCAAAACGTTCAAGCATCCGCATACTCTTTATCATACTCAGGGAACTTGAATCACCCGCCCCCCCTAACTGACCTCTGTGTTAAGGACCAATCTTGGTGCACTAAAATCCAGGAAGCGTTGGCCAATAAAATTCCCCTCCTTCAAAAGAAAATCACTGATAAAAAAACTCTCACTGCCACCTCAAAATGAATCCTACAAAACTGATGCCAAGACCCCCATCACTACCCAACGCTTTCAGTTTACACCAGGATCTCCCTGCGAGGTACTAAAAATGATAGCGTCTCTCAAACCATCAAACTGCCAAGGATACTCCTGCCCTGCGGCAGTCATCAAGTACGCAGCGAGCATCCTCGCTCCCTTCATCACGTCACTCATTAATGCCTCCTTCCATACCTGCACTGTGCCAACCAATCTGAAGAACTGATGGGTGCTACCCCTGCTAAAAAACGACCCTAGTATACCCACCAACTTCAGGCCCATTACCACTGTCCCCTTCCTGCTGAAGATTATAGACAAAGCTGCCTATAAATCAAATACAATATTTCCAAGAGACTAACAAAGGCCTCTGTCAGTCAGGCTTCAGGCCTCACCACAGCACTGAAACAGCTTTGATTGACCTAAACATGCAAATCGGCAACCTTAAAGATAAAGGAAATTCAGCACTCCTACTCCTTCTGGACCCGTCGGCCGTGTTCGACTTGGTCGACCATAAGGTCCTTTGCAACCATCTCTCCACCACATCACACTTCTTACCAGAAGCCACAGCTTGGATCAAATCATTCCTAAGTAACAGGTCGATGACCTTGTCCCTCTTACATGTGGAGTTTCACAAGGATCATGCGTATCTCCAACTATGCAAAGGAAAGCAGAGATCCAGGCTCCAGAGATCCAGGCTGCAGCAGAGATCCGGGCTCCAGAACAGTACAGAGCCTCTGCAAAGGAAAGCAGAGATACAGGCTCCAGAGATCCAGGCTGCAGCAGAGATCCGGGCTCCAGAACAGTACAGAGCCTCTGCAAAGGAAAGCAGAGATACAGGCTCCAGAGATCCAGGCTGCAGCAGAGATCCAGGCTCCAGAACAGTACAGAGCCTCTGCAAAGGAAAGCAGAGATACAGGCTCCAGAGATCCAGGCTGCAGCAGAGATCCGGGCTCCAGAACAGTACAGAGCCTCTGCAAAGGAAAGCAGAGATACAGGCTCCAGAGATCCAGGCTGCAGCAGAGATCCAGGCTCCAGAACAGTACAGAGCCCCTGCAAAGGAAAGCAGAGATACAGGCTCCGGAGATCCAGGCTGCAGCAGAGATCCGGGCTCCAGAACAGTACAGAGCCTCTGCAAAGGAAAGCAGAGATACAGGCTCCAGAGATCCAGGCTGCAGCAGAGATCCGGGCTCCAGAACAGTACAGAGCCTCTGCAAAGGAAAGCAGAGATCCGGGCTCCAGGACAGAACAGGGCCTATGCAAAGGAAAGCAGAGATCCAGGCTCCAGGACAGAACAGGGCCTATGCAAAGGAAAGCAGAGATCCAGGCTCTAGGACAGAACAGGGCCTCTGCAAAGGAAAGCAGAGATCCAGGCTCCAGGACAGAACAGGGCCTATGCAAAGGAAAGCAGAGATCCAGGCTCCAGGACAGAACAGGGCCTATGCAAAGGAAAGCAGAGATCCAGGCTCCAGGACAGAACAGGGCCTATGCAAAGGAAAGCAGAGATCCAGGCTCCAGGACAGAAGAGGGCCTAGGCAAAGGAAAGTAGAGATCCGGGCTCCAGAACAGAACAGGGCCTATGCAAAGGAAAGCAGAGATCCGGGCTCCAGGACAGAACAGGGCCTATGCAAAGGAAAGCAGAGATCCAGGCTCCAGGACAGAACAGGGCCTAGACAAAGGAAAGCAGAGATCCGGGCTCCAGGACAGAACAGGGCCTATGCAAAGGAAAGCAGAGATCCAAGCTCCAGGACAATACAGCGCCTATGCAAAGGAAAGCAGAGATCCAGGCTCCAGAGATCCAGGCTGCAGCAGAGATCCGGGCCCCAGAACTGTACAGGGCCTATGCAAAGGAAAGCAGAGATCCAGGCTCCAGGACAGAACAGGGCCTATGCAAAGGAAAGCAGAGATCCAGGCTCTGGGACATAACAGGGCCTATGCAAAGGAAAGCAGAGATCCAGGCTCCAGGACAGAACAGGGCCTATGCAAAGGAAAGCAGAGATCCATGGTGCAGGACAGTTCAGGGCCTATGCAAAGGAAAGCAGATATCCAGGCTCCAGGACAGTACAGGGCCTATGCAAAGGAAAGCAGAGATCCAGGCTCCAGGACAGAACAGGGCCTATGCAAAGGAAAGCAGAGATCCAGGCTCTGGGACATAACAGGGCCTATGCAAAGGAAAGCAGAGATCCAGGCTCCAGGACAGTACAGGGCCTATGCAAAGGAAAGCAGAGATCTGGGCTCCAGGACAGAACAGGGCCTATGCAAAGGAAAGCAGAGATCCAGGCTCCAGGACAGAACAGGGCCTATGCAAAGGAAAGCAGAGATCCATGGTGCAGGACAGTTCAGGGCCTATGCAAAGGAAAGCAGATATCCAGGCTCCAGGACAGTACAGGGCCTATGCAAAGGAAAGCAGAGATCCAGGCTGCAGGACAGAACAGGGCCTAGGCAAAGGAAAGCAGAGATCCGGGCTCCAGGACAGAACAGGGCATATGCAAAGAAAAGCAGAGATCCAGGCTCCAGGACAATACAGCACCTATGCAAAGGAAAGCAGAGATCCAGGCTCTGGGACATAACAGGGCCTATGCAAAGGAAAGCAGAGATCCAGGCTCCAGGACAGAACAGGGCCTATGCAAAGGAAAGCAGAGATCCATGGTGCAGGACAGTTCAGGGCCTATGCAAAGGAAAGCAGATATCCAGGCTCCAGGACAGTACAGGGCCTATGCAAAGGAAAGCAGAGATCCAGGCTCCAGGACAGAACAGGGCCTATGCAAAGGAAAGCAGAGATCCAGGCTCTGGGACATAACAGGGCCTATGCAAAGGAAAGCAGAGATCCAGGCTCCAGGACAGTACAGGGCCTATGCAAAGGAAAGCAGAGATCTGGGCTCCAGGACAGAACAGGGCCTATGCAAAGGAAAGCAGAGATCCAGGCTCCAGGACAGAACAGGGCCTATGCAAAGGAAAGCAGAGATCCATGGTGCAGGACAGTTCAGGGCCTATGCAAAGGAAAGCAGATATCCAGGCTCCAGGACAGTACAGGGCCTATGCAAAGGAAAGCAGAGATCCAGGCTCCAGGACAGAACAGGGCCTAGGCAAAGGAAAGCAGAGATCCGGGCTCCAGGACAGAACAGGGCCTATGCAAAGGAAAGCAGAGATCCAGGCTCTGGGACATAACAGGGCCTATGCAAAGGAAAGCAGAGATCCAGGCTCCAGGACAGTACAGGGCCTATGCAAAGGAAAGCAGAGATCTGGGCTCCAGGACAGAACAGGGCCTATGCAAAGGAAAGCAGAGATCCAGGCTCCAGGACAGAACAGGGCCTAGGCAAAGGAAAGCAGAGATCCGGGCTCCAGGACAGAACAGGGCCTATGCAAAGGAAAGCAGAGATCCAGGCTCCAGGACAATACAGCGCCTATGCAAAGGAAAGCAGAGATCCAGGCTCCAGAGATCCAGGCTGCAGCAGAGATCCGGGCTCCAGAACAGTACAGGGGCTATTGCAAAGGAAAGCAGAGATCCAGGCTCCAGGGCAGTACGGGGCCTATGTCAAGGAAAGCAGAGATCCAGTCTCCAGGACAGAACAGGGCATATGCAAAGCAAAGTAGAGATCCAGGCTCCAGGGCTGAACAGGGCCTATGCAAAGGAAAGCAGAGGTCCAGGCTCCAGGACAGTACAGGGCCTATGCAAAGGAAAGCAGAGATCCAGGCTGCAGGACAGTTCAGGGACTATGGAAAGGAAAGCAGCGATCCAGGCTCCAGGACAGAACAGGGCCTATGCAAAGGAAAGCAGAGATCCAGGCTCCAGGACAGAGCCTATGCAAAGGAAAGCAGAGATCCAGGCTCCAGGACAGTACAGGGCCTATGCAAAGGAAAGCAGAGATCCAGGCTGCAGAACAGGGCCTATGCAAAGGAAAGCACCGATCCAGGCTCCAGGACAGAACAGGGCCTATGCAAAGGAAAGCAGAGATCCAGGCTCCAGGACAGAACAGAGCCTATGCAAAGGAAAGCAGAGATCCAGGCTCCAGGACAATCCAGGGCCTATGCAAAGGAAAGCAGAGATCCAGGCTGCAGGACAGTTCAGGGACTATGCAAAGGAAAGCAGAGATCCAGTCTCCATGACAGAACAGATCCTATGCAAAGGAAAGCAGAGATCCAGGCTGCAGAACAGGGCCTATGCAAAGGAAAGCACCGATCCAGGCTCCAGGACAGAACAGGGCCTATGCAAAGGAAAGCAGAGATCCAGGCTCCAGGACAGAACAGAGCCTATGCAAAGGAAAGCAGAGATCCGGGCCCCAGAACTGTACAGGGCCTATGCAAAGGAAAGCAGAGATCCAGGCTCTAGGACAGAACAGGGCCTATGCAAAGGAAAGCAGAGATCCAGGCTCTAGGACAGAACAGAGCCTATGCAAAGGAAAGCAGAGATCCAGGCTCCAGGACAGTACAGAGCCTATGCAAAGGAAAGCAGAGATCCAGGCTGCAGGACAGAACAGGGCCTATGCAAAGGAAAGCAGAGATCCAGGCTCTAGGACAGAACAGGGCCTATGCAAAGGAAAGATCCAGGCTCTAGGACAGAACAGGGCCTCTGCAAAGGAAAGCAGAGATTTGGGCTGCAGGACAGTACAGGGACTAGCAAAGGAAAGCAGAGATCCAGGCTCCAGGACAGTACAGGGCCTATGCAAATGAAAGCAGAGATCCAGGCTCCAGGACAGTACAGCGCCTATGCAAAGGACAGCAGAGATCCGGGCTGCAGTACAGTTCAGGACCTATGCAAAGGAAAGCAGAGATCCAGACTCCAGGAGAGTACAGGGCCTATGCAAAGGAAAGCAGAGTTCCGGGCTCCAGGACAGAACAGGGCCTATGCAAAGGAAAGCAGAGATCCGGGCTGCAGGACAGAACAGAGCCTATGCAAAGGAAAACAGAGAACCAGGCTGCAGGACAGAACAGAGCCTATGCACAGGAAAGCAGAGTTCCGGGCTCCAGGACAGAACAGGGCCTATGCAAAGGAAAGCAGAGATCCAGGCTGCAGGACAGTACAGGGCCTATGCAAAGGAAAGCAGAGTTCTAGGCTCCAGGACAGAACAGGGCCTATGCAAACAAAAGCAGAGATCCAGGCTCCAGGACAGAACAGGACCTATGCAAAGGAAAGCAGAGACCCAGGCTCCAGGACAGGACATGGCCTATGCTTCTGAAAGCAGAGATCCAGGCTCCAGGACAGTACAGCGCCTATGCAAAGGACAGCAGAGATCCGGGCTGCAGTACAGTTCAGGACCTATGCAAAGGAAAGCAGAGATCCAGACTCCAGGAGAGTACAGGGCCTATGCAAAGGAAAGCAGAGTTCCGGGCTCCAGGACAGAACAGGGCCTATGCAAAGGAAAGCAGAGATCCAGGCTGCAGGACAGAACAGAGCCTATGCACAGGAAAGCAGAGTTCCGGGCTCCAGGACAGAACAGGGCCTATGCAAAGGAAAGCAGAGATCCAGGCTGCAGGACAGTACAGGGCCTATGCAAAGGAAAGCAGAGTTCTGGGCTCCAGGACAGAACAGGGCCTATGCAAACAAAAGCAGAGATCCAGGCTCCAGGACAGAACAGGACCTATGCAAAGGAAAGCAGAGACCCAGGCTCCAGGGCAGTACAGGGCCTATGTAAAGGAAAGCAGAGATCCAGGCTCCAGGACAGTACAGAGCCTATGCAAAGGAAAGCAGAGATCCAGGCTGCAGGACAGAACAGGGCCTATGCAAAGGAAAGCAGAGATCTAGGCTCTAGGACAGAACAGGGCCTATGCAAAGGAAAGATCCAGGCTCTAGGACAGAACAGGGCCTATGCAAAGGAAAGCAGAGATTCGGGCTGCAGGACAGAACAGAGCCTATGCAAAGGAAAACAGAGATCCAGGCTGCAGGACAGAACAGAGCCTATGCAAAGGAAAGCAGAGTTCCGGGCTCCAGGACAGAACAGGGCCTATGCAAAGGAAAGCAGAGTTCCGGGCTCCAGGACAGAACAGGGCCTATGCAAACAAAAGCAGAGATCCAGGCTCCAGGACAGAACAGGACCTATGCAAAGGAAAGCAGAGACCCAGGCTCCAGGGTAGTACAGGGCCTATGTAAAGGAAAGCAGAGATCCAGGCTCCAGGATGGAACAGGGCCTATGCAAAGGAAAGCAGAGATCCGGGATCCAGGACAGAACAGGGCCTATGCAAAGGAAAGCAGAGATCCAGACTGCAGGACAGAACAGAGCCTATGCAAAGGAAAGCAGAGATCCAGGCTGCAGGACAGTACAGGGACTAGGCAAAGGAAAGCAGAGATCCAGGCTCCAGGACAGAACAGGGCCTATACAAAGGAAAGCAGAGATCCAGGCTCCAGGAAAGTACAGCGCCTATGCAAAGGACAGCAGAGATCCGGGCTGCAGTACAGTTCTGGACCTATGCAAAGGAAAGCAGAGATCCAGGCTTCAGGACAGTAGAGGGCCTATGCAAAGGAAAGCAGAGTTCCGCGCTCCAGGACAGAACATGGCCTATGTAAAGGAAAGCAGAGTTCCGGGCTCCAGGACAGAACAGGGCCTATGCAAAGGAAAGCAGAGATCCAGGCTCCAGGACAGTACAGAGCCTATGCAAAGGAAAGCAGAGATCCAGGCTGCAGGACAGAACAGGGCCTATGCAAAGGAAAGCAGAGATCCAGGCTCTAGGACAGAACAGGACCTATGCAAAGGAAAGCAGAGATTCGGGCCGCAGGACAGTACAGGGACTAGCAAAGGAAATCAGCGATCCAGGCTCCAGGACAGTACAGGGCCTATGCAAATGAAAGCAGAGATCCAGGCTCCAGGACAGTACAGCGCCTATGCAAAGGACAGCAGAGATCCGGGCTGCGGTACAGTTCAGGGCCTATGCAAAGGAAAGCAGAGTTCCGGGCTCCAGGACAGAACAGGGCCTATGCAAAGGAAAGCAGAGATCCGGGCTGCAGGACAGAACAGAGCCTATGCAAAGGAAAGCAGAGTTCCGGGCTCCAGGACAGAACAGGGCCTATGCAAAGGAAAGCAGAGATCCGGGCTGCAGGACAGAACAGAGCCTATGCAAAGGAAAACAGAGATCCAGGCTCCAGGACAGAACAGGACCTATGCAAAGGAAAGCAGAGACCCAGGCTCCAGGGCAGTACAGGGCCTATGTAAAGGAAAGCAGAGATCCAGGCTCCAGGACAGTACAGAGCCTATGCAAAGGAAAACAGAGATCCAGGCTCCAGGACAGAACAGGACCTATGCAAAGGAAAGCAGAGACCCAGGCTCCAGGGCAGTACAGGGCCTATGTAAAGGAAAGCAGAGATCCAGGCTCCAGGACAGTACAGAGCCTATGCAAAGGAAAGCAGAGATCCAGGCTGCAGGACAGAACAGGGCCTATGAAAAGGAAAGCAGAGATCCAGGCTGCAGGACAGTACAGGGACTAGGCAAAGGAAAGCAGAGATCCAGGCTCCAGGACAGAACAGGGCCTATACAAACAAAAACAGAGATCCAGGCTCCAGGACAGAACAGGACCTATGCAAAGGAAAGCAGAGACCCAGGCTCCAGGGTAGTACAGGGCCTATGTAAAGGAAAGCAGAGATCCAGGCTCCAGGATGGAACAGGGCCTATGCAAAGGAAAGCAGAGATCCGGGATCCAGGACAGAACAGGGCCTATGCAAAGGAAAGCAGAGTTCCGGGCTCCAGGACAGAACAGGGCCTATGCAAACAAAAGCAGAGATCCAGGCTCCAGGACAGAACAGGACCTATGCAAAGGAAAGCAGAGACCCAGGCTCCAGGGTAGTACAGGGCCTATGTAAAGGAAAGCAGAGATCCAGGCTCCAGGATGGAACAGGGCCTATGCAAAGGAAAGCAGAGATCCGGGATCCAGGACAGAACAGGGCCTATGCAAAGGAAAGCAGAGATCCAGGCTGCAGGACAGAACAGAGCCTATGCAAAGGAAAGCAGAGATCCAGGCTGCAGGACAGTACAGGGACTAGGCAAAGGAAAGCAGAGATCCAGGCTCCAGGACAGAACAGGGCCTATACAAAGGAAAGCAGAGATCCAGGCTCCAGGAAAGTACAGCGCCTATGCAAAGGACAGCAGAGATCCGGGCTGCAGTACAGTTCAGGACCTATGCAAAGGAAAGCAGAGATCCAGGCTTCAGGACAGTAGAGGGCCTATGCAAAGGAAAGCAGAGTTCCGGGCTCCAGGACAGAACATGGCCTATGTAAAGGAAAGCAGAGTTCCGGGCTCCAGGACAGAACAGGGCCTATGCAAAGGAAAGCAGAGATCCAGGCTCCAGGACAGAACAGAGCCTATGCAAAGGAAAGCAGAGATCCAGGCTGCAGGACAGAACAGGGTCTATGCAAAGGAAAGCAGAGATCCAGGCTCTAGGACAGAACAGGGCCTATGCAAAGGAAAGATCCAGGCTCTAGGACAGAACAGGACCTATGCAAAGGAAAGCAGAGATTCGGGCTGTAGGACAGTACAGGGACTAGCAAAGGAAAGCAGAGATCCAGGCTCCAGGACAGTACAGGGCCTATGCAAATGAAAGCAGAGATCCAGGCTCCAGGACAGTACAGCGCCTATGCAAAGGACAGCAGAGATCCGGGCTGCAGTACAGTTCAGGACCTATGCAAAGGAAAGCAGAGATCCAGACTCCAGGACAGTACAGGGCCTATGCAAAGGAAAGCAGAGTTCCGGGCTCCAGGACAGAACAGGGCCTATGCAAACAAAAGCAGAGATCCAGGCTCCAGGACAGAACAGGACCTATGCAAAGGAAAGCAGAGACCCAGGCTCCAGGGTAGTACAGGGCCTATGTAAAGGAAAGCAGAGATCCAGGCTCCAGGATGGAACAGGGCCTATGCAAAGGAAAGCAGAGATCCGGGATCCAGGACAGAACAGGGCCTATGCAAAGGAAAGCAGAGATCCAGGCTGCAGGACAGAACAGAGCCTATGCAAAGGAAAGCAGAGATCCAGGCTGCAGGACAGTACAGGGAATAGGCAAAGGAAAGCAGAGATCCAGGCTCCAGGACAGAACAGGGCCTATACAAAGCAAAGCAGAGATCCAGGCTCCAGGAAAGTACAGCGCCTATGCAAAGGACAGCAGAGATCCGGGCTGCAGTACAGTTCAGGACCTATGCAAAGGAAAGCAGAGATCCAGGCTCTAGGACAGAACAGGGCCTATGCAAAGGAAAGATCCAAGCTCTAGGACAGAACAGGGCCTATGCAAAGGAAAGCAGAGATTCGGGCTGCAGGACAGTACAGGGACTAGCAAAGGAAAGCAGAGATCCAGGCTCCAGGACAGTACAGGGCCTATGCAAATGAAAGCAGAGATCAAGGCTCCAGGACAGTACAGGGCCTATGCAAAGGAAAGCAGAGTTCCGGGCTCCAGGACAGAACAGGGCCTATGCAAAGGAAAGCAGAGATCCGGGCTGCAGGACAGAACAGAGCCTATGCAAAGGAAAACAGAGATCCAGGCTGCAGGACAGAACAGAGCCTATGCAAAGGAAAGCAGAGTTCCGGGCTCCAGGACAGAACAGGGCCTATGCAAAGGAAAGCAGAGATCCAGGCTGCAGGACAGTACAGGGCCTATGCAAAGGAAAGCAGAGTTCCGGGCTCCAGGACAGAACAGGGCCTATGCAAACAAAAGCAGAGATCCAGGCTCCAGGACAGAACAGGACCTATGCAAAGGAAAGCAGAGACCCAGGCTCCAGGGTAGTACAGGGCCTATGTAAAGGAAAGCAGAGATACAGGCTCCAGGACAGAACAGGGCCTATGCAAAGGAAAGCAGAGATCCGGGATCCAGGACAGAACAGGGCCTATGCAAAGGAATGCAGAGATCCAGGCTGCAGGACAGAACAGAGCCTATGCAAAGGAAAGCAGAGATCCAGGCTGCAGGACAGTACAGGGACTAGGCAAAGGAAAGCAGAGATCCAGGCTCCAGGACAGTACAGGGCCTATGCAAAGGAAAGCAGAGATCCAGGCTCCAGGAAAGTACAGCGCCTATGCAAAGGAAAGCAGAGTTCCGGGCTCCAGGACAGAACAGGGCCTATGCAAAGGAAAGCAGAGATCCAGGCTCCAGGACAGAACAGGGCCTATGCAAAGGAAAGCAGAGATCCAGGCTCCAGGACAGAACAGGGCCTATGCAAAGGAATGCAGAGATCCAGGCTGCAGGACAGAACAGAGCCTATGCAAAGGAAAGCAGAGATCCAGGCTGCAGGACAGTACAGGGACTAGCAAAGGAAAGCAGAGATCCAGGCTCCAGGACAGTACAGGGCCTATGCAAATGAAAGCAGAGATCCAGGCTCCAGGACAGTACAGGGCCTATGCAAAGGAAACCAGAGTTCCGGGCTCCAGGACAGAACAGGGCCTATGCAAAGGAAAGCAGAGATCCGGGCTGCAGGACAGAACAGAGCCTATGCAAAGGAAAACAGAGATCCAGGCTGCAGGACAGAACAGAGCCTATGCAAAGGAAAGCAGAGTTCCGGGCTCCAGGAAAGAACAGGGCCTATGCAAAGGAAAGCAGAGATCCAGGCTGCAGGACAGTACAGGGCCTATGCAAAGGAAAGCAGAGTTCTGGGCTCCAGGACAGAACAGGGCCTATGCAAACAAAAGCAGAGATCCAGGCTCCAGGACAGAACAGGACCTATGCAAAGGAAAGCAGAGACCCAGGCTCCAGGGTAGTACAGGGCCTATGTAAAGGAAAGCAGAGATCCAGGCTCCAGGACAGAACAGGGCCTATGCAAAGGAAAGCAGAGATCCGGGATCCAGGACAGAACAGGGCCTATGCAAAGGAATGCAGAGATCCAGGCTGCAGGACAGAACAGAGCCTATGCAAAGGAAAGCAGAGATCCAGGCTGCAGGACAGTACAGGGACTAGGCAAAGGAAAGCAGAGATCCAGGCTCCAGGACAGTACAGGGCCTATGCAAAGGAAAGCAGAGATCCAGGCTCCAGGAAAGTACAGCGCCTATGCAAAGGAAAGCAGAGTTCCGGGCTCCAGGACAGAACAGGGCCTATGCAAAGGAAAGCAGAGATCCAGGCTCCAGGACAGAACAGGGCCTATGCAAAGGAAAGCAGAGATCCAGGCTCCAGGACAGAACAGGGCCTATGCAAAGGAATGCAGAGATCCAGGCTGCAGGACAGAACAGAGCCTATGCAAAGGAAAGCAGAGATCCAGGCTGCAGGACAGTACAGGGACTAGGCAAAGGAAAGCAGAGATCCAGGCTCCAGGACAGTACAGGGCCTATGCAAAGGAAAGCAGAGTTCCGGTCTCCAGGACAGAACATGGCCTATGCAAAGGAAAGCAGAGTTCCGGGCTCCAGGACAGAACAGGGCATATGCAAAGGAAAGCAGAGATCCAGGCTCCAGGACAGAACAGGGCCTATGCAAAGGAAAGCAGAGATCCAGGCTCCAGGACAGAACAGGGCCTATGCAAATGAAAGCAGAGATCTATGTTGCAGGACAGTGCGGGGCCTCTGCAAAGGAAAGCAGAGATCCAGGCTCCAGGCTCACCCCAGTGTTTACTTTTCATGAGCACTTTGGCTGATGGAAACTGCAGATGACTGTGTGGGGGAGCTTATCTGTCCTCCACTATAAATATTGGGAGGGAGACAGGATGGTACTGAATGAGTTAGCTCATCTCTCTGATCTGTCATTTCTGCCCCCTCTGGTGCCCAGCATTTTTCTATTTCATGATTGATGGTCTACGCCCTGTTTGGTTCACTTACCCTGTAAACTTCTCTCTTGCCCGCCTCCCCTCATCTCTTCAGAGAGGCTCTTCTTTCATGTGATTGGCTTTCACGTGTGCATGCATCTGGAAGGATGTGAATGGCTGTATGAGCACATGTGCATTTTGGCGCGCATGCATGTGAAAGTCTATAGTTTGCCTGCCTGAAGAGCTATGCTGCATGCGGAAGGTTAGGCTGAGGTCTGTGTGCAGGTGAAAGTCTGCATTGCTCATGCAAAGCTGCAGTGTCATGTTATATGTTGCTGTGGGTACTGCACATGTCACCATTAGGACATCACCAAAAGGCAAGATTATGTTTAACCCACGCATTACCAGGTTCTCTAGTCCGGACCAAGCATGCGATGTGTAGGTAATTAAGGTTACAGTTGGTTGGAGTTATCTGGGTCGGGACTCCCAGTCTACCGCGCACCTTGTTTATGGAGTAGTTGTATGCTAGCCCGCAGCCTGACTCCTGGTTTGTCTGGGGACCAACTCTGGGGTTCCCAATTGGCTGAATGAGTAGGTGGGATGGCAATCCTATTGATGATGTTAGGCGCTGGGAGGATTCAATAATCCAAGGATTTCGCTGATTTGCTAGTGTTAAGTTCATCATCAGGTCTGAAGTGTCATGTTGGCGTTAGAAAATTGTTGCTTTATTATTGTTTTCAACAAAACACCAGAGCATCTAAAGATATTCATGTGGCAGAAAATGCCAGTCGTTCAACCTAGGTGAGTGCACAGTCCAATTAACTGATAAGTACTTCAAATAAAAATGTTCTATTAGCATTCTTAAACTTTTTTACATTTCTAATTTGTGTCGCAATCATTCACGTAAAGTACTGAGATTCCCTTTTGTGTTGAACATGTCCTCTATGTGGATATACAGTATATGTGTTCATTTAAATCACTTGGTGATGGTTTAGTTGTGCTACGTGTTTAGTGATTTCATTTTTTGATCTATGATTTTTGCGGTGATTCTCTCGGGAGATTCAGTTAAGCGGTACTATGTACATACGTTCATGCGTGTTGAAAATCTCTTTAAAAAATCTCTTTCATTTTTTTAGCTATGGTTACAAACCAAGTCTGATGTATTTTGAATAAAATGTATAGACATATTTATATATTTTTTCTGAATTATCGTCTGGAAGTATTTTACTATGTGCATAACATAATACCTATCAGGAAAGGGTCTTCATCTGAAGCATACAATCATTTTTCCACCTTCTGTTCCAGTGGCCAACTTGCCTTCAGCCTCTGGATCTCAGCTTTTATTCGGTTTTCCCATTCACTCCTCTGCAAACTCTCAGCAGTTTACAGAAAGGGGTGGGTGCAAGCCAGCCCCCCATTGGGAACTGTTTTCCAGTCAGGCACTCTGACAAAGGACAGGGGAGTGTTAAGCTCCTCCCCTGCTTTCTGTCCTCAGACACACTGGAGCCTAGGCAGGGACATCCAAGAGTTCCTGCCGAAAGCAACTCTCATTCAGACCCCCCCTCCCAGAATGGTATATGGGCGAACAAAGGACATTCACACAAGTAATGGCAAAAAAATAAAGACAAAGGGTCATATATGTTGAAACATAGGTGACCCTTTTGTGCATAACAGTGTCTGGATGCAGTCTGCGGTAGAAAATAGCACCAAAGTGGTATAGCACGTCCATTGCCATAACATAGGGTTGTCACTGTGACCCAAAGGTTTCAGGAGCCGAGAGAAGGGATACTAGGTAGCCCCTTGGCACACTACATAAATTGGTGTGTGATAATCTCTCAAAAGTTAGTTTAGGAAGGATACAAAGTATCCCTCTATTACTAAGAACAGTAGTTTTTAATAGTCCAAGAATATCAACGGAGAACCCAACTGGTTCCCCGCAACACTGCTGTTAGGCAAGATTGTATGTAGTAACCCTGTGGGAGACTACACCAGCCTTGTCCTCTTGGTAATGGGTAACCCACCTATTGGTATAGGTCTGTACTACACACATTGGTAGAGTGACTGAGCAGCTAGACTTCTCTCGAGGGGTACATGTGAGCTGTAGAGATGTAACACTGAGATTCAGAATTACAAGTATACTAATAACACTTATACTCAAGGTTTTCAGGTAAAATAATTATTTATTTACCACTCACTTTTAAATGAGCCTTGATTAGAAAGGGCAATATGCAACAATAAAATACACTTCACAAAACTTGCTCAGTTTTAAGATGAGCAAGTAGATACCCTTTTGGGATGTCCCACTTCCTACACCCTGAGGTGACTTCGATTTCTAGGCCACTGTGGGCATTTATATATCACTGTTTACACTTGATGCAATACTGAGGTTGTGCTAAAGGTTAGGGGAGGAAAAAGCTTAACCGGTTCTTGCAGCATGTGAATACTTACCAATCTTCCCAATGAGGTCTGGGTCAGACCTTTCCCAGCAATTCAAGTTAAACTTAGGTACCACCTATGAGGGACAGTTAAAACCAGTCAATGGGTCAGAGCCAGGACAGCCAACGTCACTTTGCACAATTGGCAGGTGCACTGGCCGCAGGAGTATGAAGGGAGGATAAGGGGAGCTAAGAGAGCATGTTAGAGGAGGGGGCCGGAGGAGTAAGGAACCTTATATCCTAGTCGGACCGAAATCAGAACAGAGCCGCATCAGGGGAGACTACGCAAGCCGAGCGCTTCAATTCAGGATAGAGATGCAAACTAGCCAACCATACTAACAACTTCCCTTTCTGCATACACCTCTCAAACTCCAAACCAAACACAGTCAAAACCAACAGCACAACAAACCGCACAAACTTCACTACATCGCAACAACAAAACAATAACACACATAGGCCCTCATTACGACCCTGGCGGAAAGTGACTGACCGGACCGCCACAGCGTAAATAGCGTTTCCGCCATTGCACGAAGGAGCAAAGTGCGGCCCATTCCGACCCATCGGGCACGAGCACCACGGCATGGCGGAAGTGCAAAGTCCGCGATGGCGGAAATGACCCCAAAACGGCCCACACCGCCGCCGTACGGCGCCCTAGGTGCAATACCGCCACCCATCACAGCGGACACCGCAGTGTGCGCCTACCGGAAAGTACGGTGACCGGAAATATACGGAAACGGAAGTAAAAACATGGGCCCGGAACGGGAAACATCCCGCCGTACACCTATAAAACCACTAAAACCACACAACCACCAAAAACACTACCCTGAGACACACCCCAACCCGTCATCCACCCTAGCGAAACCAAGAAAAATGGGAAAAGTAGCGAAGAAAGCGTGCGACCGCAAGCGGCAGGTCCACTTCTCCCGTGAGGAACTCACCGTGCTAACAGAGACCCTCCAGGAGAATGCCGCCGCCGCCGTCTTCTCCACGCAAATGACCAGGACGGCACTTGCGAACAAGAAGGCCATATGGGCTCTGGTGGCACAGCGGGTAAGTGCGGTGGGGACCGCACCCCGCAACCCACAGCAATGCAGAAAGCGATGGGACGACCTGCGGATACGCGTCCGCAGCATACTCTCTGCCAACCGCAACATTGCCACAGCCACCGGGGGAGGTCCTGAATCACCCATCAAGTTGACCCCCTGGGAAGAAATCTGTGCCTCCACCATCGGAATGGAGAGCATAGAGGGAGTCGGAGGGATGGAGAAAGGAGTGCAGACATCCGAAGATTCAGGTAGGTGGGCCAGATAAAACAATGCTAAATCCACAATGTCCAATCATGCGAAGTACCATGTGTCCACATAGTGCAACAGAAACACATGGCCAGGAGAACGTCCACATACATCGGCCTGATAGCGCACGTTAAAACTCACAATAAATACATAAATAATTAAAAACCCCTAAAACACCCACTACACGTGCAGCAGGCACACCCTAACTGCAGGCTGCCAAACAACTGCACCCTCACTCCACACACAAATGAAAGCACCTCCAAGGCCCCGACCCAAATCACCCTCAGGTACCACCCCAATGCATGTGATACAATGCCATTCCAATTCCCACAGACCCATTAATAACCCTCGCCCTCCTTTACTCCACCACAGGGTCCGATCCAAACGACGAGCATCAGGACACCCCTACCAGCACACCTGCAAAGAGGGCCAAGACCAACGGCCAAAGACCCTCCACCTCAGCTGCACGCATCAAGACACGGCAGCAGCACAAATCAGGTGGCAGCACAGAGGAGGGAACATCAACAGGCACCCCAGCAACCAGCATGCCCACACCACCACCACCACCACAGGTCCCCCCAACGGATGCCACAGAAGGCACTGCCTCTGGTGGCAGCAGCACCATAGGTGACACCCCATTGATGGCAGCATGCTCCGACACAGAAGACGGGGATGTCGAAGTCAGATCCATCCATGACCTGTCCCAATCCCCCTGTCTGTCCCATCCCGTACAACATGAGGATACCACGCAGGGGCACCCACAAGACGACGACTGGCCATCCCCCACAAGCCCTGTGGCAAGGCAACATGAGGTCAACAGCCCCTCTGTGACACCCCCGCAAATGGCCATGGCCCAGCAGAGGCAACAGTCCCTCGACCAGTTAATCGTGCAACAGCAGCAACTGGCCACGCTCCTCAAGGACCATGCCGATGAATGTGGGGGCACTAAGGCAGACATAGAAACATCAACTGAGACACTTAGGGCAGAAATGGAGAGAGGTACAGAGACACTAAGGGCACAAATGGAGAGTAGCACCGAGAGCCTGAGAGTCCAAATGGAGAGAAGCACCGAGAGCCTGAGAGTCCAAATGGAGAGAAGCACCGAGAGCCTGAGGGGGGAACTGCATGCGACGTCCAAAGACGTATGTGCCGAACTTGCCGCAGTGCGCCGTGTGCTCACTGAGCTCTCGCAAACCCTTAGGGACATGCATGGACGTGAGCAGGCAGAGACATCATCCGTTGCAAGTTCCGTCCAGGGCAGCCCCCAACGTAGATCTGGGAGGAACCTGCGCTCCACAGGCAGGGGTGCCCCTGATACCCGCAGAGGGGGCTTGCAATAGCGACAGCCCACTGACAATGAGCATCTTTGGACACTGGTGTTCGGGGGGGAGGTAGGAGGGTGGAGGGGGTGTGTTGGGCTCACTTGGGTGGCGGGTCGATAGGGTGTTCAACATGATATCACATATGCCATAAACAGTGCACGATCAACCAATGAGATGTGTGGACATTGATCTTTGTGTACTAGGCCATCATAGGCGTACAGTCCATATTGTGCATGTCCCAGACACACACAGTGCCACGAGTCCCGTGTCCATGTATCAGCCACCAGGCGTGAGTGCTAGAAGCATGCATCAATGAGATGCTGACGAATGTCACGGCCCTCCGGTGCCTCGCAGACTCCTTGAGGTGCTGCCACATCCCCACCCTCATCATGACCATCATCAGGTGCTTGCAGTTCTGCGTCAGGGGGCATGGGCACATTTCTACGTACGCACATGTTGTGGAGCATGACACATGCCATGACCATCTTTGCAACCTTCTCATGGCGGTACAGGAGTGCCCCGCCAGACCTGCTGAGGCAGCGGAAACGAGTCTTCAGTAGGCCGAATGCCTGTTCTATGACTACACGGGTACGTGAGTGGGCATGGTTGTAGTCCTCCTCATGCTGGTCCCGTGGGTTCCGGACTGGTGTGAGGAGCCATCTCTTCAGTGGATACCCAGCATCACCTGTATGTGGACGAGAAACGTATGATGTGGAATGCCATTGCTACGTACGCACCCCCCCCCCCTTCCTGCCAGGTCATTGCCGCATCACATACCCCACATCATCATGCATGAAATGAGACTCACCGAGTAGCCAGGATCTGTTCCCTGCGTGTCGCTCCATGTAGCGTGGTATAGTAGAGTTCCTCAAGACCATAGAATCATGGGTTGATCCAGGGAATCTGGCACAACAATGTGTAATGATCCTGTTGGAGTCACACACCATTTGTACATTCAGGGAATGAAATTGTTTACGGTTGCGGTACTGGGCCTCCATGGCATGTGGGACGACCAATTCCACATGGGTGCAGTCGATGGCACCAATGCAACCCGGTATGCCGGCAAGTGCATGGAATCCCACTTTTGTGTTTGTAATTTCCTGCTCCGAGCGTGGTAGAGAGATGTAGTCGTCTGCGTGCTGCAGGAGGGCATCGAGCACTTGCAATAGTGTCCGTGAGAACAGTGGCTGAGAAATGCCATGCAACTGTCCGACTGTGTGCTGGTAGGTGCCTGTGGCCAGGAAGTGGAGTACAGACACCACCTTCAGTAGGGGTGGGATGGCGGTTGGGCTATCTATCATGCTGACAAGGTCAGCCTGTGTCATGTCCACAATGGCGGCTATGGTGTCCCGGTCCAGACGGTAGAGGGTGTGGATCTGCTCATCAGTGAGGTTGAACGGATGTGCTCGGAGGCGTGGGATTGCGGGCTGCCTGCGTGGTGGTAGTGGCTGTGCTGGCGGCCCTTGCTGGCCCTGCCTTGCCCTCCTCCTCCTCCTGCGTCTCCTCCGTGCGGCCGGTTGTAGTTGGTGTTCGTCTTCTTCTTGGAGTTGGAGTACTTGCAGTGCTATCAGGTCCCCCAGGGCCAACATCGCGAGTCCTGCCGGTAGCATTTCGGAGTGGGTCTGGTTGTGGGAGGAGACTGGGTGTGCAATTTATGTGTTTTCAGGCTGTATGGCCTCCACCTGTGGTGATTCATTCCACCTGTGCAAACTGCTCTCCCCTTTGGCCGAGCACGTCCCGCACACAACGCTGCAATTCGAGGAATGGCATCTTGCTATTGCAATCATGTATTTGTACCCGATGGCCGTGTAACATTGGTTGATATGTTCATTCTGCTGTGGTCCCATTGTTTCACATACTATCTGTGCAGTCGCGAACAGACTTGTGAAGGGTCAGTGGAACGTAGTACTCGAGTAACGGTGGGCCCTCATGCATCACTGTACCGAGTTGCAACGACGGGCGGGGCGTCCCATTTGTGGGTGAAGGCAGTTGCCATTTTCACACACAGCCGCACTAGATGGATTAATTAGTGATTTCAAACGGCCACAGATGCCTCTTCGACGTGATGTTGCAAATGAGGAATTCGAAGGGCGGCGCTTTCGGTTTTCAGCTAGCGGCGAGGAAATGCCCACAGGTCTGACTGCAAATATAACGTTCTATTGTTCAATGTCCTTGAGACAGGGGCCATGGCGAGGATGCAATGATTGATATGAATGGTTTGGGATGCGCAATAGCGACGTGGGCGATGAGGCCGGACGTTCCCAAATACATGTTACTTCACTACACTGGAATTACGGGCTGGGGCACTGTGGATTTTGCAGGCTGCATAACGCACAGACTCAATGGATATTTCTAATGTTATGTGAGTAAATATTCAGGCGTTTTAATCCCGGGATGAGGGAATGATGAATGGATGCATGGGCAGGTGATTTGATACAGAGTTTGCCATGTACAGGGCTTCTTGGAATCTATCCGCCTCCCCTGCGCTATGTGATGCAGGGCTGCCATAGTGGGACCATCGTCTATCTGGCCTTGTTGAGCCCTCCCTGTCTCGACGCGCCCTCAGACACTTGTGTCCATGCACGTTACCAATCCCATCTGATGGATTCTGTTTTGACAGACGCATGCACAGGTACACTCGTTTGTGATGGTGTTTACACCTCGATATAGATGGTTATGAGTCGCAAGTGGTTTTGGGGTGGTGATGATCCTTTGGAGTGGGCTAGCATGCATATGGCTGTGGATTTAGTGTGATCATTGAAGTGAGTTGTTCGGATGTAGTTCTGATTGCCATTCTGTTCTTTTTCTTTTCTTTTGGTTGACAGGTATCTCCTCCCCTTTTGCCACTGCCATCTGTATGCCACTCCTGCAGATGGCTTTTACTCCCGACACCTGCTGCTTCGTGTTAATCAGTGGAGCAGCATTACGGTCTTATGGGACGATCGCCAATGGGCCACATGCCCTTACGCAGTACTGGTGGCTCGGAGCAACATTTCGGCTTTTCAGCTGGACTAGTGCCTCCCCATTGGGACGGCCCTGCGGTTCTGTGCGCTTCCATGTTGCCTTTTCGTACGTGAATGTGGCTCTGTGTACCATGATGGAACAGGGCGTCACACAAGTAGTGGCTGGTCATTTCTTGCGGATGCAGCCCACAATGGTGAAATGTGTTTTGGAGTTCATGTCCTAATGGCTGTATGGGCTTGGTGATTTTGTTGTGCATTAAATTTCTATTCTGATTTGGCCCGTGTAGCGTTCTTCTTTGCAAGTGATGTGGCATATTCCTATTTGGGGAGCGATGTATTGGGAGGAGATCTGCATTGGGTTCCAGCTTCGGAGTTTAGTTGCGTGGTACTGTACTGGGCGCGTTTGCCTACGAAGCCCAGTGAGGTCAGGGATGGGGGCTGCCAATATGACTGTTTGAATGTTGTCATGCTCAGGGGCGGGGGATTGGGTTTTGTGTAACAGATGCCGGTCAGCCAGGTGGACTGGTGGAATGATGTGATTTTCGGAATATTGCTGGTCACAGGTGCCTGTGTTTGCGTGCGTTTCGGGGGGGGGGGACTGTGGTCATGTCCATTGGATTGGCTTCTGTATTCGTGCCATCTGTGCCCTGCAGCTCCCATTGGCCCCTCTTGTGTTTCTTTTGTTCGTTGGCATGCATGGGTGACTTGTACATTTCACTGGTTGCATTGTGACTTCATTGCACCTACGGGGAGTTGTACTTTGTGGGCAGGGAGCGGTGTACAGGCACTCAGTGGGGCCGTTTACGGTTGATTCGCGATGCCGTACTTCTCACCATGGCGGAATGGTACATTCCGCCATGCTTGATGGCGTTAGGTACATGTCCGCTAGGGTCGGAATTAGCGTACCCTTGCGCCATGGTGGTATTTACGGTTTGGCATGGCGCGCGCGCGCGTGCTTGGTGCATTTAGCGTTGGCGTTCACTACGGTGTCGCTAATGGCTTCGTACTTTGCGGTGACGGGTCATAGTCGCACCGAGCGCTATTCGATGGCGGTATTGCATTTCCGCCATCGTTTTCCGAATTCCGCTAGGGTCGTAATGAGGGCCATAGTCTTGCACAACAGCACACAACGACTACCGGCCGCAAACACCCCAGGCCCAGCCAACGGACCCCCCGGGCTGAGGCCGCCAACAGCACATCACTGCTCTCTTGCACTTTTCCTGCTTCCTCCCACTAACTCAACCTGCCCTCCTCTTTCAGAACTGCCAGAGCGCCAAGGGACCACTACGGTGGTGATAGTGCGCGGTACAAATGTCCTTTAACATTAACATTAACCAACTGAGCGCTGATATGTTTAGTCGAGGAATGGATGTTACCATTTCATTTGATATGCACATTTTGCTCATTTAGCACTAAAGGTTTGTCACCCCTACCCTAGAATGTGCTTTGTTCTTCAGCTCAGGTCAGACTGAGCTCTGCTCTGAGCCCAGGGCAGACTGTGGTGTGCTCTGAAGCCCAGGTCAGACTGTGCTCTACTCCCATAGCAGAGGTCAGACTGTGTTCTGCTCCTATAGCAGAGCTCAGACTCCGCTCTACTCCTATAGCAGAGGTGAGACTGTGCTCTGCTCTGAAGCCCAGGTCAGGGCGTGCTCTGCTCCTATAGCAGAGGTCAGACTGTGCACTGTTCTTATACTCCGGCCAGAGTGTGCTCTGCAGTGAAACTCAGGCAAGACTGTTTTGTGATACTAAAGCCCGGGTCAGACTGTGCTCTGCTATTTAGCCCAGGTCAGACTGTGTTCCGCTCCTATAGCAGAGGTCAGACTGTGCTCTGCTCCTATAGCAGAGGTCAGGCAGTGCTCTGCTCCTATAACAGAATTCAGACTGCGTGTTACTTCTATAGCCCAGGTCAGAATGTGCTCTGCTCCTATAGCAGAGATCAGACTGTGCTCTGCTCCTATAGCAGAAGTCAGACTGTGCTCTGCTCCTACAGCAGAGGTCAGACTGTGTTCTGCTCCTATAGTAGAGGTCAGACTGTGCTCTGCTCCTATAGCAGAGGTCAGAATGTGCTCTGCTCTGAAGCCCATGTCAGGCTGTTATCTGCTCCTCAGCCCAGCTCAGACTGCTCTGCTCCTATAATAGAGGCCAGGCTGTGCTCTGCTCCTATAGCAGAGGTCAGACTGTGCTCAACTCCCGTAGCAGAGGTGAGACTGTGCTCTTCTCCTATAGCCTTGGTCAGACTGTGTTCTACTCCTATAGCGCTGGTCAGACTGTGCTCTGCTGCTATAGCCCTGGCCATGCTGTTTTCTGCTCGGGGTCTCTGCCCAGAGTGTGCTTGCTTTGATGGCCCTGCTCACTCTGGGTTCTGCCTGGGCAGTGCTCTGCTCCCATAGTCCTGGTCGGACTGTGCTCTGCTCCCATAGTCCTGGTCGGACTGTGCTCTGTTCCCATAGCCCTGGTGGGGCTGTGCTCTGCTGCTATAGCCCTGGTCACACTGTGCTCTGCTGCTATAGCCCTGGTGCGGCTGTGTTCTGCTGCTATAGCCCTGGTCACACTGTGCTCTGCTGCTATAGTCCTGGTCAGACTGTGCTCTGCTGCGATATCCCTGGTGGGGCTGTGCTCTGCTGTTATAGCCCTGGTCACACTGTGCTCTGCTGCTATAGCCCTGGTCACACTGTGCTCTGCTGCTATAGCCCTGGTCAGACTGTGCTCTGCTGCTATAGCCCTGGTCAGACTGTGCTCTGCTGCTATAGTCCTGGTCAGACTGTGCTCTGCTGCATTAGTCCTGGTCACACTGTGCTCTGCTGCTATAGCCCTGGGCACACTGTGCTCTGCTGCTATAGCCCTGGTGGGACTGTGCTCTGCTGCTATAGCCCTGGTCACACTGTGCTCTGCTGCTATAGTCCTGGTCACACTGTGCTCTGCTGCTATAGCCCTGGTGGGGCTGTGCTCTGCTGCTATAGCCCTGGTCACGCTGTGCTCTGCTGCTATAGCCCTGGACACACTGTGTTCTGCTGCTATAGCCCTGGTCACACTGTGTTCTGCTGCTATAGCCCTGGTGGGGCTGTGCTCTGCTGCTATAGCCCTGGTCACACTGTGCTCTGCTGCTATAGCCCTGGTGGGGCTGTGCTCTGCTGCTATAGTCCTGGTCACACTGTGCTCTGCTGCTATAATCCTGGTCAGACTGAGCTCTGCTGCTATAGCCCTGGTGGGGCTGTGCTCTGCTGCTATAGCCCCACCCCCCGTGCACCTGTGTTCTCGAATGAATGAAGAGTCCTGCTGTGCAGTGATTCTTACCATCGTAAATGCGTGTGCAGCAGCAGGACGCTCCAATGACGGCAGCTTGGACACTTACGTCAGTTTTTGTGCTGCAACAATTTTTATTACACAAACTGGTTCTTTATAAATATCGATCCGCAGGATGTTATAAGCACATCGTTGTCAGCATTTGCTTTTTAGGGGTGACTCTCGGGCGGGGCTCGGCTAGGGTTCGCCCACGTTCAGCTGGAAGCACCCCTAAAAACTGAAATCCTGAGTGGCGATCCAAGCGATAGGATGCTTGAACCCCCGAACCCCAAAGACGAGGGAACCCTGCACAGGGGGAAGAGAGCCTAGGACATGTCCCTTCTCGTGCAACTCACGAGTCTCCATCGGTCTCCAGTCCCAGGATCATCTCCCACCAGAGTGACTCAGGGGGTCCTAAAGGCGTGTGGACCCTGCCCCGCCGCTCCCCCACACATGTTCCCCTCACAGTCCAGTCCCAACATCATATCCCACCAGAGTGACTCAAGGGGTCCTCGAGGCGTGTGGACCCTGCCCCGCAGCTCCACCACACATGTTCCCCTCACAGTCCAGTCCCAACATCATCTCCCACCAGAGTGACTCAGGGGTCCTCGAGGCGTCCTGACCCTGCCCCGCCGCTCCCCCACACATGTTCCCCTCACAGTCCAGTCCCAACATCATCTCCCACCAGAGTGACTCAGGGGGTCCTAAAGGCGTGCGGACCCTGCCCCGCCGCTCCCCCACACATGTTCCCCTCACAGCCCAGTCCCAGGATCATCTCCCACCAGAGTGACTCAAGGGGTCCTCGAGGCGTGTGGACCCTGCCCCGCCCCTCCCCCACGCATGTTCCCCTCACAGTCAGCTGCCCGGGCGCCCTCTGCCCTACCCCCACATAACTGACCATCCTCTTCCCTCATCACCCGATGCCTGAACCAGTCCTCCTCTTTGCTTTGCATGGACACACCCTTCCACCCTCCATTCTGACCCCCTAAATTCGCTGCTTAATTTGCAATAGAACACGTGCCAGAGCCCAAATATTTTCAAGCACACCTGGGACACATCAAGGTGGGCAACTTCCGGCCCCTATTGCTAGTACCGGTGGCTGACCCCCAGGGTGCCATCATATTTAGGGTGAAGCTGCAGCTCCCCCTGGTATTGTAGGGGATGGATTCACTACCTATGACAGAGGTGCAATTTTCCCAAAAAAATACTAGTGTGAGGCAAACGTCTGAGGGCTTCCTTTGAGTCATTGTTACCATTTTGCTCGGATTCTTGAGGATGAACAAGGCCACCCTCTATCCACACAAAAAAGAGCAATCACACTTTCCTCCTGCGGTAAACTGACTGACAAGTGCAGGAAAAATAATTCCTGAACTGATGAACTTGCCTTTCAAACACTGCAGCAAAATATGTGTGTATAGGTGGGTATTCATGCCAGCCACTCCTTGCCCAAGTGTTGGTGCTTCTGGCTGGCGACTGTCCTCTTGTAGTCAACCCACACCTACTGTGGCAATGTTGCTGCTTATGAGGGTAGTGCCGCTGCACCAGTGTTACTCAGGATGACCACCACAAGCACCCAGCATTGTCACCTTCCAACTCATTGTTTCCAACAAAACTGCGAACTAACACTGTCCCACCCATGCGCCATCAGGCTCATGAAAAACAATGAGCCAGCCGAGGCGAAGACATGTGTCCCGGTACACACTGTTGTTGCTTGCTGTGTGACGACTACTGAATGGAAGTTGAAATAGTAAAGTTGCCAAAGCATCACATCATAATCAGACTGAATCTGAAAAAATAAGTGCTGGGGCTCAGAAATAAGTGCCTGTACTCAGAAATAAGTGCCAGGGCTCAGAAATAAGTGCCTGGGCTCAGAAATAAGTGCTGGAGCTGAGCCCTGCCAAACACCCCCACAAATTAAGCAATGCCGAAATGTGAAGACCCCTTATGATTCCCAAGAACTTCAGACATTCGTAAAGCCCCAAAGGAGAACCCTCAAAAACACACCCTTGAGCAAACATCGCTCCCACAAAGACCGGACCGAACCCTTAAAGTAAATACCTACGAATCTGGCAAGAAAAGAACTCTGGCTCAGAAGAAAAGAGGCATTTTGGATAAACACAGGAAAGGCTCTTCTTGGTCTTAATAGTGAAAAGGAGATGGGTCTGTTAATAGCAATGCTATGCTGTATGTTGGGTCACTCTGCTTTGTTCAGTGTCAAATCTCCACCGTGATGGTCTCAAAACGCCGGTGATCAAAATGACATAAAAGGTATTCAAACTACCCGAGAAATCACATGTGTGAAGAGACCAACACTGTTCAGACCCATGAACAATACATGGGAAAAGTTGATTTCAGCTGAAAATGCCAACAATGCGTGCCAAATCACCTGGACGCAGAAGCAGGGCACGTCTTCCGTGTTCTGTGCATCAGGCGAGGCACAGGGACAGATATGATATGATATGATATGATATGGTATTTGTAACGCGCCTATACACAGGTGTTTCAAGGCGCGACGAGGCAGGGAGGGGAGGAACAAGGGGAGACAGACAACGATCCTACTAGGCCAGGTGTCATTCAGATGGCGCAAGTGCAGGGGTGGGGGAGGGGGAAAAGTGCAAGGGGAAGGGGAGGGGGGGAAGTGCAGTACAAGGTAAGTGGCGTAAAGTAATAAATAAATAGGGCCAGCTAGTGGCAAGTGCAAGGTAAGTGCAGAACAAGTGCTGAGGAAGGGGGGGCTGTAGGGATACAGAGACAGTCCCGCAGTGCAGAGGGGTTCCAGGGCATCAGTGCAAGTGGAGAGTGGCTGGGCCCAGGGCCGAGGCCGTTTAGAGAGGTCCAGTTGCAGGATCAGTGCAGTTTCAGTGAAGAATATTAGCTGTTCAGCAGGGGAGAGGGAGAGAGAAAGCAGAAGCAAAGAGGAAGGTTTTGAGGTGCTTCCGGAACCGGTGATGGTTCTCCTCGAGTTTCAGGGAGGCAGGAAGGCTGTTCCAGAGGGAGGCCCCTGCCGCGGAGAGAGATCTACCCCCAGCTCGTTGCTTCGAGAAGCGGCTGACCCTGAGGGAGTTGGAGGCGGATGAGCGAAGGGCTCGGGAAGGAAGATATTTGGGAAGAGAGAGTTGAAGGTATTTAGGACCCAGGCCCCAGAAGGCCTTGTGGACAATGCAGAGGGTTTTGAACTTTATCCTCGCAGCCACTGGGAGCCAGTGTAGAGATTTCAGTCCTGGAGAGATACGATCCCTGAGCTTGAGGCCAAGGACAAGTCTCGCAGTTCTGTTCTGGATGAGTTGCAGAGGGCGGAGAGTGGAGGCAGGCAGATTAAGATAGAGGCTGTTACAGTAATCCAGCTTCGAGAGAACCAGGGCTCGGGAGACAGTGAGCTTCTGGGGGAAGGAGAGGAAGGGAAGAATACCTCTGAGGAGGTGCAGCTGGTAGTGTGACCTCTTGGCGACGTCAGAAATATGAGGAGAGAAGGAGAGTGTGGAGTCGAAGATAACCCCAAGGTTTTTTGCCTTGCAGGTAGGAACAGGGAGGGGGCCAAGGGAGGCAGGCCAGAGAGCTGCAGGGAAGGAGGGAGTGGGAGTACCGATGAGTAGAATCTCAGTCTTACTGGCATTAAGGCAGAGGTCATTGGCGGCACACCATTCTTGGATAGCAGACAGACAGTCAGAGATGAGGGAGGAGAGGTGGAGGCTGAGGGTAGCCTGAAAATGAGCTGGGTATCGTCCGCATAGCACTGGAAATTAGGGCAGAGAGCGGCGATGCGGTGGGCAAGGAGTGCCAGATACTGGTTGAACAGCCAGGGAGAGAGATTAGATCCCTGGGGGACACCACAGGTGGAGAAAAAGATGTCGGAGAGGAAGGACCCCAGTTGGACCTGGGAGGGTCGATTTGAAAGGAAAGAGGTCAGCCACGCCAGAGCCTGACCAGTGATACCCAGGTTTTCCCGGAGACGGTTGAGCAGGATGGCATGGTTGACAGTGTCAAAGGCAGAGGAGAGATCAAGCAGAATGAGAACACACGGAGTGTTGGAGTCGAGGTTCAAGAGCAGGTCTTCACGGATGTTCAGGAGAGCAGTTTCCGTGCTTCTGGCAGCTCTGAAGCCAGATTGATGGTCATGAAGACTACCAACAGATTCAGCATGGAGGTTAAGCTGGGAGATGGCCAGTTTCTCCAGGAGCTTGCCCAGGAAGGGAGTGATGGAGATAGGGCGATAGTTAGCCGGGCAGGAGGGGTCGGAGGAGGGTTTCTTGAGAAGAGGGTGCACAAGGGAGTGCTTGAGGGGGGAAGGGAAGACTCCAGAGGCGAAGGAGTGGTTGCAAAAGTCAGCCAGGGCAGGAGCCAGGGAGTCGATGTGGTCCTTGATAGTTTTGGAGGAACAGGGGTGAACCTGTTTAGACGAGACTTTCATTGATCGGACTTGTCTGGAAACCTCGTCAGCAGAGAAAGGTGGAAAGGCAGAGAAAGAGGGAGGAGGGGTGACTGCAGAAGGGCCAGAGGAAGAGCCGGGAAGGGAGGGAGGGAGGTGAAAGGAGGAGAGCGAGGACAGGATGTCCTGAGTTTTTGAGATGAAGTGAGAGGCCAGTGCAGTGCAGAGGGCCTGGGAGGGGACAGGAGAGGTAGAGACTGCAACAGGGTTGGCCAGCTCCTTGCAGATTTTAAAGAGTTCGGCGGAGTTGTTTGATGCCGCAGAGATGCGGGCTTGGATTAGGGCTCTCTTCTTGGTGAGAACGGAGAGCCGGTACTGCCTTTGGAGCAGGCGGCAGGCCAGTTTGTCAGAGGATGAACATGATGCACGCCATTTCCTCTCGGCAACCCTGCACTTGCGTTTTAGGGTGACGAGATCCGAGTCATACCAGGAGTTACATTTGGCTTTGGGCTTCAGGCGGATTCTCATGACGGGGGCAAGGATATCAAGATGATGCTGGTTCCCATGGAAACCCTTATGCTGATATCAGACTCCCCTGGAAAGAATGGATGCTTTATGATCATGGTGCATACTTTAGTTTACAAGACGTATAATGTGAACATAAAGATGTTATAGAGCTGGTATCGAACATGATAGTCAGACAGGAACATGCCTATGTTGTCATGGTCAGGCATAGTGTTGTGACATGCAATGCCAAGGGTGCCTTCATGCTCAAAGGGCCTTATTCCGAGATTGGTGGTAGTCATGGCGCTATTTGGACTTACCCGTCTATTCCGACCTTTGCGGGACCGGTAAGTCCCCATTGAAAAAGCCATTCCCCATTCCCATTTGAGCCCACATAGGGCTCAATGGGAATGGGAAGGGCACAAATAACGGGCTCGCAAATGTCAAGCCTGTTATTTGCGCCCTGGTCGCTTAACAGATCCTGTGCACAACGGCTGGTCAGACCAGCCGTTACTGGAGGGACCCGCTAAGGGACCTTGTAGTAGGGCGGTAAGGGATTACCGGCACCGGTCACCTTACCAGTGCCCGGTATCCCTTACCGCCAATCTCGGAATGAGGCCCAATGACAGGAATACGGGTCAGTGCTATATATCTGTCTTTCATCTATTCACACACCACACAATGAAAGCCATAACACCAGGGGTATAACACCAGGGGGAAATGGAGCTGCTCTGTAGGCACTTCCGGTGTCACAGGTGCCTTCCTTTATTCCTTGTGTGCAAGTTGCATTAAGTTGTTACATATGAAGAGCCACCGCTCCCATCACCCAGGCTTCATCTCTCTAACTGCCTGAGTACAGAACCGTATACCTTTAAGACATTGCCCCTCATACAACATTCTCTCGGACATTATGAGTTCCATCCTTCCATCCAAGTGTATCCCTTCCTTTCCCAGCTCTCATCATCCACTGCTAAACCAAGCGCTATGCAGCACCACCACCAACCCAGTGCAATTCAACACATCTCCCTTCCTTTACCAGCTCTCATCATCCACCACCAACCCAGTGCTAGGCAACACATCTCCCTTCCTTTCCCAGCTCTCATCATCCACCCCAACCCCGTGCAATTCAACACATCTCCCTTCCTTTCCAAGCTCTCATCATCCACCACCAATCCAGTGCTAGGCAACACTTCTCCCTTCCTTTACCAGCTCTCATCATCCACCCTAACCCCGTGCAATTCAACACATCTCCCTTCCTTTCCAAGCTCTCATCATCCACCACCAACCCAGTGCTAGGCAACACATCTCCCTTCCTTTCCCAGCTCTCATCATCCACCCCAACCCCGTGCAATTCAACACATCTCCCTTCCTTTCCAAGCTCTCATCATCCACCACCAACCCAGTGCTAGGCAACACATCTCCCTTCCTTTACCAGCTCTCATCATACACCCCAACCACGTGCAATTCAACACATCTCCCTTCTTTTCCAAGCTCTCATCATCCACCACCAACCCAGTGCAATTCAACACATCTCCCTTCCTTTACCAGCTCTCATCATCCACCCCAACCCACTGCAATTCAACACATCTCCCTTCCTTTCCAAGCTCTCATCATCCACCACCAACCCAGTGCTAGGCAACACATCTCACTTCCTTTACCAGCTCTCATCATCCACCCCAACCCCGTGCAATTCAACACATCTCCCTTCCTTTCCCAGCTCTCATCATCCACCGAAACCCCGTGCTATACAACACATCTCCCTTCCTTTCATAGCTCTCATCATCCACCCCAACCCCGTGCAATTCAACACATCTCCCTTTCTTTACCAGCTCTCATCATCCACCCCAACCCCGTGCATTTCAACACATCTCCCTTCCTTTCCCAGCTCTCATCATCCACCGAAACCCTGTGCTATATAACACATCTCCCTTCCTTTCATAGCTCTCATCATCCACCACCAACCCAGTGCTATGCAGCACATCTGCCTTCCTTTCCCAGCTCTCATCATCCACTGCCAACCCAGAGCTATGCAGCACATCTCCCTTCCTTTCCCAGCTCTCATCATCCACCTCCAACCCAGCACTATGCAGCACATCTCCCTTCCTTTACCAGCTCTCATCATCCACCCCAACCCCGTGCAATTCAACAAATCTCCCTTCCTTTCCCAGCTCTCATCATCCATCGAAACCCCGTGCTATACAACACATCTCCCTTCCTTTCATAGCTCTCATCATCCACCGCCAACCCAGTGCTATGCAGCACATCTGCCTTCCTTTCCCAGCTCTCATCATCCACCGCCAACCCAGAGCTATGCAGCACATCTCCCTTCCTTTCCCAGCTCTCATCACCCACCACCAACCCAGCGCTATGCATAACATCTCCCTTCCTTTCCCAGCTCTCATCATCCACCATCATCCCAGCGCTATGCAACACATCTCCCTTCCTTTCCCAGCTCTCATCATCTACCGGCAACCCAGCGCCACACAGCATACATCCCTTCCTTTCCCAGCTCTCATCACCTAACACCAACCCAGCGCTATGCAACACATCCCTTCCTTTCCCTGCTCTCATAGCCCACCACAAACCCAGCGCTATGCAGCACATCTCCCTTCCTTTCCCAGCTTTCATCATTCCACCCCAACCCCATGCTATACAACACATCCCCCTTCCTTTCCCAGCTCTCATCATCCATTCCAACCCCGTGCTATGCAACACATCTCCCTTCTTTTCCCAGCTCTCATCATCCATTCCAACCCCGTGCTATACAACACATCTCCCTTCCTTTCCCAGCTCTCATCATCCATTCCAACCCCGTGCTATGCAACACATCTCCCTTCCTTTCCCAGCTCTCATCATCCACCACCAACTCAGTGCTATGCAACACATCTCCCTTCCTTCCCAGCTCCCATCATATCAACCCCAAACCTGTGCTATACAACACATCTCCCTTCCTTTCCCAGCTCTCAACATCCACCACCAACCCAGTGCAATGCAACACATCTCCCTTCCTTTCCCAGCTCTCATCATCCACTGGCAACCCAGCGCTATACAGCACAAATCCCTTCCTTAGTGGTCAGTCAAAATGTCGAAAATAAAATGTCGAATGACAATAATGTCGAAAAAAAAATGTCGAATTCCCTTTTTTAAATTATATATTTATTTTGGGGTCCGGGAATAAAAAGAAATAGGTAAAATCAAAAAAAAAGGGTGTTGGGGGGAACCCCCCCCATTTCGAATAAAAAACGTCATAAAATAAAATTCGACATTTCTTTTTTCTACATTTAATTTTCGACATTTTGACTTTCTACATTATCACTATAAACCCCCTTCCTTTCCCGGCTCTCATCATCCACCGCAAACCCAGTGCAATGCAGCACATCTCCCTTCCTTTCCCAGCTCTCATCATCCACCGCCAACCCAGTGCTATGCAGCACATCTGCCTTCCTTTCCCAGCTCTCATCATCCACTGCCAACCCAGCGCTATGCAGCACACCTCCCTTCCTTTCCCAGCTCTCATCATCCACCGCCAACCCAGCACTATGCTGCACATCTCCCTTCCTTTCCCAGTTCTCATCATCCACTGATAAACCCAGTGCTATGCAGCACATTTGCCTTCGTTTCGAGCTCTCATCATCCACCGTCAAACCCAGTGCTATGAAGCACATCTCCCTTCCTTTCCCAGCTCTCATCATCTACCGCCAACCCAGCGCTATGCAGCACATCTGCCTTCCTTTCCCAGCTCTGATTATCCACCGCTAAACCCAGCGCTATGCAGCACATCTCCCTTCCTTTCCCAGCTCTCATCATCCACCACCAACCCAGCGCTATGGAGGACATCTCCCTTCCTTTCCCAGCTCTCATCATCCACCGTTAAACCCAGCGCTATGCAGCACATCTCCCTTCCTTTCCCTGCTCTAATCATCCACCACCAACCCAGCTCTATGCAACACATCTCCCTTCCTTTCCCAGCTCTCATCATCCACCACCAACCCAGCGCTATGCAACACATTTCCCTTCCTTTCCCAGCTCTCATCATCTACCGCCAACCCAGCGCTATGCAGCACATCTGCCTTCCTTTCCCAGCTCTGATTATCCACCGCTAAACCCAGCGCTATGCAGCACATCTCCCTTCCTTTCCCAGCTCTCATCATCCACCACCAACCCAGCGCTATGCAGCACATCTCCCTTCCTTTCCCAGCTCTCATCATCCACCGTTAAACCCAGCGCTATGCAGCACATCTCCCTTCCTTTCCCTGCTCTAATCATCCACCACCAACCCAGCTCTATACAACACATCTCCCTTCCTTTCCCAGCTCTCATCATCCACCACCAACCCAGCGCTATGCAACACATCTCCCTTCCTTTCTCAGCTCTCATCATCAACCACCAACCCAGCGCTATGCAACACATCTCCCTTCTTTTCCCAGCTCTCATCATCCACCGGCAACCCAGCGCTATACAGCACACATCCCTTTCTTTCCCAGCTCTCATCACCCACCACCAACCCAGCGCTATGCAACACATCCCTTCCTTTCCCAGCTCTCATCATCCAGTCCAACCCTGTGCTATACAACACATCTTCCTTCCTTTCCCAGCTCTCATCATCCACCACCAACCCAGCGCTATGCAGCACATCTCCCTTCCTTTCCCAGCTTTCATCATTCCACCCCAACCCCATGCTATACAATACATCTGCCTTCCTTTTCCAGCTCACATCATCCCTTCCAACCCTGTGCTATACAACACATCTCCCTTCCTTTCCCAGCTCTCATCATCCATTCCAACCCAGCGCTATGCAACACATCTCCCTTCCTTTCCCAGCTCTTAACATCCATTCCAACCCCATGCTATGCAACACATCTCCCTCCTTTCCCAGCTCCCATCACTCACCACCAACCCAGCGCTATGCAGCACATCTCCCTTCCTTTCCCAGCTCTCATCATCCATTCCAACCCTGTGCTATACAACACATCTCCCTTCCTTTCCCAGCTCTCATCATCCATTCCAACCCCATGCTATGCAACACATCTCCCTTCCTTTCCCAGCTCTCATCACCCACCACCAACCCAGCGCTATGCAGCACATCTCCCTTCCTTTCCCAGCTCTCATCACCCACCACCAATCCAGCACTATGCAACACATTTCCCTTCCTTCCCAGCTTTCATCACCCACCACCAACCCAGCGCTATGCAGCACATCTCCCTTCCTTTCCCAGCTCTCATCACCCACCACCAACCCAGCGCTATACAACACACCTCCCTTCCTTTCCCAGCTCTCATCACCGCTCTCATCACCCACCACCAACCCAGTGCTATGCAGCAGATCTCATTTCCTTTCCCGGCTCTCATCATCCATTCCAACCCCGTGCTATACAACACAGCTCCCTTCCTTTCATAGCTCTCATCATCCACCGCCAACCCACTGTTATGCAACACATATCCCTTCCTTTCCCAGCTCTCATCACCCACCACCAACCCAGCGCTATGCAGCACATCTCCCTTCCTTTCCCAGCTCTCATCACCCACCACCAACCCAGCGCTATGCAACACATCTCCCATCCTTTCCCAGCTGTCATCACCCATCACCAACCCAGCACTATGCAACACATCTCCCTTCCGTTCGCAGCTCTCATCATCCTCCCCAACCCTGTGCTATAAAACACATCTCCCTTCCTTTCCCAGCTCTCATCAGCCACCACCAACCCAGCGCTATGCAGCACATCTCCCTTCCTTTCCCAGCTCCCATCACCCACCACCAGCCCAGCGCTATGCAGCACATCTCCCTTCTTTTACCAGCTCTCATCACCCACCACCAACCCAGCGCTATACAACACATCTCCCTTCCTTTGGCAGCTCTCATCATCCTCCCCAACCCTGTGCTATAAAACACATCTCCCTTCCTTCCCAACCTCTCATCATCCACCCCAACCCCGTGCTATACAACACATCTCTTTTCCTTTCCCACCTTCCATCACCCACCACCAACCCAGCGCTATGCAACACATCTCCCTTCCTTTCCCAGCTCTCATCAGCCACCACCAACCCAGCGCTATGCAGCACATCTCCCTTCCTTTCCCAGCTCTCATCACCCACCACCAACCCAGCGCTATGCAGCACATCTCCCTTCCTTTCCCAGCTCTCATCACCCACCATCAACCCGTGCTATACAACACATCTCCCTTCCTTCCCAAGTCCCAACGTACAGTTGGATAGGATATTAGCACGTGGTATATTACACATTCCACCTGTTTTTACCATCGCCACCGTACTCCTAGGGAGGTCCATGGGAGTATAATCTCCCCTTTCAGTCTCACAGCCCCCCTGCCAACCCCCTGCATTAAGTAGGATATCGGCGTTTACACTTCCCCCTGGGAGCCCCTGGGAATGTTACCTTTCGGGGATGGGCCAGTAATCCCTGCACCGCTATTGTCTGCCAGCGAGGTTTTCCTGAAAGGCGGGCTTCAGGTAACAAGAAATAAGCCCGGAGTACCACAGCCATGCCACCTTGGAAAGGACTGCGCACACTGGGCCCCCTGTGCTGGGCTGGCAGAACAAGAGAGAGCGGGGGCGAGCCAGCATGACTCAGCCATCGGAACACACTGCAGCGATAAGACATAATGGCGAAAGGAGGCGGGCAAGGCGGGACCACCACCAGGTGGAGAAAGCATGAGCGCATGGCAGCGTGAGAAAGTGCACTCCCAGTACCTGACCACAGCACATGGGGGTAGGGGGAGGAGCACTCAAGCACCTGTTTGAGGGAGCATGAGCAGATGGGAGGGTGGGAGAGGGGCACTCCCAGTACCTGACCCCAGTACATGGGGGAAGGAGGAGGGGCACTGAAGCACCTGTGTGAGGGAGCATGTGCTCATGGGAGGGTGGGATAGGGGCACTCCCAGTACCTGACCCCAGTACATGGGGGAAGGGGGAGGGGCACTGAAGCACCTGTGTGAGGGAGCATGAGCAGATGGGAGGGTGGGAGAGGTGCACTCCCAGTACCAGGTCTCAGCACATGGGGGCAGGAGGAGGAGCACTCAAGCACCTGTGTGAGGGTGCATGAGTACATGGGAGGGTGGGAGAGGGGCACCCGAGTTCCTGTCTGAGGAAGCATGAGCAAATGGGAGGGTGAGAGAGGGACACTCCCAGCACCTGTGTGAGGAAGCATGAGCAAATGGGAGGGTGAGAGAGGGACACTCCCAGTATCTGTGTGAGGAAGCATGAGTAGATGGGAGGGTGAGAGAGGGACACTCAAGCACCCGTGTGAGGAAGCATGAGCACATGGAGGGTGAGAGAGGGACACTCAAGCACCCGTGTGAGGGAGCATGAGCACATGGGAGGGTGAGAGAGGGACACTCCCAGCACCCGTGTGAGGGAGCATGAGCACATGGGAGGGTGAGAGAGGGACACTCAAGCACCTGTGTGAGGGAGCATGAGCAGATGGGAGGGTGGGAGAGGGGCACTCCCAGTACCTGACCCCAGTACATGGGGGAAGGAGGAGGGGCACTGAAGCACCTGTGTGAGGGAGCATGTGCTCATGGGAGGGTGGGAGAGGGGCACTCCCAGTACCTGACCACAGCACATGGGGGAAGGGGGAGGGGCACTGAAGCACCTGTGTAAGGGAGCATTAGCAGATGGGAGGGTGGGAGAGGGGCACTCCCAGTACCTGACCACAGCACATGGGGGTAGCGGGAGGAGCACTCAAGCACCTGTGTGAGGGAGCATGAGCAGATGGGAGGGTGGGAGAGGGGCACTCCCAGTACCTGACCCCAGTACATGGGGGAAGGAGGAGGGGCACTGAAGCACCTGTGTGAGGGAGCATGTGCTCATGGGAGGGTGGGATAGGGGCACTCCCAGTACCTGACCCCAGTACATGGGGGAAGGGGGAGGGGCACTGAAGCACCTGTGTGAGGGAGCATGAGGAGATGGGAGGGTGGGAGAGGGGCACTCCCAGTACCTGACCCCAGTACATGGGGGAAGGGGGAGGGGCACTGAAGCACCTGTGTGAGGGAGCATGAGCAGATGGGAGGGTGGGAGAGGTGCACTCCCAGTACCAGATCTCAGCACATGGGGGCAGGGGGAGGAGCACTCAAGCACCTGTGTGAGGGAGCATGAGCAGATGGGAGGGTGGGAGAGGGGCACTCCCAGTACCTGACCCCAGTACATGGGGGAAGGAGGAGGGGCACTGAAGCACCTGTGTGAGGGAGCATGTGCTCATGGGAGGGTGGGATAGGGGCACTCCCAGTACCTGACCCCAGTACATGGGGGAAGGGGGAGGGGCACTGAAGCACCTGTGTGAGGGAGCATGAGCAGATGGGAGGGTGGGAGAGGTGCACTCCCAGTACCTGTCTGAGGAAGCACGAGCAAATGGGAGGGTGAGAGAGGGACACTCAAGCACCTGTGTGAGGGAGCATGAGGAGATGGGAGGGTGGAAGAGGGGCACTCCCAGTACCTGACCCCAGTACATGGGGGAAGGGGGAGGGGCACTGAAGCACCAGTGTGAGGGAGCATGAGCAGATGGGAGGGTGGGAGAGGTGCACTCCCAGTACCAGGTCTCAGCACATAGGGGCAGGGGGAGGAGCACTCAAGCACCTGTGTGAGGGAGCATGAGCAGATGGGAGGATGGGAGAGGGGCACTCCCAGTACCTGACCCCAGTACATGGGGGAAGGAGGAGGGGCACTGAAGCACCTGTGTGAGGGAGCATGTGCTCATGGGAGGGTGGGATAGGGGCACTCCCAGTACCTGACCCCAGTACATGGGGGAAGGGGGAGGGGCACTGAAGCACCTGTGTGAGGGAGCATGAGCAGATGGGAGGGTGGGAGAGGTGCACTCCCAGTACCTGTCTGAGGAAGCACGAGCAAATGGGAGGGTGAGAGAGGGACACTCAAGCACCTGTGTGAGGGAGCATGAGGAGATGGGAGGGTGGGAGAGGGGCACTCCCAGTACCTGACCCTAGTACATGTGGGAAGGGGGTGGGGCACTGAAGCACCTGTGTGAGGGAGCATGAGCAGATGGGAGGGTGGGAGAGGGGCACTCCCAGTACCTGACCCCAGTACATGGGGGAAGGAGGAGGGGCACTGAAGCACCTGTGTGAGGGAGCATGTGCTCATGGGAGGGTGGGATAGGGGCACTCCCAGTACCTGACCCCAGTACATGGGGGAAGGGGCAGGGGCACTGAAGCACCTGTGTGAGGGAGCATGAGCAGATGGGAGGGTGGGAGAGGTGCACTCCCAGTACCAGGTCTCAGCACATGGGGGCAGGGGGAGGAGCACTCAAGCACCTGTGTGAGGGTGCATGAGTACATGGGAGGGTGGGAGAGGGGCACCCGAGTTCCTGTCTGAGGAAGCATGAGCAAATGTGAGGGTGAGAGAGGGACACTCCCAGCACCTGTGTGAGGAAGCATGAGCAAATGGGAGGGTGAGAGAAGGACACTCCCAGTATCTGTGTGAGGAAGCATGAGTAGATGGGAGGGTGAGAGAGGGACACTCAAGCACCCGTGTGAGGAAGCATGAGCACATGGAGGGTGAGAGAGGGACACTCAAGCACCCGTGTGAGGGAGCATGAGCACATGGGAGGGTTAGAGAGGGACACTCAAGCACCCGTGTGAGGGAGTATGAGCACATGGGAGGGTGAGAGAGGGACACTCCCAGCACCCGTGTGAGGGAGCATGAACACATGGGAGGGTGAGAGAGGGACACTCAAGCACCTGTGTGAGGGAGCATGAGCACATGTGAGGGTGAGAGAGGGACACTCCCAGCACCCGTGTGAGGGAGCATGAGCACATGTGAGGGTGAGAGAGGGACACTCAAGCACCCATGTGAGGGAGCATGAGCACATGGGAGGGTGAGAGAGGGGCATACCAGTTAAGGGCTATGAGAAACTACAAGTAGCAAGAGCCTTAGGGGAGGCTGGTGAGGTGTCAAGGTGGTCACACGAGGGTCAAACCAAACCCCTTGTACAGTCAAAAGTCTTTGACACGTTTTGGAGGCAAACGTGAAGCCGACTGAGGGATGTCTGTGAATTGGGGTGAACTACACACTGTAGGACATTGTGATAAATGAACTGTGCAACACCTGACTCCGGGCTTTAGAGAGAGCCTGACTGAGGGCTTTAGAGAGAGCCTGAATGGGGGCTTTAGAGAAAGCCTGACTGGGGGCTTTAGAGAGAGCCTCACTGAGGGCTTTAGAGAGAGCCTGACTGAGGGCTTTAGAGAGAGCCTGACTGGGGGCTTTAGAGAAAGCCTGACTGGGGGCTTTAGAGAGAGCCTGACTGGGGGCTTTAGAGAAAGCCTGACTGGGGGCTTTAGAGAGAGCCTGACTGGGGGCTTTAGAGAGAGCCTGACTGAGGGCTTTAGAGAGAGCCTGACTGGGGGCTTTAGAGAAAGCCTGACTGGGGGCTTTAGAGAGAGCCTGACTGAGGGCTTTAGAGAGAGCCTGACTGGGGGCTTTAGAGAAAGCCTGAATGGGGGCTTTACAGATAGCCTGACTGAGGGCTTTAGAGAGGGCCTGACTGAGGGCTTTAGAGAGAGCCTGACTGGGGGCTTTAGAGAAAGCATGACTGGGGGCTTTAGAGAAAGCCTGACTCTGGGCTTTAGAGAGAGCCTGACTGGGGGCTTTAGAGAAAGCCTGACTGGGGGCTTTAGAGAGAGCCTGGCTGAGGGCTTTAGTGAGAGCCTGACTGGGGGCTTTAGAGAAAGCCTGACTGGGGGCTTTAGAGAGAGCCTGACTAGGGGCTTTAGAGAGAGCCTGACTGGGGGCTTTAGAGAGAGCCTGACTGAGGGCTTTAGAAAGAGCCTGACTGAGGGCTTTAGAGAAAGCCTGAATGGGGGCTTTAGAGAGAGCCTGACTGAGGGCTTTAGAGAGAGCCTGACTGGGGGCTTTAGAGAGAGCCTGACTGGGGGCTTTAGAGAAAGACTGACTGGGGGCTTTAGAGAGAGCCTGACTGGGGGCTTTAGAGAGAGCCTGAATGAGGGCTTTAGAGAGAGCCTGACTGAAAGCCTGACTGGGGGCTTTAGAGAGAGCCTGACTGAGGGCTTTAGAGAGAGCCTGACTGAGGGCTTTAGAGAGAGCCTGACTGGGGGCTTTAGAGAAAGCCTGACTGGGGGCTTTAGAGAGAGCCTGACTGAGGGCTTTAGAGAGAGTCTGACTGGGGGCTTTAGAGAAAGCCTGACTGGGGGCTTTAGAGAGAGCCTGACTAGGGGCGGAGGCCCGGACTGAGGTAAAGGGAAGATCCTAGGGTGAAGAGTAATCACCTGACGTGAAAGTTACCAGAAGGAACTGTTTGTTTTGTTGTTTTTGGCATATCAGGCCCTCTGAAGCAAGAGACTTTGCATAAGAAGAGACTTGGGCACAGAAGGCCCTGTTATAGAGAAAAGAAACTGTAAGTTTGTGCCGGAGAAGCCCAGGAGTGTGCTGTGCTCAGGAGCCCCGCCTTGTCCTGTGCTAAACACTTGGGGAAGGGAGACCCCGGCCATAACATCCTTTTGTGAACACTTCTTTCTTGTGAACATTATCCCACACTATTCTGTAACATAGCGGTAAGGATTGGCAATCTTTTTTTTTAATAAAGGCCCTTTTTATTTGACTAGACTCCACTTGGACTGTATTATTATTATTTGATGGTCGTAGCTTGCTCCCATTTAGATTTAGGTTTAGAGTAGGTGTTTATCTCACCCATTTCTACAGTTTAATAAACACCTTTGAACTATGATCACTTATGTCTTTCTTGCCTTGATACCATGCCTTCCTTACACCCTTCTGGTCCCACCCACACAGCTGGACACACTCTTGACGCCTTCATCCACACTGATCTTTCACTCTCCACACCACTAATCTCCCCTCTCTCCTGGTCAGACCACTCCCTCCACGCTTCTAACCTGGCACCTCTCGGCCGTCTGACAGCACCTCCCGCAGCCCTGCCAACCTTGTTCATGAACATCCGTCCGATGAAAGGAGTGTCAGGCGCTGCCTTTGCATCTACCTTCCCCCTCCTAACCCGCCACTACAGACTCTACTATGCTCTCAGCAGCCTCCATCTTTCCATTACTAATACCCTTGACACCTGAAACATGCCTCCAAGCGTAACACCTGGTACGACTCTGAACTTGCAGCCTTCAAATGCAAGTGCAGAGCTTCGGAACGGAAGTGGCAGACCTCAGGCTCACCCTCTGACAAATTGGCCTGTCGCCTGCTCCAAAGGCAATACAGACTCTCCATCCACACCAAGAAAAGGGCCCACATCCAGGCCTGCGTCTCTAGTGTAGGCAACAAGACGGCTGAACTCTTTCAAATCTGCAGGGAATTAGCCAACCCCTCCGCTGTCTCCTCCTCACCTCTTCCTTCCCAGGACCTCTGCAACACACTGGCCACAAATTTCACTGCAAAATCACAGGACATCCTGAGTACCCCTCCCACTCCCCTTACCCCACTCCCCTACCTGCTATGGTCTCCCATCCTCCCTCTGACTTTCTCTCCTCCTTCGCTCCTATCACACCTGATGAGGTAACCAGATTTGTCCCTTCCATGAAGGTCTCCTCCAAACCGGTCTCGCTCGGTTCCTCCAGGACCATTAAGGACAACATTGGCTCTCTTGCCCCTGCACTCGCCGATTTCTGCAACCACTCCTGTGCTACTGGATCTTTCCCCTCCTCCCGCAAGCACTTCCTTGTGTGCCCCCTGCTGAAGAAACCTTCTGCAGACCCGTCTTATCTGGCTAACTACCACCCCACTACCTTGGGACACTCTTGGAGAAGCTGGTCTTCCCCCAATTTAGCCCGCACACTGAACTTGTTGGCTAGCTCCACGACCATCAATCTGGATTCTGAGCATCCAGAGGCATGGTTATTCTGGGCTCTTTTTCCTCCCCCATCTCTATCTCCACCTGTGGTGTCCCCCAATGTTCCAACCTCTCTCCCTGGCTCTTTAACACTTATCTTGCCCACATCTCCTTCATCTAAAGCCAGAAACTTTGACTCATCTCTTTCCTTCCTCCCTCACATCATTCAGGACATTGCCAAGGCGGCCCACTTTCAAGTCCACCTCCTCAGAGGTATTCTTCCTTTCCTCACTTTCCCCCAGAAGCTCAATGTCTCTAGAGCTCTGGTTCTCTCTAAGCTAGACTACTGCAAGAGCCTTTTCCTTAACCTACCATCTTCGTCTCTACGACCCCTCCAGCTAATCCAGAACAGGGCTGTAAGACTTCTCCTTGGCCTCAAGCCTAGGGGCTGCATCTCTCTAGCCCTATAAACTCTTCACTGACCAATGGTTGCTGCAAGGATCAAATTCAAATCCCTCTGCATCATCCACAAGGCTGCCTGGGGCCGGGGACCACGCCATCTACAGCTGACTCTCACTAAATACTCTCCCTCCAGATATTTACCTTCCTCAGGCACCAACTCTCTATGTGTCAAGTGCTTTACTAAACAGCGAGCTGGTGGCCGATCTCTTCCCTCTGCAGGGTCCCTCCTATGGAACAGCCTCCCCCTTCCTTTTCACCTCCTCCTTCCCTTCGTCCCATCTCTGCTAAAACCCCACAGTTGCTGAGATTGGTGACCACGGCCTTTATGTGTCCGCTTGAGCCCTGGCCTCCCATACCCAACCGCCTTCAGCCTGCACCCGCTCCCAGCACTTGCCTTGGCACCCACTGGCCTATGACACCACAGGCCTGCACTTATTTATTTATAGGCAGCGGACCACTCACCTGGGCACTTACAGCTGCTCACTCCCTAGCACTTGCCTCCTGGTACACCTGCACTTATCCCCCCAACCCCTCATCCCTTATCTCTCTCTCTGCGCTTGCATGTACTGAATGCTCACAAGGCCTAGTAGATCCGCATCTATCTTTCATTGTTTTTTGATTTTCATTCCCATGCTCAGTCCATGTTGCCCTGTGAGTGCTTTGAAACACAATTTACTTGTTGTATAAGCCCCTTACAAATACACAATAAATACATAAAAATGAATAAATAAAAATGTTGAACTCCCCTTGAATCCAACACCTGATAGGAAACAACACACCCACTCGAAGTACGGCAGCGAGAGTAAAGGAACAACAAATCATGAATGGGCGATGAGAAATTATACGTAGAGGAGAACCTCTGACGTGACAATGTCCTGGAGGGGCAGAGCTGTGCTGCACCGCGATGCTAGCAGTGGCGTGGACAGACCAAGAGATGGAAGACAGATGCCAGGAAACCAGCATAGAGAAATACAATAAAACAGAGGTGAAGACGGTAGAAAGCCTGTCTTACCTGGTGGCATGACTACGCTGCAGCCGTGGTGGGCCCGGGGCCTGTGAGCAAGCGCAGAGACCAGGAAGCAACAGAGGAACAAACCCTCCAATCTCAGTATGAGAACCCAAGAAAGAGCCAAAACGGGAAGATTAAGGAAGCCAAACAAATTTACTTGATGGAGACGCTGAACAGGGCAAACAACGGCAACGTCCCCTATGAGACGCCAGTCTGCTGGATCACACCCAAAGGCAGTGAAGGTACTACGACTGCCAAGGGTGGAGGGAGGCGGGTTGAACAGAGCATGAAAGGGGAAAGAAAAGCAGTGGACTAAAATCAAGTATGGGTCAGTCAGACCCTGAGAGAGAGAATATCAAAGAGGGTTACGGGAACCCAAGAAATCTGAACATTGACAGACGCCAAAGAGACATCCCCAAGAGCTAAGAAAGTCAGAAGGCCAGAAGGGTCTGGAGAGCCCTATTAAGACAAGTGGAACTTTGCAACCTATAAATTGGAGTGTGAGAAACCTGAAGGTGTCCCACCCGCTAGTCCCCGGAGATCTGTCATCCAGGTTGCCAGGAAAGGCCCATTGCCATTGCGTCCAGTTCCTGGGGGTGGACCAGTTGGGGAGGATCACCTGAATGAGGGGGTCTTCAAGGAGTGGAAGTGGGACACCGAAGGGTGAGACGTGGTACCCCCTTCCCTATAACACCTTTTCCACATCCTACCCAGTTGCATATTTAGAAGCTCTACTCCCCCTCCTTTTCTGACACAAACACTTTCACACACTGTGAAAGACAAAGGACTAACACCAGAGCTGTTTACCTGACATGTCCCAACACAAGGGTCAGGCAGAGTTAGGCCATTGGCATTAACTACACACACCTGACGGCCCTTTCTCTTCCTCACAGGGCTAAAAGGGTGGAGCATGAGAGCACACTGGAAGAAAGGCCAAACACTCGAGGAAGCAGCTATTCCAGGACGGCTGTTCAAATGGAGGAGAAAGGTGGCGAGACCTGAAAGGATGACAAGGAGGGATGTGCCCTTGCCCTTTTCAACCCAGACCTGCAAATCCTCTGTGAAAGGAATCATAAAACCAGGAACTACAGCTGGCTTGTGATATGATTGATGTCAACGGTGCGCGGATTCCTCCCACACTGATAGCGAAGGTGGGGAGACGTGCTTGCTACCGTGGTACCGTCCTTGACTCCAGAGACAAGAAATGCCAGAAAGGTTCAGCACAGCCGGTGAGTCGGAGAGGACTGATAGTAAACCGACTGTGTTGAGCCGAAGGTTGCAAACAGCAAAAATATATGAACTCAAAGAACTTGTGAACAAAAAACTTGTGTGTGATTGAGTGAAAGACCAGCTGCAGAGTGGTCTGGCGCCATGTGGGTGCTCATTCAAAGCACTATGGCTGATCTCCTTTGTTGAAACTACAAATATCAGGAGGCCCTAGGAGAGGCCGGCGTGAGGTATCAAAGTGGTCATGCAAGGATCGAGTCAAACCTCTTGTACAATCCTCTCCCTCACTGTTCACCCACTCTGGGCCCTCTTCCTGTGAGGCTAAGAACCTTTGTGTCATCTACCACTCCACCCTCACCTTCTCTCCTCAGATCTTTGACGTCTCTAAAAAGTCAAACTATCAGATGCACCTCTAAAGAGGTATTCTTCCTTTCCTCCCTTTTCCCCAAAAGCTCACTGTCTGCAGAGCTCTGGTTCTCGCTAGGCTGACTGCTCCATGCACAGGTCATATGGTCACCCTCTGAACTCGGGCACAGGCTCCTGCATGTCCAGTTGCCCTGGCACTGCCCCCAGGCTCCCCAGCACTTAAGGGTCTGTATCTGCAACCCTACAGTTCCTTCTCTCTGCACTTATGAGCCACCTGCTGGCTGCACTTGTGAGTTACCTGCAATTCCCCCTTCCCCTGCCCCCTGGCACTTCTCCCCTTCCCTCTTCCCTGTACTTGCGCAGTCTGATTGACACAAGGCCTAGTAAGATCGTTATTTTGTCCTCCCTTGTTTCCCCCTCCGTGTCTTGTCGCGCCTGGAAACACCTGCCACATCATATCATATCTGTTATGTTGTGCTTGTCTTGTGTGCATGTTTGCAAGGAATGCTGATGTGAGCCAGCATGGAATGCTGATGTGAGCCAGCATGGAATGCTGTGTGAGCCAGAAGAATGTTTGGTGATGAACCTAGCTCCAAGGTTCTAGCCTTTGTCAGTCAGTCCTAAGTCAACAGCTTAATGTAACTTAATAAAGTACCTGTAAATAAGTTCAAGAAGACAACAGAAGATGCTTTTTAACAATATCAATCAAAAGTCTTTGACACATTGTCTAGAGGAAAGGTAAGGGAAGTGACTCCCACATTGTGGTAAAGCAAAGTGAACTGCGCATCTGGCAAATGTGAACCCGAGTAAGGGATGCCTGCGATTCAGGGTGAATCATAATAAACCCAGTGAACATTGTGTTGACAAGAGTGAACCCGACCGAGGGATGTCCACAGTGAATGATTGTTTAAAAAGACATTGAAACTCTTGAATATTATAGATGGTGATACTTTGAAAGGAAGGCTGTAGGAAGGCTGAACCCGACCGAGGGAGGCTATTGTTGAAAGAAGGATCAGAGCCTGGCTAAGGGCGATCCAAAGGGCGAAGAGTAATCACCCAGTGTGACGATTACCAAAGAAACTTTTCGTTTGTTGTTTATGGCACATCAGGCCCTCCGAGGGAAGAGACTTGGTATGAAAGAGACATGGTTGCAGAAGGCCCTGATATTGTTCAAAGGAACTTTAACCTCGTGCTAGAGAAGCCCAGGAGTGTGTCCTGTGCTAAAATCGCGGGCAAGGGAGAGCCCAGCCATACCATCCTGACTTATCATTTTAAGAACACTTCTTTCTTTTCTTGTGAACATTATCCCACACTATTTTGTAGCATGGCGGTAAGGATTGGCACTGGGTATTTTTAGTATAGGCACTTTCTTTTGACGGGACGCCAGTAGGACTGCTTTATCATTATTTGATGTTCGTAACTTGCTCCCATCTTAGATTTAGGTTTAGAGATCGGCGTTTATCTCACCCACTTTCGCAGTTTAATAAACACCCTTGAACTGTGATCAGTTGTGTCTGTTTTAGCTTGATACAATGCCTTCCTTGCAGAGGGAACCTGGAAGGTTCAGTTAGGCAACCAAGAATAGAGATGAGAGGAGGAATTTGGAGAAATCCTGTTATATAAAAGCAGAAGAGAGAGAGACAGGTCCAACCACTGGAGATGGATTAAGAATGCATCCTCCATTCAAGGAAATTGAGATGTATTGTTTCTTTAAAGATTTACGTTTGTTTAGTTCAGAACCCTAAGGAGAAACTACACAGCACAACATTGGGAGTGTGACACCTTTTTGCTTCTTTAAACACTGACATTTTCTATTGAGGAGCCTAAAGAAAAACTTGGCAACTTTTCTTTGATAAACTGTCAAGAACGAACATTGGGAAAGATGAGCAGGGGGCATATTGCTCCTGCATGTTTTTACATTTTTCTTAAAGTGGTCAGGCCCGTTTGGTTATAGGTTTTTGGACTGAGGACTATTTTTGTTTTGACTGAAGATGAGTACCTTTAGTTTAGTTGATAGGAAGGGAAAGCCCTCTTAGCAATAGGGAAGCAAGGCAGTTCTCTTTTAAGTTAATTAGTAGCCAGTGGGAGGGAGGGTTTAACAGCCTCTCAGCCAATGAGGAGGCTCGCAATAGGGGCATTACCAGTGGTAATCCCCCCGCTCCGAGCCGCCTCACGGCTGCAGGCCGCCAACTTCCCCCACCGGACAACCAGGTAAGTGTGGTCCTCCTCCTCTCCCCTATCTCACCCCTCCACAGAATTCCCTCCCCACCCCTAACCACCACCCCCACCCCTACTTACCTTCTTTTCAGTCCTTTTCGGGAGCAGACTTTCTGTCCCCAGCGCGTCCACTCCCGATCTGCGACAAGCCTTCATGGAAAGGAAGAAGGGACTACATTTAGTCCCTCCTCTCCCTTTACATGGTGGCCATTATTTGTTCACTTTTTTTTAATGGGAGCAATGGAAAGAGAGAATGGACTACGTGTAGTCGCTTCGCCTGTTTCGTTGTTGGACATTTTTTTTGTTAACTTTTTTGAATGGCCACCAGGGAAAAGGAAAGCGGACTTTGTTTTCCCTTCCCCAGTGGCCATTTTAAAAAAAATGTTTGTTTCTCTTCTGAAACGCCAGTGCGCTTCGGAACAGAAACAAAAATGCTTTTAGTACCCCAGTCTTATCGGCTGGGGTGCTAATAGCAATATGCCCCTTGCAGGGGGGCGTTACCACTTCAGGTAATGCCTCGGGGTCTTCAGCAAGGCCCGGGCGAAGCGAGGGACTGTAACTATGGGCCCGGGGCATTACCTGAAGTGGTAATGCCCCCCCTGCTTGGGACTTATTGCTTAAATAGACAGCCTTGAAGTGATGTCTTGAGTCTGACTCCGTCTTTCGCCACACAAAGCTGCTCTATCAGATAAGAGACTCCACCCGAATGTAATTTTGCTCCCTGGTGCCCCCCTGAATTTTTGCTCACTGGTGCCACACTGTGATTTTGTTCTCTAGTGCCCCACTAATTTCATGTTGCTCGTTGGTGCACCACTGTGGTTTTGCCCCCTGACACCCCACAAATATATTGCTCCCTATTCCTTTGCACACTGTAAATCACTGTACTCTACTGTAATTGTGCTCATCGGTAGACACTGTAATTCATACCCTACTGTAATTTTGCTCCGCAGTACCACACCCTAGTTTGTACCCTACTATGATTTTTCTCCCTTGTACCCCACTGTGTATTTGCTACCTGGTGCCCCACTCTGTTTTTGCTCCATGGTACCACACTGTGCTTTTGCTCTCTAGTGTCCCACTGTGATTGTGTTCCTTTGTGTGCCACTGTGTATTGAATTTCTTCCCACTGTACTTCATGTCCTACTGTACTTTTGCTCCCTGGTATCCCTTTTGTAATTTTGCTCCCCGGTGGTCACTGTGATTTCTCTCCCTGATGCCTCACTGATTGCTCTCTGCTGTGCTACTGTAATTCATACCAGACTGTAAGTTTGCTCCTTGGTGCCCCACTGTGATTTTGCACCCTGGTTTCTCACTGTAAGATTGCTCCCTGTTATCCACCTACAATAATGATCCCTAGTCTGCCATTGAGATTTTGCTTCCTGGTGTCCCATTATCAGTATGGTTCCAGGTGTCCCATTATCATTATGGTTCCAGGTGTCCCATTATCATTATGGTTCCAGGTGTCCCATTATCATTATGGTTCCAGGTGTCCCATTATCATTATGGTTCCAGGTGTCCCATTATCATCATGGTTCCAGGTGTCCCATTATCATTATGGTTCCAGGTGTCCCATTATCAGTATGGTTCCAGGTGTCCCATTATCATTATGGTTCCAGGTGTCCCATTATCATCATGGTTCCAGGTGTCCCATTATCATTATGGTTCCAGGTGTCCCATTATCATTATGGTTCCAGGTGTCCCATTATCATCATGGTTCCAGGTGTCCCATTATCATCATGGTTCCAGGTGTCCCATTATCATTATGGTTCCAGGTGTCCCATTATCATCATGGTTCCAGGTGTCCCATTATCATTATGGTTCCAGGTGTCCCATTATCAGTATGGTTCCAGGTGTCCCATTATCATTATGGTTCCAGGTGTCCCATTATCATCATGGTTCCAGGTGTCCCATTATCATTATGGTTCCAGGTGTCCCATTATCATTATGGTTCCAGGTGTCCCATTATCATTATGGTTCCAGGTGTCCCATTATCATCATGGTTCCAGGAGTCCCATTATCATTATGGTTCCAGGTGTCCCATTATCATCATGGTTCCAGGTGTCCCATTATCATTATGGTTCCAGGTGTCCCATTAGCATCATGGTTCCAGGTGTCCCATTATCATTATGGTTCCAGGTGTCCCATTATCATTCTGCTTCCAGGTGTCCCATTATCATTATGGTTCCAGGTGTCCCATTATCATTATGGTTCCAGGTGTCCTACTTTGACTTTTTTCGAGGTGTCCCGTTGTCATTCTCCTTTGTTTCTGTAGGTCTCTGCTTCTGTCACTCCACAGAAACTGCTTTCATGAATGTCTCCAACATCATCTCCTCGGCTAAGCAATTCCGACCTATCCTCTATCCTAATTTTCTTTCACCTGTCCGCTGCCTTTCACTCTGTCGATCACTCAGATCGCCTTAATACTCTCTTTCTTCTTGGGATTCGCGAGCAAGCCCTTCCCTGTATTGAATCCTACCTTGCACCTCACCAATTCACTGTTTCCTGGAGCAACAACACCTCTCCACTCAATCCTCTTAACTGTTGGTGTTCCACAAGGCTCTGTCTTGGGTCATCTCCTCTTTACAGTATAACCCTGAGCTCTTGGGGGACTAATCTCCTCCTTTGGGTTCTCGTACCAACTCTTTACACATGACACCCAAATCTTCTCTTTTCCTGAGCTCTCCTCTGATCTCTCTATCAAAATTTCAAACTCTCTTTGTCATTAAATATTCGATGGCTTTGCGCTCTCTGATGTTAAATTCTACTAAAACAGAGGCAATCTTCTTCCCTGACAAATACTCTCTCTCATCTTTTCCCATGCCTATACAGTTCCCACATGACACTCCCCACTACTGTTCTTCAGCTAGAAACCTCGGCATCTTCTATGACCCTTCTCACAACTTCTCTACTTTCATCTAAAAAATTGCAATGGCAGCTCGCCGCATCCGTCTAAATATTAGAAAAATCAGGCATCTCCTTGTTTTCAACTACCCCAAGAATCTCTTAGCCACTCTTCTCTAAACTGGACTACTGTGCCAGCATCCTCTTTGGTCTCTCCAACTACACTTTCTGTCTCCTTGACAAGATCACTAACTTCTCTAGCAGGACTCTCTTTGAACTTCCTCTCTTCACACCTACTTCTCTGTACCGTCTCCAGTCTGGATGGCTGATGATGCAAAACAGGACCAGATTTAAATTTCTTCTCCTTGTTCACAACTCTATCCATGGTAAGGGACCACTGCATCTATCCTCCTCTATCCAACTCCACGAGCCTTCCTGTGCTTTCTCTCGCTTCCGTTCTGTCTCTGTTCTTGCTGCACTTGCATGTAATTCTCTTCCTCTACACATCCGAGAAAGAGTACACACACATTTGCTCAAAACCAAATTAAAAGTTAACATCCTCACCTTTGAGTTACCCTCTTAACCTACCACTCACCTGCCTGCTAGCTAACATTTTTCCCTCGCCTCTAACCTGCCTCTGTCCCTCACTTCCTCTATCTCCACTTTAGCACTTCACCCATCATGGTCACCTTCCAAGCACAGTGAGCTGTATCGCCTGCCTGCACTTATAAATCTCTAATGTTGGTTGTTCTTAATCTATATATGTCCACCCGTGTATTGTCCCCGGTGACTATTCCATTACCCCTCCCACAAACTGGTCAGCATGTCACTCGGCCTCACCCCAATGTAAGAAGCTCACTGCTTCCCGTCAAATCTGATTTCTTATCTATTGTAAGTTCTTTTGTGATCAAAATAACATTGTTCCTCCATATATATATATAGACAGTTGCTCTGTCTTCTAGGAATTCACTGAAAGCTTGAAAGCAGTTCCGCTCCCAGGTGTTCCACAGTGTTAATTAGCCTTGCCTAGGTACCCCACCACATTAGCTTGCCAGAAGTAATTGTAATTTATTATTTATAACACGCTTAATACGCAGAGGTTTCTAAGCGCGGACCCGGGGATAGAACCTGTGTTGTTCGGCGTCGTCTTGCTTCCATGGCGAACACGTTGCCCATGAGCTATCCTCCCGAGTCCCAAGTTGGTCCTTTCCTATGGTGAGCTATTCCTAGCCCTTCGGTGCATGTTCACGACTGTGATCCCCATGACAGATGGCACGGCCCACTGTAATCGCACGGTTACCCTCTGATGACTCGCACATGAAAAGACAGTGGGAAAAGAAGGGAAACAGCGAGTTCTAACTACAACACTAGAACACACACCATCCAACCGAGAACAGATCATCACACACTCCACACACCCAACACCGCCTGTCCGGGATAGCGGAAATCAAGCAACGCCAGACCAAGAATACATCTCACACTACCTTGCTGCTTATCAACAGGGCCCGCACTCACACCGCAGCAAGGAATGGTGGAGAGAGAGTCAAAAAAACACAGCATGACAGACAGACAGAAGCAGGAGGCACCAAAGAAGCCAGAAAGCAATGGAGAAGCGCAAGCACAGCACCTAGAACGTGCATCCTATCCATGCTGGAATGCACTGGCTTTAGCACACAACAAACAGATATTGCAGGAAGCAGCCCAAAGGCAATGCATCAGCAAGCACGTGCACACCCACACACCCGCGGAGCAGGGTTCCACAGTTAACCACATTGTGCAAGAACACATTCACCCAATGCATAACCTGATGGAACAGCTCAACGCGAGGCATGTAATGTGTCTGTTTATAATCACTTGTATGTCAGACCACCTCATTATGTAGGAGGTGGAACTATAGTCAGGTCATGAGGAAAGGAAGTGAAGTGACAATAAGGGAAGCGAAGGGGGCAGTGAAGAGCAGAGAGTTGATAAATAAAGGTGGGTTTGTCTTCACGCCTGTGTCCGCGCCACTTGTAAAGTGATTGGGGTACAGCGCAATATATCCTATTACTGGAATCCAGGTGAGGATTTCACAGCACACAACACAGAGGAGAAGAGAGTTGCCAGACTGCTGGGGTGCCATGAAACCTACATTTCGGGGGCGGGGAGGGGCTAACTGGTGATGGGAGGGCCACTTCAGAATGTGGGTGGGCCAAACTTAGAGGCTAAGCCCCATCTGTTCACTCGCACCCCCATTAATTGTACACTCGCTCATTCACACACGCAGCCAGTCCCCCATTCATCATGCACGCCTTGTTTGTTTGTTTGTTTGTTTGTTTATTTATGCCTTCACACACATAATACATATATACACTCCTTGCACACATACATACATAGTGAGCTAGCAGGAAGCAATGCTTCCCTCGACTCTATGCTTAACAAAGAGCAAGAGCGCCCATCAGTCCCCTACCCGCACATATGTTATATGTTGACTCGCATCCGTGGGGGGGGAGGGGGATGGCTGATGTGTCAGGCAGAGAGGGGAGGGCAAGCCTTTAGGTTTAAAGTTTAGCTGTGCTTGTACAAATACATTATTCTGCACGAACACAGTAGCACTTTAACGCTGCAAGTTTCACGAGAGACTTCCCTCCCCTCTGTGCTTAACAAAAAGGAATGCACACATCAGCTCCCTCCAGGGGTGCACCAAGGCTAACCCTTCAAATGTTGAGAGGGGCCCCAACTTCAGAGACTGTTGGGGAGGGGCACACTTTCTTGTGTGGGCGAATCCAACTTCGTTATGTATTATAATGAGACCAGTCTAGTGCAGCTTCAATGTTACAAGCAGTTAACTCTCTCATTCATATCCGAAATCACACACTTAAGGGCAGCTGTGAGAACGAGCTGTCTCCTGTTCCCCCTACCCTTCTAATCACCCCACCCCTGGCATGCAAGTACTAACCCCACATCACGATTTCAATTGCCTAAAAAAGTGTACAAATGAATGCAGGTGCTCACAATGAAATGCTGTAATGTCAGTGCCTTTGTTAACAGCAGTGCCCAGGCGCCGTTTAATGTCTATGTCCTGTTCTCTCCTGCCAAGGCTCTGTAGGTCAGCCAGGCCGAGTAAACATAGCTCAAAACTTCAGGGGCTGGGGGGAGGACAGGGGAGGTACAGCCCCTTCAGCTCAGCGGTGTTGCACAGCTGCCAAACTGTGAACCTCAAGTCCTGACAGGAATAGGAACACAGAGCGCTTGGCTCTGCCATGGAAAGGGAAAGAGGACCACAGGCCGGATCAGAGAGGGGTGTGTTAGCTGACAGTAAGATACACGGCAACCTGATCAAGTTTGCCTCACCATCCAGGTGCAGAACAGAAACCCGCGAACTCCAGCCCGTAGGAGGCACTCACGTACTCTTTATCACGGAAACAGGGCTCTCGCGTGACTACAAAATGGCGGCACATGAAGCCAATCCATCCACCTGCTCCATGCTTCCTGAGAGGCCGAGACGACTGCCACTTAAACCTCAACCACAAAACCAATGTTTACTTGCCGCTAATCTAAGCCCTCATTTACTTTCTTGCCTGTGTTGCCATTAGCAGCGCAGGTATTAACTGGGCTGGCCTTACCGTGTGGGTCTTTAGCATGCCGCTAATGGCAGCGCAGGGTGCAGGAGGGTGCGGAGGGGGCAGGGACATGCGGGGGTGCAGGGGGCCGAAGGGGATGGATGGATGGATGCCGCCGGGAGAAGGGAGTGCTGGACACTCTCCCCCAATGGAGACTCTCAGCAGACCCTATTTTTAGGTTTCTTGAAGCAAATAACATTGTACTGTGCAAATATGGGTTGTAACTGTGACAAGACATTATTAGGTTACTAAATATGAAGTAATATTTGGTAACACTGTACACAGGTAATATAACACAGTACTAGTATAGGAGTCTGGAGGTAACACCCTATACTAATCCTACAAACGTGCCGTTTTGGAAACGTAGGCACATTGTTAAAAAGTCACTTTTGAATTCTGCACTGTATGGACTATAACAGGCTTCATTCAGTGACCTCCTGTCACCAGTGGACATGTAATGCTATTCAAAGATGCACTAAACATTGTTAACATACATGTCCTGTATTGTTTACAAAACTCACCGAGCTGGTGATCAGGTTAATTGTTGATTGTTTATTCTTTCTATGTGTAATGTTTTCAGCCATCAATATTGAATTATCTATGCTGAAATATGCGACCTAAGTAAATAAAGGTCTCAACAACAGTTTTTTCAGTTTTTCCAGAATTTGGATTTGTACTTTCCTCCTATGATGCATACTTATGAAGATGGATTAAACATAATATGGAGATGTGTTAGAATTTTTCACTACAGCAAACTACTGTAGTTTAAATGTATGAGGTCAGGACTACCCCCCTGTACTAAATATCATTCCAGCCTTTACGTCCTGCCCGACCACAGGCTATCCCTAAGGTTACTAAAGAAATGGATCCACAAGGCAGGCCTTAACACAGCCAATGAGTTTGTGGGGTGGTGTGGGGGGGGAGCAGGCGATAGACAGGGGGCGAAGGAGAGGGCCTACACTTCAGCAGGAGGAGTGAGGAGTGCAAGGTGAAGGAGGTCGCCCTTCCCTGTATGGAATGAGCGTAGCAGGCAGCATGCATGACAGCCAAGCAGGCACGCTAAAGACAAACACCGGAATAGCGGCATGGGAAAGTCATAGGCCCTCATTACGAGTCTGCTGGTGACACGCCGCTGCTACCGGCGGGTCACCAGCTGACTCGCCTTGCTGTTTCCGCCTCCTGATGTCCCGGTTATACTTTGATATTACGGGCAGCGCAGGGACAGTAAGTTCCCGTGGGAGCCCTGAAGCACCGGCACCGTTAGTAACGGTGCTGGTGCTTCAGTGAAAAATCTGCCAGTAGAGGCCAGAACTACCAGCAGGTCAAGCCTGCCGGTAGTTCATATCCCCTACGGCTGGTGGCAGACTTGTAGTTTGCTGGTCTGGAAAAGGTGCCAGTAACTGTTTTTACCTGACACGTTTTTCCGGACAGGCAAACTTGTAAAAAGAGCCATAGCCTCATTACGAAGTTAGCGGTAACTAGCTCGTGCTATCGGCATGTTGCCACCAACCCTGAAACACTGAATCCGCCGCCTGACTTCTCGGGGACACTGGGACATTACAAATCCCGGTGGAGCGGGAAGTCAGGCGGCAGATTTTGTAAATTCCCATTCCCAGGGACTTGGAAGCACTGGCACTCATGACAGTGACGGTTCTTCCGTGACAAATCTGCCTGCAGGGGCAGTTGCGCCTGGGATGGTCAGACCTGCCAAGGGCAACGGCCCCTACAGGCAGACTCATAGTGTGGTGGTCCAGAAAAAAGGGTTGCGGTAAGCTTAGCAGGACCCTTTTTTCTGGACCGCCACACTCGTAATGAGGCCATAGAGTCTCAGAACCATTGCTTAAAAACCTGCCTTGCCAGAAAGTTTTGCAGACTCAGTCGCCAACCTTGTGATGGAACACGAGCATTTAATTATTCTTGAAGACTTCAACATATGGGTCAGAGAATAAAATTAAACTTCAGCCAGGTCACTGAGATCCTCTGTGACCAGCCTTTGCCTTAAATAAATGGATACAGTGGCTGCGCATTCAGCCTGGCACGACTGAACGCAATTTTCTGTGAAGGACACCTAATGGCACAGCACCTTCTGTAGTAATTTACAACTTCTTTCAGCACAAGGTCTGGAGTTTCCACGATTCAATAGAAATATGAAATCCTTCTCCCCATCACTTAACCAATACAAACTGAAAAAGGAATTCAACAAGCTGATGAAAGAAAGCAACGAGGCAAGCTCTCCAACTGGCCGCTGCCCCCAGACATCTATACAGGCCTCCTTAGCAAGGAAACGCAGGCCCATGTCTACTGGAAACTCATGAATTCATTACTGGCCAATGGAACCAAACCACAATAGGTCAAGGCGGCCTACATGAAACCAATACTCAAAAATACTCCTGGAAGCCCAGAAGATCCCAGAAACGAATGACCAATCTCCAACATACCATTCCTGGCAAGAAACTGGAAACCTATGTGTATACTAAAATCTAGGAACAAGTAAAGTCTAGTAGCATCCGGGATTGTGCCACAGTAGGATCTAGGCAAATCAGAGGAACCGAGTCAGTGGGCCTCATTCCGAGGCTGGAGGTAAGGGTTAACGGTCACCGTTAATGGCAACGGTGACCGTTAACACTTACCACCATATTCCGAGTTCCCTTTTGCGGGTTGGCATTTAACGCCTGCTTTTAGCAGGCGTTAAAAATCCAACCCGCAAAGGGACCTTGGAGTAAATTACGGCACCGTAATTTACGGTGCCGTAATTTACTCCTTCCCCATTCCCATTGAGCCCTATGGGGGCAGGAATGGGGATGGGGAACCGGTATGGTGAATGGGGAATTACCGGTCCCTCCAACCTTGGAATGGACCGGTAATTACTCCATTCACCATGCCGGATTTCCATGGAGTAAATAGCTCCATGGTTGCTTACCATGGTGCTATTTACTCCATGGATAGCGCCAGCCTCGGAATGAGGTGTTCTTATCAATATAAATAAATCTCAAGATTGATGTGATAGCCAACATCACCTTGGCCATCATACTTCTGGAGATCTCACCAGCATATGGCACAGTAGACCATACATCAAAGAGCTGCAAGAAGGAGGTCTTGGAAGCACCGCGCTGGGGACAATGCTTATGGACAGAGCAGAAATCACTTCACTACCCCTAAATGGATCAAGCCTGTGGAACACGCCCTGCAGAGTTTCACCAGCATTGCTTTTATCACCTCTGCTGTTCAACATATACATGGACCCACTCATGAGAATCATCACACGACACAGCCACACTCGGTGCAACCACTAGATGACACACACATAATTTGCAAAATAACAACCGTCAAAGGCACAAATGTCCACCCTTGCCAACTGACCTGCTCAAAAGACTGTATGGATGATGAGAAACAACCTAACCCTGAATCCAAACAGAACAGATTATGATCTCGCCAGCCAGATAATATGGTAGGTGCCCTGAACCCTCTTAAGTGGTCAAAGGTTTTGGGGTTTTGATGGACTGCGGGCCAACCCCAATGAAGCACGGCATACACAGCTTACTCGCAGTCAGACACATAATGAGATTCCTCACCTTCCCACATAGAAGCCTCCCCATCATATCCCTGTGTCACTTTATGGGGTCACAAAATGCTGGAATGTTTCTATATATTGACCTTTTAAGTATCAACCGTGTACATTTATGAATACTGCATCACCTTACTGTTGGTAACCTAGACTGACATACAAGTACATTTAGACAGGGAAGGACACACTGGGCCTCTTTACAAGCTTGCTGGTACAGTAACAACGGTACTGGTAAGCTTGCCGGTACCGTTGTTACCGTACCGGCAAACTATGAGTTCTGCTCATGGGTGCCTTCCTGCCCGCCAGGTCTGACCACGAGCAGAGCATGTTGGATTCACCGGCATCCCTCTGGGGCTCAAGTGGGAATTGGGATTCATTTTTACTGGCACCCGGGAATGGGCATTTACTGGGTCTGGCAAGGCCGTAATGACCCAGTTATTGCCCATTCCCGGGTGCCGGTAACAAGACGACTCCAAAAATACATACCTGTGTAAATATTAAATGAGAGAGCCAGTATGTGTTCTCTCAGTGGTATTAACCAGGGGTGACTGACTCTGTTTATGTGTTAAAGAAGTCCATGACAGCAGCAGAAAAACACGACTGGACCTACCATCAAACCGTCACAGCTTGATCTTGCCCATGTTGCTTCTCTCCCAGGCCCTTCACCAGGACTCTGCCCTCTGTGACCTGCCTGTGGCCTTTCCTACTGTGAGCGTTTCTCCTGGAACCATTTTGCTCACTGTGTCGCTAGCTCCCGCAGCCGCCTGCTCCTATGTTTTTCCCCTTTGTGTATTCTCTCACTCTTACTTAGGAATAGTCACTGCACTCTGTCCATTGCCAAAGTCACCAGCACTCGCTAGGCTGCCTTGGGATATCTGCTCACAATGTCCTTAACAGAAGATGACCACTACCTCGAGGTCACCCAAGGAGCACCACTACTGAGACGGCACCACGACCATGTTGGATGGATACTCCAAATTGCTTATTGAGACTTTGACCAACTTACCCCCCCACTAACACCCTGAACTGCTGCATTTAAAACCACTATACCCATGAAAATGGAGATACTCATTCACAGCAATTGAATATTGCCAAAGGGACATCAAACATCAGAACGCTACACCTCCCCAACCAACTTACATTTCACAATTCCACAGTGAAACATCCTGAGCCATGGACACACGTGGCTTCAATGTGCACATAAATACATCAATGCCCGTAACACAACCCCACCAAAAAGAGACATGCGCACCGCACTCGGGTACTTCTGGATTGCACTCATTACTCAATAACTGCTGTCATACGTGTCATGGCGTCCCTTGTCGGTGCAGATGTCCTCTGACACATGTAATGCCGCGTGTAACAACTTCGCTATCGTTTTCCAAGACGGAACGATTGACTTGGAGGAATGGCGGGAAAATGACCAGGGGGCGGGAGCGGTTGGGAGCGGTGTTTCTCTACTTTGTTTTCATTAGTGTTCACCGTTCCTATTCTTTTATTTTATAAAGAAACTGTTCCAGAATGTTTTTCTTTTGTTTTTTTATGTGTTGGAGGAAGTTGAAACTCACTGTGACAGGAGTAGGTGGGGGCGGCTTTAATCTTTAGCGTGCGCCTTATCAAGAGTATATACTGACTTTCCGATAATTAACCTCTGGGGGGGGGGGAGCATTACTTCTCACCCCCGCCCCTTGAACAGGCAAACTGTGAAAACCTGAAGCTTCACACAGGATGTTGGTAAGTCAGAATCATGATCGCTGGATGACACACATGTAGAACTTATGGTTTTCAAGGGGTAACTTACCCACGTGTGCAGTGATCGCTGCTTGCTTCTTGTACAATAAACCATTAGTAACGAAATACAGCAATTAAAAAATCCATCCAGATTAGCATTCTGTGTCGAAGTCTCATCATTTCACAGAGGTTGAGAAGATTTTGGAAAATGAAAACAAATCAAAATAAACAAATTAAAATATTAAAGAAAAACTAGTCATTGGATGCTTCTTATTCTGTTATTCAATTAGTTATTATATAATTGCAATTAATACATTGGAGGCAATTCATCTAAATAAGTTTTCAAGGTGCATGCAATCAAAGATTAATGCGAGAATCCTATTCTCCAAGTGATTGATATAGAGTGCAATTAATCATATTAGATATTCAAAATGCATGAAAATTACTAGAAAACTCATATTCATCAAACGTTCAGATCAGTGAAAAGCGGCTCACCCATACATATGTCGCGCGAGCGCCACAGTTTGCGCCTCTTCATGATTGCTAATTGTTTCATTTGTGCAGCACCATTAGTAAGTGAATGAAGTGGGGCTAGCCAAGGTGTGTCCCGCGCCGTGTTATCACTAACGACACGTCAGTGTATTTTATCAATATAAAATGTCTCAAATTTGACTCACCAATTATATCTATCTCATCTCTTGCCCTAAAAGAAAATATATTGCCTTATATGTGGGTAATCAATTGATATATAACAACCACCTGATTAGTTGAGATCTGTTACATTATGGTATAACACATTAAAGTTATTCTCACCCACTGTTCCAGTCGTGTGAAGTCATGAGCAGGAGACTTGAAACATCAAGTTAGTTGTATTAATTATCTAGATGAATTCTTACAGCCACTGAATATAAACAGATTGGCCCCAATAAGTAAAACATTTTAAAAGGCACCTTAATTATGGATCTATTTTCTTAAGTTCCCAAACATTTTTGGGATCTCTCACCTGACCATTGTTCCAATCTTCCCAAAACGGACTGTAATCCTGAATGGGCGCTAACTTTCACGGCAATCTCTTGCGGCCGCCATTTTGGAAGCTGATTTATACAGCCATCCTCATGATGCTGCAAGGCATCAGTGATAGTCAGTCTGTCTTTACTTCCTGTTAAAGGTTTAACCAGCAAATATATGCATTATCTTATTGTGTTAATCTGTCCGTTTTTACACAAAGATGGAATTACTGGAATTACCACACTTAGATGGAATTCTTAACGTTAGCTTGTGTCGGAACTAGATAGAAATGTGAACGTTAGCTTGCGCCACACTTGGATGAAACTGTGAATGATGGTAAGTGCAACACTTGATTGGAATCGTGATCACTAGCCTGCCTCACATCTAGACAGAATATTGAAAATTAGCAACGATGGAATAGTGAATGATAGCAAACATCAGACATAGACATAACTGCAAGGACAGCAATGCCAACTAACCAATCCACTAACAATTTCATCCCTCTGCATATACTTCTCAAACTCTAACCAAACACAACCACAAGCCTAAAACGCAGCAATCCGCACTAACTTCACTACACAGCAACAACAAAACAAACCCCACATAGACTTGCACAACAGCACACGACGACTACCGACTGTAAAACACCCCAAGGCCAGCCGACGGACCCACCGGGCTAAGGCTGCCATCAGCACATCACTGCTCTCTTGCACTTTTCCAGCTTATTCCCACTAACTCAACCCCCCCTCTTTCAGAGCCGCCAGAGCGCTAGGGGACCACTCCGGTGGTGATAGTGCGCGGTACAAATATCCTTTAACATTAACATTAACATAACAAATTAGATAAGAGTTGAACAATCAATACTTCTCACAATTTATATGGATTTGTTTTGCCTTTCCTCAGAAAACGTCTATGTTTATAAAGTCTGTCTTCACTTGCAGTTGAACTCATTACCAGACAAAAACAATATTTTGTTTTTTTAACTGATCTTTCTCATAATTCGTGTTAATTTCATCAATTTAAAATCACCTTATTCGTAAAACGGCATGACGTTCATGAGTCTGTCCTCATTTGACCATTTTCAATTTGTTATTTATTTGTACTTGTCTTACTCGTAATTGGTATATTATCTCAGTGCATCTAGCAATAAACCAATTAGAATCATATTAAATTTGCATTATCACTGAACATCATGTCATGTGTAAGCCTGGCTTCACTTGACTAATGTATTGGTTTGTCTAAACTTTTGTTTGTTCAGTTTTTTTCTTTGTAAAATTCAGCATACTGAAGTCCCTCTTTCAGTTTTCCTTGAAAATTGCAGCAGAGAGTAAATAATATCCCTGATACTCAATTTGAATGAGAACCTAATTCCAATGTTATACATAATTTGTTATTGACAAATGGTATCTCAAATATTTGAAGTGAAGACTAGTGGCAACTGATTGTTGTGTTTTTATGATATCACACAATTGTTCATGTGATTACCATCCTAATGTTCAAATCATCAAATAAAAATCCCATTTGATCAAACCACAGTATGGGTGAGCAACTGTTCTCAGTCTGTGTCTTATGCAACATCATTGTCAGACATGAAAATATTTGTTCTTCCTTTAGGACTTGGTATACACCAGGAATTCTGATACTACAAAAACACAATTCAAGTACATTTTTCCTCATAAAAAAACATTCATTTCATATTCAGAATGTAAGCCGTTTGTGACACAATGTAATTTACAAATCGTCTTAGATGCTGCCAGTCTCAACATCAGCTTTTGATCTCCCCCACGTTTACTGATTTGTACTCTGCTTAATCCAATAAAGTGTATATCATCTTTGCTTCTCATTTGATGATGTTCTTGCCAATGATTTGGCAAAGGTAAGTTACAGTCTTGTGAGCTCAAACTGGCCATATGCTAACGCATACAAATCGGTAATTCTCGGATTGTACTGCCCACATAAATCTTGCCACATGCACAAATAATCACGTATACCACATATTTCATTCTGCAATTAATAAGGTGTGGAATTTGTATTTCTCTGCCATCATGATGTATGTATTTTTTGATATATGTATGTGCATACTTGCACATGCTGCAATAACCACATTTGTAAAAAAAAACATTTGTGTGTGGATTCATCCAAGAGCACATCCCCAAAATTTGGGGATTCACTGGTTTAAGCAAGGCAGGACTCAATTGGTTTCTAATAGTGTTCGCCCGGGTATATATGGATGTGGGCTTCTAGTCTATATACTCAATTAAGTCTTGATCCAATCTTAAAATATGCCAGTGTTTGTTCACAATTTTAAATAGCAAATTGCTATCCTCAGAAAATGTGGTTACTAAACTGACCTGACTAAACTCTTTAGTCTCTTTTGGTGGTTTTGGTTTTAGCATATCAATTCTGTTCATGTTTTTAATCTTATTACATGCTGCAGTAATACAGTCCTTGTTATATACTCTTGCCTTGAATCTCTTACAAGTCATATTCTGACTCAACGTCTTTAGTTAGACTGCAGTTTCTGCGAGCACAGAAGAATTATCCAGTAGGTATATTATGAATCGTTGATTTTTTATGGCAACTGGAGGCAAAAAGGGTGGAGTTGACTTCCGTAGTCTTCCTGAATGTTTTGCTTTCTATTTTACCCTCATGAATATAAATAGTCAAACCAAGAAAGTCTATGCTTGTTTCATCACGGTATTCTGTAAATTCCAATCCAAAAAGAATGTCATTTAAATGACTAGTAAATTCTGGAGAGGTGTCTTGGGTCCCCTTCCAAATTATCATTATATCATCTATGAACTGTTTCCACATGATGCTTTGGTGTTTGTAGTTCAAATTCGTCAAATTCGTAAAAAACATGAGTATGCTCATATTGCCCCATGAATTGGTTGGCTAACAATGGTGCATATTTTGCGGCCATAGCTGCCCCCTTAGTCTGAAGATAGTAGTTCTGGTTGAATACAAAGTAGTTACTATTCAGTGTAAAAAAAAATTCCTTAACCATTTCTATATGTTGCCTATTGGATGCACAAAATTTTGTGTAGGTGAAATCAATAGACCCCATCGCCAGACGTTAATCTATTAAAGTGTATAACGATTTCACGTCCAAAGTTGCTAATATTTACCTAGGTTCATAAGTGATAGTAGATAAGATCTGTAAACCATGAGTCGGGTCTCTAATATATGAGTCTAGTAGGACCATTTGTTGTTTAATTAGAGTGGCTATGTATGATGAAAGACTTTCTGTGGTCCAGCCATTTCCCCATACAATTGGCCTAACCTCTGGTTGTCGATCACTTTTTTTATGTATTTTGGGAAGAAAGTAAATTTTGGGCATAAAAGGATCTTTTATATTCAAAAAAGCTCTCTCATTATCTGTTTAGAGTCCTCTGCTATGCCACATCTAAATGAGTTCTGTCATTTCCTTCACTACTGTCTTGGTCGGGTTAGATGTCGTTTTCCTATAACATCCCGGTGTAGCTAGATGTAGATGTCCCATTTGGATATAATAATTTCTGTTTAAGAGCACAACAGCTCCACCTTTATCTGCCTCTTTTATAACCAATGTTTCTGCACTTGCTAAACTCTGTAAGGGTAGTTTTCCTTCAAAATCTAGATTGTGTGTTCTGTGAGTGGTTTTGGTACTGTCCATGTGTCTATGAATATCATTGATCACTACTCAACGAAACGTTTCTATAAAACTTTCAGTAGTCATTTGTAGACTAAATGTAGACCGAGGTTTGAGTACTTCCTTCCCTATATTCTTTGGACATATCTCTACATCTTTGCAGATCTTGTCTCGTGTTTTTCTGATTCATTTTCTACGGATAAAAGGAGATGGGTACTTCAAGACTGCACTCATTACTCAATAACTGCTGTCATACTTGTCGTGGCATCCCTTGCCGGTGCAGATGTCCTCTGCCACAAGTCATGCCACGTGTAATGACTCTTCCATCGTTTTCTGACACAGAACGATTGACTTGGAGGAATGGTGGGAAAACGACCAGTGGGCGGGAGTGGTTGGGAGCGGTGCTCCTCTACTTTTTTTTCTGTTTAAATATTTTTATTAAAGATAGATCATGTAGAATGTTACAAACAAAGTTCGCAGAATTTTCAAAAAATGACATAACTCAGTACATTGATGTTATATGAATGGAATGAGATCAATGGATGTCAGAAGTTATAATTAACTAACTATGAATGATGAGCATCTGGGAAAAGAATTCAGATATTGCTATTATTAGGGGGAATTCAAATATTAAGACAAACACGAGACAAAAAGAAGGGAAAGGAGGGGGGAATAATTAGACATTCTTACCTATTATTATACATTAGTATCCAAGAATTGTATGAATCAGTTCCATTTCTTATTGAATGTATGTAACAAATGAAATATTGAAGCATGACATCCTTCTATTCGATGAGTCGAACAGACTGATTTGCACCAAAGAGTATATGAACGGTGGCAGCATTTTTCCAATGGCATGTGATGTTATATAAAAGCAATGTTAATAATTTGTGCGCGTTAGCATATGGCCAGTTTGAGCTCACAAGACTGTAACTTACCTTTGCCAAATCATTGGCAAGAACATCATCAAATGAGAAGCAAAGATGATTTACACTTTATTGGATTAAGCAGAGTACAAATCGGTAAACGTCGGGGAGATCAAAAGCTATTGTTGAGACAGGCAGCATCTAAGACGATTTGTAAATTACATTGTGTCACAAACGGCTTACATTGGGAATATGAAATGAATGTTTTTTATGAGGAAAAATGTACTTGAATTGTGTTTTTGTAGTATCAGAATTCCTGGTGTATACCAAGTCCTAAAGGAAGAACAAATATTTTCATGTCTGACAATGATGTTGCATAAGACACAGACTGAGAACAGTTACTCACCCATACTGTGCTTTGATCAAATGGGGTTTTTATTTGATGATTTGAACATTAGGATGGTAATCACATGAACAATTGTGTGATATCATAAAAACACAACAATCAGTTGCCACTAGTCTTCACTTCAAATATTTGAGACATCGTTTGTCAATTACAAATCATGTAGAACAATTAAGTTATCATTCAAATTGAGTATCAGGGATACTATTTACTCTCTGCTGCAATTTTCAAGGAAAACTGGCAGCGGGACTTCAGAATGCTGAATAAACCAGTTAGACAAACATGTAGAGTCAATTTGGCCAATGACCGGATTGATTATACGGCCGATCATTAAATTAGCAAGTGTTAAAGGCTACGTAAAAAGAAAAAATGATTGCATTTGAAGCCAAATGTTAGACCAGAAAGCATGAAAATATGAACATTTCTAGACTAAATGCGTAAAGTTTGCGTGCTCTTCTACTACTACTTTTATTAGGGTTCACTGTTCCTATTCTTTTATTTGAAAAAGAAACTGTTCTGGAATGTGTATTCTTTTTTTTATGTGTTGGAGGAAGTTGAAACTCGCTGTGACTGGAGTAGGTGGGGGCGGCTTTCATCTTCAGCGTGCGCCTTAACAAGAGTATTTACTGTCTGTCCGATAATTAACCTCTGGGGGGGGGGGAGCATTACTTCTCACCCCCGCCCCTTGAACAGGCAAACGGTGAAAGCATGAAGGTTCACACAGGATGCTGGTAAGTCAGAATCATGATCGCTGGATGACACACATGTAACACATGTAGAACTTATGGCTTTCAAGTTGTAACTTCGCCACGTGTGCAGTGGTCGCTGCTTGCGTCTTAGCTAGGTTCCCGCTATATAAATCCCCAGACACACAAACATGCAATGTGTGTCTAATATTCATGCGTGGAGAGAACTGTCCGGCAAATGTTGAGAGCGCTGCCCACACTGTCTGAACAGTGAGGCTGATTAAAGGCCCTGGCGCGCGTGGGGCTGGAATGTGCGCTCATTAACACCCAGTTAATGAGATGTTCTGCCCCCGGGCGCCTTCCGCAGGGACGGCCTCATTCCTCCGAGGACCGGCCACGCACCTGCCCAGCCCTTCAGCAGAAGCCCTCCACCAGCTGGCAATGCTGCAGAGGGAGTGATAGCGCTGGGGCCTGGCACGTAACACCCCTTCCTGACTTCTCGCCGCTGCCGCTCCCTCCCCCCACCCCCGCCCCTCTGTGCAGATGACGAGGGTCTCAGAGGCAATGCGAGCTACACACGTGGTGTCACTTGTCTTACATGGCGTATGCCATGGGAAAATGCAAGGGCCGCAACCTGTTCTATAAATACACTTAAGAAATGCAGTGTTAATTATAGACAGAGAGGGGTCATTATCACTGGATAATGGCCCAGCCCCAAGTAGTCCAAGACGAATCCAAGGGCCTCTGATAAGGGCCCTTCTAGAGATCAAAACAGCTATTAGGAAACCGTAGCGACAGCAATATAGGTGTTGGATGTGTGGTGGTGAAGTAGAGAAGGTTCTTTTAAAAGTGAGCTACGTGAATGCACTAAACGGGTATCACTGAACTGGGTGTGGCTTTATTGTGCAGTATGTAAATAGCCAGCCTGCCTGTGCAGTGTGGGCATGGGCACGGCAACACTTTCAGCACGAGAATGCATTGGGTGCTGGCCTGCACTGGCCTGTAGACCAATCGGGCAATGCCAGAATGGCAGCCCCCACGTTCCAGTGTGGGCCAAAGGGGGGAGAGGGGGCAGTCTGTTAGCTACTTCACTGTGCATCTAGTCGTTTTGACCAGTGTTACTGAACACGTTAATACACAATCTGCACCCCATTTGACCTCTCTGCTTCTGAGGTCAACATGCTCGACATGCATCCAATACCAATACCAATAGTTATAGACTGCATTTCACACCATCTGATTGGCTGAGAGGACGTCAATCATAACCTCCGTGTGCTAATAATGCATACCTACACATATACTTGTAGTGAGCAATGCCTGCTCTGAACTTTTCCAGCATTCTCACAGCACCCCTCGGTTGCTAGTCAAGCCACCAGCTGCCCCAGGAGTAGCCCCCAGTAGTGTAAGGGACGCTACAATCCAGGACTGCCCCAGCTGCAAAGCTGGAAGGTCGCCTTGGTGGGTGCGGGCTGTAGTGGTGGCCCCTTGCCTCCGCCGTACTCGGAGAGTGGACGCCTTCCAGCTGGCCCAGGAGCAAGGATGCGAGCCATGCTGGATTAAGAGTCACTTGGAAAAGACTGGCAGGGCTTTCTAAACAGAGCGCTTATTCAAAATGTCAGCTGCGGGTGAGCGAAGGGAGCAATGTCCTTTGGTAAAGGGTAAGATTGCACCCTGAAGGCTAGCTAGCTGTGCATCAAGGAGTGATGAAGGGTAAGAGTGCACACGAAGGAGATGAAGGCTAGCTAGCTGTGCATCAAGGAGTGATGAAGGGTAAGAGTGCACACGGAGGAGATGAAGGCTAGCTAGCTGAACATCAAGGACTGATGAAGGGTAAGAGTGCACCCGGGGGTGATGAAGGCTAGCTAGCTATCCATCAAGGAGTGATGAAGGGTAAGAGTGCACACGGAGGAGATGAAGGCTAGCTAGCTGTGCATCAAGGAGTGATGAAGGGTAAGAGTGCGCACGGAGGAGATGAAGGCTAGCTAGCTGTACATCAAGGACTGATGAAGGGTAAGAGTGCACACGGAGGAGATGAAGGCTAGCTAGCTGTGCATCAAGGAGTGAGGAAGGGTAAGAGTGCACACGGAGGAGATGAAGGCTAGCTAGCTGTGCATCAAGGAGTGATGAAGGGTAAGAGTGCACACGGAGGAGATGAAGGCTAGCTAGCTGTACATCAAGGACTGATGAAGGGTAAGAGTGCACCCAGGGGCGATGAAGGCGAGCTAGCTGTGCATCAAGGAGTGATGAAGGGTAAGAGTGCACCCGGGGGTGATGAAGATTTGCTAGCTGTGCATCAAGGACTGATAAAGAGTAAGAGTGCACCGGGGGTTGTTGAAGGTTAGCTAGCTGTGCATCAAGGATTGATGAAGGGTAAAAGAGCACTCAGAGGTGATGAATGTTAGCTAGCTGTGCATCAAGTACTGACAAAGGGTAATAGTGCACCTGGGGGTGATGAAGGCTAGCTAGCTGTGCATCAAGGACTGATGAAGGGTAAGAGTGCACCCGGAGGTGATGAAGGCTAGCTAGCTGTCCATCAAGTACTGACAAAGGGTAAGAGTGCATCCAGGGGTGTATGAAGGCTAGTTAGCTGTGCATCAAGGACTGACGAAGGGTAAGAGTGCACCCGGGGTGATGAAGGTTAGCTAGCTGTGCATCAAGAACTGATGAAGGGTAAGAGTGCACCATGGGGTGATGATGGCTTGCTAGCTGTGCATCAAGGAGTGATGAAGGGTAAGAGTGCACCCGGGGTGATGAAGGTTAGCTAGCTGTGCATCAAGGACTGATGAAGTGTAAAAGTGCACCCAGGGGTGATGATGTCTTGCTAGCTGTGCATCAAGGACTGATGAAGGGTAAGAGTGCACCCAGGGATGATGATGGCTTGCGAGCTGTGCATCAAGGACTGATGAAGGGTAAGAGTGCACCCCGGGGTGATAAACGCTTGCTAGCTGTACATCAAGGATTGATGAAGGGTAAGAGTGCACCCAGGGGTGATGAAGGCTAGCTAGCTGTGCATCAAGGACTGATGAAGGGTAAGAGTGCACCTGGGAGTGATGAAGGTTAGTTAGCTGTGCATCAAGGACTGATGAAGGGTAACAGTGCACCCGGGAGTGATGAAGGTTAGCTAGCTGTGCATCAAGGAGTGATGAAGGGTAAGAGTGCACCCAGGGGGGATGAAGGCTAGCTAGCTGTGCATCAAGGACTGATGAAGGGTAAGAGTGCACCCGGAGGTGATGAAGGTTAACTAGCTGTGCATTTAGGAGTGATGAAGGGTAAGAGTGCAGAGCAGGTGAAGGGTAGGTGTCCACCCAGAACGGGTGAAGGGTAGGTGTGCACCCAGAGTGGATGAAGGGTAGGTGTGCACCCAGAGTGGATGAAGGGCAGGTGTGCACCCAGAGCAGCTGAAGGGTAGATGTGCACCCAGAGCAGCTGAGGGTGGGTGTGCACCCAGAGTGGATGAAGGGCAGGTGTGCACCCAGAGCAGCTGAAGGGTAGGTGTGCACCCAGAGCAGCTGATGGGTAGGTGTGCACCCAGAGTGGATGAAGGGTAGGTGTGCACCCAGAGCGGGTGAAGGGTAGGTGTGCACCCAGCAGTGAAGAGTAAGTGAGTACTGAGAGGGGATGAACACCCAGAGGGGATGAGGGGTCGGCGTGCACCCAGAGGGGATGAAGGGTAGGTGTTGAATGGAGGGTCGTAGTGTACCCTCAGAGGTGGTAGGGGGTAGGTGTGACCCCAGAGGAGGGAGAGGGTAGGTGTGACGTCAGAGGAGGTACAGGATACGTGTGCCCCCAGAGGAGGTAGAGGGTAGGTGTGACCCCAGAGGGGATGAAGGTCATGTGTTGGATGTAGGTTGTATGCGCACTCCACAGGAATGAAAAACAGGTGTACTGCACCGCAAGGTCATAGAGGGCAGGTGTCGATTCAGGGTGGGATGCTGGGTAAGTGTTCACGCAGAGTGCATGACGTGTAGATGTGTACGCTGGTAAGATAACTCAGAGAGTCAAAGACTTCTCCAGGCACTTGTCTTCACCTGCGGGACACAAGTTCGAATTCCAGAGCTGGCCTAACTCTTGGTCTTTTAAAGATCAAGGAAGTATATTTTGCAATAAAATGCCAATAATTACAGCACTTAAAAGTGGTAGAAATCCAACATTGATCTCAGTACAACAAAGCGATATTATTAATACTATGATTAATCTCCAGGGGTGACGGAGGGCAGCTGTGAAGGTCTCAAGGGATAGCAGCTAGCTGTGCACCTGTGGAAGACAATGGGTAGCGCTGGGGAGACATGGTTACGTCTAGATCCAAGGATAGCAACGGTTATGCATGGCTCCTTGAGGCCACCACCAGGAGCTATCTGCTCAGATCCATTGGCTAATACGCCTGATGAACATAACTGGAAGAAACCGGACAATGTCTACCAAGGAGTGGATCTATGGCAATATATTAAGAATGCGAAGCCTTGATAAAGCACAAGATAGCGCGAAACACATGTCGGCTGTTCATCAATGTATAATTGAAGGGCCCCCTGTTTTTTTAAATAACTAGTAACATGTTCTATGTATTACAATTATGCTAATCTAGTGTGTAGTATCTTAATAGAATGAAATATATGACAATATCTCTGTATTTGACATAGCGCAAGTAAGAACAATCACAAGTAATAAAAACCTGATGGTGGTGTGCAATAGCACCTTGAAGCGTTTTTTAGGCGCAGAATGGAATTACCATACTAAATGACCCCAGACTCAAATAACCTGACAGACACAAAGAATATGGCAAAGCACTACTTTATTGTCAGATCAAAATAAGGTTGGGCAATCTGGCGAACCACAAGCAGTAGTCTGCACACCCACACACGGTTTTAATTACACAAAGGCTTTATACTTCAATATGCGTCAGCTATGATGCCATCCTACGTGGCAAACTTACTTAAAACCTATTGAAGGGAGAGTTTGGTTTATGGAACATGTGGACCTATAGCACATGTCAGTATTAATAACGTAATTGGCTGCCCCTTGTCTAGTAGGCAAGCCTTGAACTACCTCTAAATATTTTTAATACTGATTATAACAGAATACAGTAGCGGAATTGCCTGTGCAACTTTGTAAAGCAAAAGCAGGTTGCTACATGGGTCCATATGATTGGTTGGCATTCTCGCTCAACCTTGGACTTTCCAGCTCGTTAGCAGCACGTAAGCAAAACGAAACCCAGATGCAGAGAACAACGTCAGACTACTACCCACTTGCTCCAATTAGTCCATCATCTCTCATCGGCCAGACCCTTAGCCAAATGTTCTCCTTTGTAGTTGGCTTTGCAGCGGGTTCTTTGCTCTGGGATCTTTGAGGGAGTGTGGGTACACCCTTATCTTCATCCAGAGTTTAATGAATGGCCCTTGTTGTCACCCTCCGAGTCACGTGTGAGGGGACCACAAATGTGTTCATTTTGGCTTCTTATTTATTGCTATTTGATTTAATTGTACTAGGTTCTATTACTCTTTTTTGGGCTCTGGATACTTGATCACTCCATCTCATATATGATTTCTGCATTTCTAACTATCCAATACTTGGAACTTGTGAATGTTTTCTTCTTAGCTTAATCTATGAGAAAATGTGTCATGTCCATGACTTATCCCCTTGACTCCCTTTGGGTCTTTCAATTATTCCTTGATCGACATCCTTAATCCCAAGCCAAGAGACTCCTCTCCATCCTTTACACAAAACTGTTTTTCCTGAGTCTCCCGTCCCTGCAGCCTTGATCTGTTTGAGGTAGCTCGGTTAGATTCTATACGAGTCTGACGTCCATCTTTTTGTCCATGGCCGCTTTAGTCACATTATAGGTTATATCGCAGAAAGCTTCTACAGGTCTCCTCTACCTTGTGTTTCACCATATATACATTTACTTTGCCTCTTCTCACATGTTTCTTTGCAACTCATGAGTACTTCAGACTTGATTACATGTTTCTCTTGTTGCTTCAGTTACATCTTTTATTCTTTTGAATATACATAGATCGTTTCAGTGCGTCCATGTGTCTTTACTTCAAGACATCACTCTGTAGCTGTAAGATTTTCTTTACAGTCTTTCAATGTTCATTGCGGTTTGTCGACATCCTTCTACTGTCTCAGTATGAGGGCACATTTGATATGGGTGTCTGGGTGCATAACGTCTGTCTTACACTCGGTGCGGCATCGGGACAATGCCCGATGTCATACATGTGATTCTTTCACTGTTGTTCCTACATGACAGTGGTGAGGGGGCAGAGTTTAACAATGACGTATTTGTCTGCTCCTCTACATTCCCTCCTCTGGTCGAATCCTCGGCCACCTCCTCTTCCCTAATCTTCTTAGTCTATTCTGCCCATCTTAAATTCTTTGGGATCCACAACGTTGTCACCCCCTCAGGTATCCTGCATTCTTTATATGCTCGTCCACACTCCAGGTCACGTGAAAACATTCACCGGTTGGCTGGAAGAATACCCAACATCCAATATAGTTCTTACGATCCTGTGGGTAGTAGAACTTCATTCCTGGGTGTGCTAACTAACTTTTCTTTATGTTTTCACGTGTGGTGTCTTCAGTCTGTGGCGTGTGACCACCTTTCACATCAATCATTATCTTCATCCCAATAGCTTTTTTTTTTTAGTTTTCTTGCATTGTCCTATAAATATCCTTATAAGACAGAATCCTAGCGATATCGACACTAGTATTGCTCCAAGTAGTTTGAAGGCATTCGCCATCCCGGTCTGAACCCATCAGAACAAGGACGAGAACCAATCATCTTCATCTACCTCATCAGCTTCTACTTCCATTTTCGTATGCAGGTTTGTCAACATAGTTATCGCCTCTGTCAGGGTTCAATTTTCTCCATCGTGGGCAGTTGTGAATGTGCAGCAAGTGGCCTGATTTCTGGATAAACGCCTCCTTCCATTGCTGAAATTGGGTCCAAAGCATTCCTGTTCTGGAGGGTCATCAGCCTAATTGCCCTCAGTTCCTCTCTAACCGCGTTAAATCCTTTTATTGTCATATTGATCGTTTTTAGCATCTGCCATCAGGTTATCTGTAGCCATTTGGCGTTCACTGAAGTCTGTAGTTCTGGCATGAATATATATGTAAATAGCACTGCTGCCTTGCTAAATAATCTGTGTTTCACAGGAATGTCGGCAAAAGCGTCTTCTGATTTTGCCGAGAAATAGTTCTCTCTCTTCATTCTTTGGAGGCTAAGCAACCTCCTCTTCCTCTGGTGTGCATCCATCTTTGGACACTCTTCAATATTCAGGTCGCTTAGGGGAATTACCGATTCAGACTCATGTATGATCACAATACAGCATATTCCCCCCCTGTTTTTAGGTAATTGTATATACGCTCTGGAGCCACAGGCCCCATAGCGATCCATTACCACAGCAGTTCCACCATTCGTTCCTGGTACTTTAAATACATGCTTGCATCCTTTATTTTCTCCAACTGGGACCAGGCCTTTGTTCCTAAAGCATATTGCTGCATTATGTGTAGGTATTATGGACACCGGTCCTGCTTCATTGTCAACCTATGTTAGTAGTTAAGAATACTTGGCCCATGACTTTAGGTATATGTCATTTACTCTTTGCACTATGCTTACTGACTCTTTCATCAATTAGTGTGTGGTGCAAGATAAGATTCCTACTTCGCATCCAGTGCCAGCGGCAACTCATCCATATACCAATAGCTGAGGCCTCTCCTAGCATCCTGATAACCCAGGCGTTTCTTGTATATCTGCACATCCTATCAATCGCCATCGTAGGGGTGCCCATCTTCCTTCAAATTGTCCTCTTGTTGTGCACGCGGCTAGATGGATGAGGCACTTTGCATCATGTTCAGGTATTTCTTTTTTAAATAAACGTTCTGGCTGCATTCATGCATAGGGTTCAGAGAATACAGATAGCAGCTTTAATCTGATGTTCTCTCCCCCACCTCCTTCATCTACCGATACCACATGTTGTTCTTTAAATGGAACAAATTATCAAGATATTTATTTTTTCATGATCCTCTCCAACATCTCTTTTGGATCGAGCAATTGGTCCAAATAAACCAGGGAAAATATTACTTGTACCTTTGTTAGGGAGAGAAAGGGTTCTCTAATTTTCAGGTATTTCGGTTGGTTTATAAAACAATACCTGACAAAATACGTTCATCATAAACAAATAAAGAAAAGTCATAAAACAGAGTGCAACTTGAAGAAGAAATGTCATATTATTCAAATGCCACGTAACCTCTTGTGGAGTACCTGGTCTCTTTGTGAATATATATTTTATATACTGGAAGATTCCCATTTTTAATTCAGTTTATTCACTTTCACCTCTTTTTTAGATGTTATGTTTGGCAGTAGCAAATGCTCAAAAATAGTAACAACAATTCTGCGAACGATAGGACCGTTTTTAAAATCCTCAAAAATGTAGCCTCCTCCACGTGTTGTCTTACAAAAGCCGGATAACACGGGAGAATATAGGTGTAAAGTACATTCAGAAAGGTGCATAACATTACAATTCTGGGCTTCATGAAAAAATGTATACAGATATAGGGCCTCATTACGACCCTGGCGCTAAGTGTTTAACGGCGCCGTAAAAGGCTGCGGCGCCGTTAAACACTTAGCGCCTAATTATGAGGTCCCTTTGCGGGACCCGACTTTAACGGATGGTCTAGACCAGCCGTTAAAGTAGGGACCTGCAAAGGTACCTTGATGGCAAATACGGTACCACAATTTGCGGTACCGTAATTAGCGCCTTCCCCATTCCCATTGAGCCCTATGGGGCAAAAATGGGAATGGGGAAGGGCCATGGCGGCATGGGGAATTACCGCCCCGCCAACCTCGGAATTGGGTGGTAATTCCCCATTCCGCCATGGCGGACTCCGGCATGGACCATGGTGCTAATAACACCATGGTTTAGCGCTGGAGTCCCAATGAGGCCCATAGTATTGCTTTGTTGTTTAGTCATTGTTCTGATATCACTGTAATATCTGAAGCAGTGTAAGGTGTGTTCTGAAATTATTATTTCTCCTGGTCGTCGTATAGTCTATTTTGAGTTTTAATTGACAAAAACGTTTCTGGAATGGCGGCAAATCCATTCACTTCCTACTTAAACTTTTAGGGAGTGTCAATTCGTTCCAGAATTTGTCTTCTTTAATCTGCAAATTCTTTATTCTTTCTCTTGGTAACCGATCTGGTCTGCATGCACAGAACTTCTTCTCTTGCTTTGCAGTCAACGGGTGTCGGAAGAGTCAGGGTCTCTCCTTTGTAGAGCTTCACGTCAGTAAGGTGTAGCCAGGTACTTCTTCCCTTCAGTTTAACGGCAGTGGGTGTGACCTCTTCTACTAAGTATGTTCCTTCGAAACAGGGCTTATTCCAGGTATGCACAAAACGTCTTGGCAACACCTGGTCCTCTGGGTCCAAACTAGACTGTTTAAGTAGTGTCAATATTGCTTGTTTGGCTGTCTTCTTCAATCTTTTTCGACCCTTCCCCCCGATGTTTGATCTGTTGAGAAATGAAAGAGACACTAGCAGTCATATTTGTTAAATAATCATGCATTTCATCACCCAAAGCCTTTGCTATAATGTGGGTGTCAGTTTCCACTGAAGTGGGAGGAGCAAGGGGCACTCTCAATCGATGTCCTGTCACCAACTCATGTGGAGTCAGGTGGAGATCTGAACCAGACTTGTTCCTCAGGGCAAACAAAGCAAGGGGCCAACAATGCAGCCACCCCTTCTTCAACATCATTTTAATCTTAGTTATCCTCTCCTTAAGAAGCCAGTTTAATCATTCACAAATTCAATTCGCCTCTGGGTGGTAGGCAGAAGAGAACCTGTGCTTTATGCCAAATAGTTGAAATGTCTGCTCGAGCAACTCGTTTACAAAATGCGGTCCATTGTCAGACCGCAGGACTTTGCACACACCACATCTCGGGAACACCTCACATTCAAGGAAATTGGCGGCCCATGTGGCACCAGGGTGCGTGTCTGGACCTGCCTCGATCCATCCAGGAAAGGGAAACACCATGACCAGCATGGACCTAAATCCACTGCATGTTTGCAACATACCCAGATCATCTATATGTAGATGCTGGAAGGGGCCATTGGGTCTAGGCATTGCTCCTCTCACTGTTCTCCACCCACTCTCGCCGCCGGCCCTCAGTATATATTGCTTACATAGTAATGGCAGGTTAGAACCAGACTCTGTACTGTATGATCATGTGCAAGCAGAGACAAGACAGCAGACATGCATAATGCCAGGGGCCTATGCCTGTGTGTGCCATGTGAGAGGACACATTCTCTTTGCTTTTGGAGACACTGGGGCAGATTTCTGCGACAGATGGCCAAAGATTCTGACCGAGCCAGGTTCACAGCTTTATCGTAGGGCAAACACCACTCATTACCTTACCGGTGTAGTCATGATGGCCAAACATTTCAGATGGTCCCACCTGTATTTTCAGGCTTTGATATTCCATCTTGTTGACTTAATATTCGTATGCAGTATTAGGCTTTGATGTGCAGTGTTAGCTTCTGCCACTCTATGCCAGGGGGCCACCACTGATATCTCTCAGAACCACGAACCACAAAACCATACAGCCCTGTATGAGTTCACAATATAGCATATGTGGACACTTTGCAATGATAAATATAGCCAAACATACACAGCATCACAAACACAGCATTGCCATGCTGCCAGGGACTGCTAGGACAGGCAGCTATCGAGTTTGCCCGCCATCCTGCATGAAATATTTGTTTTAATGCCCCTATCCACTTAATGTATATGCACAGAATGTCTACCATTCTGCCATGTCTTACCCGATTCCACTGATGGGCAATTACTTTGGACCACAGGGTTCCTGCCCGTTCCCCTACCCGCCCCCATCACCTCAGACCACATACTTTCCTATCAGCTATTCACTCCAACTGCAGTGACGCACCGCCACCACACTCCTCTCAGGAACCGAAGAACCCGACAGGCAGCCAGGTCCCATATCTGTCACCACCACACTCCTCTGAGGAGCTGGACAACCCGACAAGCAGCCAGGTCCCATATCTGTCACCACCACACTCCACTGAGGAGCTGGAGAATGCGACAGGCAGCCAGGTCCCATATCTGTCACCACCACACTCCTCTGAGGAGCTGGAGAACCCGACAGGCAGCCAGGTCCCATATCTGTCACCATCACACTCCTCTGAGGAGCTGGAGAACCCGACAGGCAGCCAGGTCCCATGTCTGCCACCGCCACACTCCTCTGAGGAGCTGGAGAACCCGACAGGCAGCCAGGTCCCATGTCTGCCACCGCCACACTCCTCTGAGGAGCTGGAGAACCCGACAGGCAGCCAGGTCCCATATCTGTCACCACCACACTCCTCTGAGGAGCTGGAGAACCCGACAGGCAGCCAGGTCCCATATCTGTCACCACCACCACACTCCTCTGAGGAGCTGCAGAACGCGACCGGCAGCCATGTCCCATATCTGCCACCACCATCACACTACTCTGAGGAGCTGGAGAACCCGACAGGCAGCCAGGTCCCATATCTGTAACCACCACACTCCTCTGAGGAGCTGGAGAACCCGACAGGCAGCCAGGTCCCATATCTGTCACCACCACCACACTCCTCTGAGGAGCTGCAGAACGCGACCGGCAGCCATGTCCCATATCTGCCACCACCATCACAGTCCTCTGAGGAGCTGGAGCACCCGACAGGCAGCCAGGTCCCATATCTGTCACCACCACACTCCTCTGAGGAGCTGGAGAACCCGACAGGCAGCCAGTTCCCATATCTGTCACCACCATCACACTACTCTGAGGAGCTGGAGAACCCGACAGGCAGCCAGGTCCCATATCTGTAACCACCACACTCCTCTGAGGAGCTGGAGAACCCGACAGGCAGCCAGGTCCCATATCTGTCACCACCACCACACTCCTCTGAGGAGCTGCAGAACGCGACCGGCAGCCAGGTCCCATATCTGTAACCACCACACTCCTCTGAGGAGCTGGAGAACCCGACAGGCAGCCAGGTCCCATATCTGTCACCACCACCACACTCCTCTGAGGAGCTGCAGAACGCGACCGGCAGCCATGTCCCATATCTGCCACCACCACCACACTCCTCTGAGGTGCTGGAGAACCCGAGAGGCAACCAGGTCCCGTATCTGTCACCACCACATTCCTCTGAGGAGCTGGAGAACCCGACAGGCAGCCAGGTCCCACATCTGTCACCACCACACTCCTCTGAGGAGCTGGAGAACGTGACAGGCAGCCAGGTCCCACGTCTGCCACCGCCACACTCCTCTGAGGAGCTGGAGAACCCGACCGGCAGCCAGGTCCCATGTCTGCCACCGCCACACTCCTCTGAGGAGCTGGAGAACGCGACAGTCAGCCAGGTCCCATATCTGTCACCACCACACTCCCCTGAGGAGCTGGAGAACGCGACAGGCAGCCAGGTCCCATATCTGCCATCGCCACACTCCTCTGAGGAGCCGAAGAACCCGACAGGCAGCCAGGTCCCATATCTGTCACCACCACACTCCTCTGAGGAGCCAGAGAGCCCGACAGGCAGCCAGGTCCCATATCTGTCACCACCACCACACTCTTCTGAGGAGCTGGAGAACGCGACCGGCAGCCATGTCCCATATCTACCACCACCACCACACTCCTCTGAGGAGCCGAAGAACCCGACAGGCAGCCAGGTCCCATATCTGTCACCACCACACTCCCCTGAGGAGCTGGAGAACCCGACAGGCAGCCAGGTCCCATATCTGTCACCACCACCACACTCCTCTGAGGAGCTGCAGAATGCGACCGGCAGCCATGTCCCATATCTGCCACCACCACCACACTCCTCTGAGGAGCTGGAGCACCCGACAGGCAGCCAGGTCCCATATCTGTCACCACCACACTCCTCTGAGGAGCTGGAGAACCCGAGAGGCAGCCAGGTACTGTATTTGTCACCACCACATTCCTCTGAGGAGCTGGAGAACCCGACAGGCAGCCAGGTCCCATATCTGTCACCACCACACTCCTCTGAGGAGCTGGAGAACGTGACAGGCAGCCAGGTCCCATGTCTGCTACCTCCTCACTCCTCTGAGGAGCTGGAGAACCCGACCGGCAGCCAGGTCCCATGTCTGCCACCGCCACACTCCTCTGAGGAGCTGGAGAACGCGACAGTCAGCCAGGTCCCATATCTGCCATCACCACACTCCTCTGATGAGCCGAAGAACCCGACAGGCAGCCAGGTCCCATATCTGTCACCACCACACTCCTCTGAAGAGCTGGAGAGCCCGACAGGCAGCCAGGTCCCATATCTGTCACCACCACCACACTCTTCTGAGGAGCTGGAGAACGCGACCGGCAGCCATGTCCCATATCTGCCACCACCACCACACTCCTCTGAGGAGCCGAAAAACCCGACAGGCAGCCAGGTCCCATATCTGTCACCACCACACTCCTCTGAGGAGCTGGAGAACCCGACAGGCAGCCAGGTCCCGTATCTGTCACCACCACACTGCTCTGAGGAGCTGGAGAACCCGAAAGGCAGCCAGGTCCCGTATCTGCAACCACCACACTCCTCTGAGGAGCTGGAGAACCCGACAGGCAGCCAGGTTCCATATCTGTCACCACCATCACACTCCTCTGAGGAACCGAAGAACCCGACAGGCAGCCAGGTCCCGTATCTGCCACCGCCACACTCCTCTGAGGAGCTGGAGAACCCGACAGGCAGCCAGGTCCCATATCTGTCACCACCACCACACTCCTCTGAGGAGCTGCAGAACGCGACCGGCAGCCATGTCCCATATCTGCCACCACCACCACACTCCTCTGGGGAGCTGGAGCACCCGACAGGCAGCCAGGTCCCATATCTGTCACCACCACACTCCTCTGAGGAGCTGGAGAACCCGACAGGCAGCCAGTTCCCATATCTGTCACCACCACACTCCTCTGAGGAGCTGGAGAACCCGACAGGCAGCCAGGTCCCATATCTGCCACCGCCAGACAGTAAGTCACGCATACATATCCCCTCATCCAACCCGAAATGGGAGGTGTCCTGTGGGGGGTCTGTTAGGTCTCTAATTCCTGGCCAGGTCTGTACTCTCGCAAACCTGGACTGGACGGTGATGGAAGGGGTGACTAGGTTCCCGATCTCCAGCCAGGCCCAACCTCTCACCAACCCGCGTAAATCCACCATGGCCGACAGGCATGGCTCAGGGAGGCAGCGACCACACAGGAAGGCCTTCCCGTCTGCAAGGGCATCTTAAAGGCAGAAGCACGGACCATAACATAACATCGCCAAAGTGTGCCAAAGAGCAGAATCTAATGCTCTTATCATTGCCAGGGTGGATGATCAATTGGTCTAAATGTCAGGTTTTACCGATGTCTGCCTTGTGGCAAAAGAACTCCTTTGCGACCAGGGATTTGGTGAAGGAAAAGGATGTATGGCTTAGTGTCTAACATCCAAAGAGGTCTTGGCAGATGTGGTTTTACTGCCGGGTAAAGTGCAAAGAAGGTTTCAAAATCCCACTGAATGCCGGTTTGATACCTTTTACTGGACTAACTGGATATATTATGCAGAGATGGAACATCAAATACTGCCCCAAGGCAGTCCTAAAGAAAGACACGGCACGGCTCATTCTCATAGGGAATGGGGAAGCAAGGAGAGCATCTTGAATTTAAAATCCATTGAGAGAAAGACTAGTATGCAAGGAATGCGGGTCAGGGATAGCTGCCTTATCTAAAGAACCCTAAAAAAGGCAGCAGGGGAAACATAGAGCAGTACTGACTGGAAACCATTCACATCTGTAGCCAAGTTCAGAAGGGGAGATGGGAGACAGAGCCCCTGGTCAGCCGAGAGAGCGCTGAGACCTGCGTGGAGACGCGCCCAGATCCCCACGCAATGTCGACTGTGAGGAGGAGGGGCTCTGACTAAGGGCAGGTGGAGCGCATGCCTATAGCGACTCGGCCTCAGTGGGGGCCCAGATGGGCAACGAGGGCGGGGAGTCCACTCCATCCATCAAGGAGCCTAGATTAGAGCGAGTATCGATGGCGCATGGCGAAGTTCCAGGCACGGGTCTCCTGACACTCGCAGAATCCCACAGCACATCGAGGACACACATGTGCTTGCTATGTAGCGAGGCGTAGCCGTTCACCATGATTAGCTGGTGGGATCAGCCCGCGATACGGGGCTAAAGTCTCGTCTACATGACGTAATAAGGTCCCAGAACTCTGGGGTGACTTGCCATATTCTTTTTAGATACAGCATCGGGGTATTTTATTCCTTATAATACATGGTCATACGCTGTCATGCCGTTTTATAAGTGCCCTATTGCTTAAAATAATGTAAGAGATCTTCCAGTTGTTGATGCATTTAAACAATGTGGAATATGTTTGGATTAAAAAAAGCGAATAATATCCAGGTTGCATTTTGTGTTGCAGAAAAAAATGCATCTAAACACGTGTTTGTCTCCTGCTCTATAATAAGCTATAACACGCTGATTCTATGTCTCCTGTCCTGAACCGAAGCGGGGCGCAAAATAAACGCGCGCCCGGGAACAGTTCCTTATGGCGGACAAGTGACTCAGAAATCGCTTTGAAAAGAAAGGAATTTGCAAAGATTGACATTGATGAGTGCTGCAGTGACAGCTGGAGTTCTGCTCGGTGCTCGCTCACACAGCATGGCAGTGTGACGTCACAACTGAAGCATAATGCCTGATTACTGAGCAGTAGTGATGTCATTTTCTTATCACAGGTTATTACCGGTACAGGTGCTGGTAATACCAGCAATCCCCCTACATGGAGTCCTATATTACCGGTATTCGCGCTGCCTGTAATATGCTGGTGATATCGGTATATCAGACAACAGGGAGGTAATACCGTTTGCCGGTATCCCGCCAGATTTACCGTCAGGATACCAGCAAACTTAGAATGACCCCCTCATTGTCTGGTGCCGGCTCTCAACCTATCAGAATAGTGGCCTCATGTCATGTGTGACTACTTGAGCCAGTCCTGGTATTTCACTTTGCATGCTGTAAAACATAGGCCCATACTTGCAATGCGCAAAACCATGCAATGTGAAAATCCAGAAACTGGTAAAGGTGTAATGCATGAAATGGGGCCCGTGTGCAGCTTTGATGTATAAAATGGACTAATGGGTTAAGCTGTTTGGCAGCCATTTCTGGAGCAGATTTGTTCTCATGTTCTCTCATTATATTCGATAATTGGATATGGGTGCAAGCATACATGTTGCCGTTAACTGCTAATGGGAGGGGAGGAGGCGGACCGCGAGAAGAAGGGCGCAGAGCCAAGATGCGGGACCAGCACAGTCTTTAGAAGGCCTCAGAAGTCTATCTGCACCCGAAGGCAGCTCCAGAGCTCAGGGGCCAGAGCCGAGACAGCCTGGCTGCCTAGGTGAGCTCTGAAGACCGAAGAATTGGGAACAAGAGAAGAGTAGGATGGCCGGAGACATTTTACCAGGAATGGCGTCCATATGGGCCAGCTGGAACCTCTCGTGCTGACAGCAAACGGAGCTCGTGCTTCCACCATCAACACGCCAGATTCGCAGTGATCTGTGAACTTTGCTTGAATACCAGCGGAAAACACATGGCGGCAGCAGAGAAATTGGTGGGAAAGTTTAAAAGCAAGTTTTCTCTTAAATAAAAAAGTAGATTCAAGCTGCTCATGGAGGAGGCGGACACTGGGACCCACACAAAAAGTATTGTGGGGTGCAGAGGCCCACCGGGAAATGTCAGCGTTCCCTGTAGGCCAGTCCACCCCTTCCCAGGGTGCAGAGGCCTACTGGGAAAGGGAAATCTCCAGAGTTCCCTATAGGCCAGTCCACCCCTTCCCAGGGTGCAGAGGACCACCGGGAAATGCCAGCGTTCCCTGTAGGCCAGTCCACCCTTTCCCAGGGTGCAGAGGCCTACCGGGAAATGCCAGTCCACCCCTTCCCAGGGTGCAGAGTCTACCGGGAAATGTCAGCGTTCCCTATAGGCCAGTCCACCCTTTCCCAGGGTGCAGAGGACTACCGGGAAATGCCAGTCCACCCCTTCCCAGGGTGCAGAGGCCTACTGGGAAAGGGAAATCTCCAGTGTTCCCTATAGGCCAGTCCACCCCTGCCCAGGGTGCAGAGGACTACTGGGAAATGCCAGTCCAACCCTTCCCAGGGTGCAGAGGCCTACTGGGAAAGGGAAATCTCCAGTGTTCCCTATAGGCCAGTCCACCCCTGCCCAGGGTGCAGAGGACTACTGGGAAATGCCAGTCCAACCCTTCCCAGGGTGCAGAGGCCTACTGGGAAAGGGAAATCTCCAGTGTTCCCTATAGGCCAGTCCACCCCTGCCCAGGGTGCAGAGGACTACTGGGAAATGCCAGTCCACCCCTGCCCAGGGTGCAGAGGCCTACTGGGAAAGGGAAATCTCCAGTGTTCCCTATAGGCCAGTCCACCCCTGCCCAGGGTGCAGAGGACTACTGGGAAATGCCAGTCCAACCCTTCCCAGGGTGCAGAGGCCTACTGGGAAAGGGAAATCTCCAGTGTTCCCTATAGGCCAGTCCACCCCTGCCCAGGGTGCAGAGGACTACTGGGAAATGCCAGTCCAACCCTTCCCAGGGTGCAGAGGCCTACTGGGAAAGGGACATCTCCAGTGTTCCCTATAGGCCAGTCCACCCCTGCCCAGGGTGCAGAGGACTACTGGGAAATGCCAGTCCAACCCTTCCCAGGGTGCAGAGGCCTACTGGGAAAGGGAAATCTCCAGTGTTCCCTATAGGCCAGTCCACCCCTGCCCAGGGTGCAGAGGACTACTGGGAAATGCCAGTCCACCCCTGCCCAGGGTACAGAGGCCTACTGGGAAAGGGAAATCTCCAGTGTTCCCTATAGGCCAGTCCACCCCTGCCCAGGGTGCAGAGGACTACTGGGAAATGCCAGTCCAACCCTTCCCAGGGTGCAGAGGCCTACTGGGAAAGGGAAATCTCCAGTGTTCCCTATAGGCCAGTCCACCCCTGCCCAGGGTGCAGAGGACTGCTGGGAAATGCCAGTCCAACCCTTCCCAGGGTGCAGAGGCCTACTGGGAAAGGGAAATCTCCAGTGTTCCCTATAGGCCAGTCCACCCCTGCCCAGGGTGCAGAGGACTGCTGGGAAATGCCAGTCCAACCCTTCCCAGGGTGCAGAGGCCTACTGGGAAAGGGAAATCTCCAGTGTTCCCTATAGGCCAGTCCACCCCTGCCCAGGGTGCAGAGGACTACTGGGAAATGCCAGTCCAACCCTTCCCAGGGTGCAGAGGCCTACTGGGAAAGGGAAATCTCCAGTGTTCCCTATAGGCCAGTCCACCCCTGTAGTGAGTTCACTGATGACATTTGAGGGTGTCGTCACAGCCTTTGCTCTCCTTATCGCAGGGGTTCCGGTGGTGTTAAGAGAACACCTTGTTTTGCACTGATTTCCAGATTACACATTTTTGGGCGTATATTTTGCGAACCCCAAATAGTAATGACTTAACTGTGACTGTGACGTCTTTCTTGTATTCAGTGCAATGTTGTGTTTGGCTTCGTACGTTGTGAAGTGCTTCAGTGCAGACACTGCCCCTATACTTTTTGGCTCAGCGTTCACCCGGGCAAACTCTGCCCAAATAATTCTGTGAGAAAAGCATCTTTATTAAGACTAAAAAAGCGTCCTCTCCGCTACATTTGTTCACTTCTTTTGTTTTATTTTTGAAGATATGTTTTTGTTTTCTTACAGTTTAATTCATGGGATTTTTTGCACGGTTCAAAATGACTTTTTCACTGCAGAGACCAACCCCGATTCATGGGACTGTGCAAAGTGTGTTTTTGCAGTGAACAGTCAGTGCGAGTGGTCATTTCTGCAGTACGAAATGACTTTGCACAGAGTTTGCACAGTTCCATGAACCAGGCAGTACAAAGTCCCTTTGAAACGTGCAATAAATGTCCATGAGTCGGGCCCTTAGTATTAATGTTGTGTAAAATTAAAAGACGTGCAAAGAGATGTTCACCCGTAACCATGTTCACGGCACTCTTTGTTAGCATGTTGTTAGCATGTAGGCGAAGGCGCCAACTGGGACGGTGTCAACATGTCCTCTGAGGGGGCTCTCACTTTTTAAAAAGTGTTTATTAAAGTTCCGACGGTAGAATGATGTGTTTCATAACACACATGAGAATGGTTGCCCCATTTAATTACCTGCCACACATGTGAAGCCTGCCAGGTATCAGCCACTTGTGCTTCATTGCTTCCAGTGCATGTCAACTGCCCCGACCGAACTGACAGTCTTCAACAGGGCAAAATTGGTCCTTGATTGTTGAGCATCTTTCAGGGCACTTTGGGGGTCAAATTTGTTTGGGATTGTGACGCATCAACTTCCGTGGCACCTGTGGTCCAGGGATGAATATCGGTTTTTAAACCATCAATGAGCCCCACACCTCTAGTACACCAGAAGCGATCGGAACAAATTGCAATGCAAGTGAATTTTAAAACCTCCTTGTCCAATTTTGGTAACGTGGCCGGAACAGCAGGCTTCTCTCTGCAAAGTCGTGAATCGTTGGTTAGTTGAACACAACAAAAATACACTTATTACCCATAGATAAAAGAGACTGTCCAGTCAGGTTGTATACACATATTTACTTTATTATTATCACAACAAACAGTTCTAGCAACACTTAAACAATAGGCCCCTTCAGGTAATGCCCTGGGGCCCATAGTTACAGGCCGAGCAAAATATGTGCCTTAACGAAGACCCCACATGTGAATGCCCCCCACTCCTGCGAAGGGCCTATTGCTATTAGTACCCCAGCTGGTAAAACAGGGTACTAAGAGCATTTTTGTTTCAGAATAGAAAAAAAAGTAAAACAATGGCCGCCAGAGATGGGAAAACGAAGTCCATTTTCCCTTTCCATGGCGGCCATTGAAAATGAATGTCCAAAAGTAAACAAACAAAATGGCTGCTATGGAAAGGGAGAATGGAAAGGGAGAAGGGACTACACGTAGTCCATTCTCCCTTTCCTTGGAGGTCTTTCAAACAATATGGAAAAATGTAAACAAAAAATGCCCACCATGGAAAGAAGAGAAGGGACTACGTGTAGTCCCTTCTTCCTTTCCATGATAGCCTGTCACGGATCGGGAGCAGACGCGCTGCGGACAGAAGTGTTCCCATTGCGTTCGCTCCCGAAATGGACAGAAAAGAAGGTACCTGGGGTTGGGAGGGCAGGGAGAGAATTGTTTGGAATTTAAGAGGGGTGAAACACCTCGATCCCCAGCTTCTGCAACAGAGTTCAAGATGGGAGACAGCTGCGGGTATCGGGCGGCAGGCTGTTCGGTGAGCAAAGCTGGACGAACGGCTGCAGATTGGCCTACAAAACGGATCGGGGTCAGGAATCATTGTGTCAGTACTGGTTTACGATTCTGAAGCACTGGTCGAGACATCTAGGATGTTTTTAGTCGACTGCGGCATAACAGCAGTCAGCGTTGCAGTCGGTTGCAGCTCGAGGAACACGACTGGCTCCAAAATGTCCTTTCGGGTGGATGTCGGTAGATGCTCGTCGAGGCACTTCGACCCTGCTTCTTCACTGGGCTTGTGTGGTAGTGTAAAATGGACAGACCAAAGCTGAGGAGAGTGTTGCAGGCAGCTGCCTTGTCCTTGGTAGTAGGTTCAGAGACCTTCTGGCACTTCCCACTTAGGAAGCTTGCTGCAGAGCCCAGCAGGGCACGCTCTGTGCTGTCTGGGTACCGGTTCTGGAGCTGCTTGAAGGTCCTCTAGATTCAGTATCTCCCCATGTTCCCTGGGAGATGTTTAGGGGTGGGATTAGCCTCACACATTTTCCAGAGTTTGACCTACCATCATTCAATTTCATTTAAAATTTCAAAAAAGCCCAGGGGAGCGCTCACTAACTGTGTGGATGGTTGAATTCCTCACAGGCACGTAAATTGCAACTGAGGTGACCACTTCTGTTTGCCCGTAGATGCAAAACATTCCCTCTGTGCAATTTTAACAATTACACCATGTACTGGAAAAGCATGAAACAGGTGAAACTGCCTTTTCACTTCATGTTTGCACTACATTGGTGGAAAGTGTAAATGTCCCATGTAATTAACAATTGTGAGCGGCATTTGAAATAAGCCTGCCTTGACTACGTCGCCTCTTCTGGCGGATTCCACTGGAACCCACAGCATTGATGAAAACCCATGTGGGGGTAAGGCTGCTGCATCTCTACGGCGGAGCGGGAAATGGTGGCTGCCATGGAAGCTCCATCCCGCTATCCAACTCGGATTGCCACTGCCACGTTACACAGGGCGGATCGAACGAGCAGTAACACACACTTTTCCCATGACTTCTTCTGAGCCTGTTTGTCTCTGGTGGCTGGAAATCATTGAAGGCAATAATCTAATGTGCCTCACTGAGACTATGGGGCTCACTACAGGTTTGCTGGTATTCCAGTGGTAATACCATTCCCGGCGCCTGATCTGCTGGTATTACCGGCAGATTACAGTTGTCTGCAATCAGGGCCGGCGCTAGGCGTGTGCTACACTTGGCCCCGTGCTCATAGGGCCCCGCGCAGAGAGTGCTGTTGACTCCCCCTTCCTACAGGCTGAAGCGTGGCCCGTGTGCTCAGAGTACCTAAGCTTGCTGTAGTGCACTCTACGAGTGCACGGGCGGCGCGCGCTGCAGCATGCCTGATGACGGGGAAGCTCGCCCGGAATATCTTTTTCAAAGGTGGCTGTTCTACCACGAGCTTTGGCTCCCTTTTGTTGCTTCTGGTGAGGCAACTTGTCACCTGTCAACCCCCCGCTGTGACGCTGGAGAGACCCATGCCCATCCCAGCGCCACACTAGGCGCTATGGGCCTCGTAAGCACTGCTGATCACTTTGTTTCTTAAAGCAGAGCAGTTCAAGTGGGTGCAAGTTACTAGTGATGGCCTATTTAAGAGACCATGGTTTGGGAGAAGATGTTCTTAACGTGTTCAGAGCTGCAAAGGGGCATTTTTATTTTGAAGGCACACGCAAAGCAGCAGTTAGCTGCCTACAATCTGTGCCTTCCTCCAGCACAATTAAGCATATGCACGAAACCGTTTTAGATATTTGACTTATTTCCACCTGTTTATATTTCCCAAGCCAATTAGCGTTTAAGTAACATTTTCCTCACATTATCCATGGTGCCTGCAAGTGAGCCATGAACATTTACCAAGGATGTGACCGGAGAGGTCGTCATCCTGGAGGCTGGCGGGGGGGGGGATATTTTCTCTGGTTCTGGCCCTGTAGTGATTTTCAGGGCACAGGTCGATACATGTGAGTGGACAGCGTCTGCCCAGTTTTTTCAGTGGGTACACGCAACCCCAGTTCTCTGTTTTTGAGGCCAGCATTAAAAAAAAAAGTGTGCTTGCTCAAGTGTTCGGCTACTAGGATTTCCCACCAGTTTGTCAGGTTTCCAGTGCAGACGCTCACCCACAAGAACACATAAAAGTGCCATTAAAGTGCACGTCTCTTGGTTGGATTCTGTTTTCTTCTGAATATTTCACTTTAAATTGCTGGGCTTAAAGGGTGGCACCTTTCACACTTTGCTGGCGTAGTTATTGGAAATTCTCCTCTCATTATATATAGATTTATATCTTGTTTACCATGTTTTCGCTGCTGCCTACATACGTAGTGGTCATGTGATGTCACTTCCTGTGATGTCACCAAATGCAAATTAAGGGGCCGCCATTAATTTGCACACTTGGCCCCAAAAAACTTGCCTGCAATGGTAAATGAGTCCCCATTTCATAGTGGGATTGAGAGTATCACCGGCACCGGTAACACCGGCTGTTTTTGTCAGTGCAGGCCTGATTTACCTCCAGCTCTCGGAGGGGGGTAAATAAGGCCACCCCACCCCACCTGCACACTTGTGGTTTGGCAGTGCAGGAAAAGTGGCGTTAACAGTATTACCGCCACCTTTTTCCCACACCGCCAAACTTGGAATGAGCCCCTGTGCCTTTCTACAGTGTCTACGCGGAGGCAAAACCATTAGAAATAAAAGGTGCCGCAAGTGGTGTTTTGCTGCTACTGGAGTTATTTTGGCCTGGGCTCCCATCCTTTTGCTCCAGTCACTGGAGTCCAGTGAGTGCTGCAGCTGCTCGGCCTGCTTCCTAAAGCGCAGAGCGCGCGCACTGCTAAGGTTAATGGGGTGTAGCCTTCAAATGAGAGGGACATTTAGCACCAAGGGCCGTTTGCCTTCTTCAGAATGCTGTCCTGGCTATCAGGGTGCATTTTCCCAGGCAGCCCCCTCTCTCCGCCACACGTTCCTGCGTCATCACGTCCTGCGTGCAGCAGACGCAGAGAAGAGAGAGAGAGAGGAACCAAGGATCCCCTGTCTGTGTCACGCCAGTCTTGCTATCTGGCGGAGGCCTGGAGGGAGGACTCTCAGGACACCTCGCCCCCCCCTCTGCCCCCTGCTTGTCCTTGGTCTGTGCCCTTGACGCAGTCACTCGTCTGTGTTCCCGCCTTTCGTCTCTACAGTGGGTTCCCACGCGTGTGGCCTTTGGCTTCCCCATACTTGCCAAGATTCTGTGACCAAAAAGATGTAGGATTTTTCAAGTTTCAAAAATCATTCTTAGCATAACGCTGACAGCATAGGAAATTACAAAGCATACATTGTTGGCACCGTTGAAGCATTCTAGAATGCACAACCCATCAAACAGCACAACATGGAAAGATGTTCAAATGTTAAAAATGTAAATTTCTGAATGGTAAATTGACACCAAATTCAATTACCTCATTTCACAGAAGGTAATCACACCGAGCTGGTAGGCAGCGTTTGCCACTGCTCTGTAGCAGCAGCCCGGGCAGTACATATTTATTCCTGCAGGGCAGGTTAAACACCGAACAACATGGAGACTGATACCCTCCTCAGTCTGATAGGCAGATGCTGTGTGATGATGGCGCGCTCTGCCACTTGCCTTCACTGGTGCTTCACCTAAGGCAGGGTGCACAACTGATTTTGACAGAGGGCCGAAAGTACCTTGCATGAGGGCTATAGTGGGCCGAAAAGTAAATGTGGGCGGGGTGGTAGGCAGGGCGTGGAAGGAGGCTTTTTCAACCCCCAATTTGTATTAAACACATGGAAAAAGAATATGTTTTTGAGAGGTAACGATTTTTATTGCATTTCAAACTTACATTTTGTACTACACATTTTCCATTGTTATCATTTATTTCGATTTAGTTATTGTATATCGTCTGTTTAATTAAATTATATATATTTTATTGACCCTTGATTGGACATTCCGTTATTTTGGACTGCTATAGTTTACTGTTTGGGTTGCCCAAGAGGAGTATGGCCTTCGTTGAGTCAGGTTTCCTCAAGAAGCAAAGGATGTACATCTCCTAACTGTGCCTGTTTTAGCTTTATTATTGGGTTCACTCTTGGAGTGCAACACTATGCCCCATGGCTCCCACCCCCAACCAAACACTATGCTTAATATACATTGATATTGTCAGAATTGCAAAAAAAATGGTAAATACCTGGACATCACCACATACACTCAAAATTCGTCAGTATATGTCCTGAACAAAATGTTCCATATAACATATTTTAATATTCCAAAAATTTCAAAAACATTCAAATCTACAAGACCCTGACAATTAGATCTAAAACACAAAGTCATCAGTATATGTCCTGAACAAAATGTTCCATATAACATATTTTAATATTCAAAAAAATTCAAAAACATTCAAAGCTACAAGACCCTGACAATTAGATCTAAAACACTTAAAAAGCATATGCACATGTTACAATACAATGCTAACATGGTTGAGTTCACTCAAGACCAGCTAGTTCTCGTTATGCTCCCAACAAGGCAGAGGGCCTTGCAAGACAAATGGATGGGACCCTTCAAAGTTGTGGGAAAACATAGAGAGGTCAACTATCTGGTGGATCTGGGCAGACCCAGGGAAGCTCCTAGAGTCTTCCACACCAACCGACTGAAAGCGTACGTCTCCAGACCTGAAGTAGGAGCCTTGCTTCTAGCTGCAGCAGCAGAGGAAGAAGAGAGTGAGTCTCTCCCTGATCTCCTCAGAGGTGTACATTTAGATGGAAAAATTGAAGGAGTCAATCTCTCTTCAGATCCGACACCCGAGAAACAAGAGGAGTGCAAATCTGTGTTAAATCAGTTTGCCTCCCTGTTCTCACTCTGACCAGGCTTGACCCCTTGGGGACAGCACGAGATACTATTGTATTGTAACATGTGCATATGCTTTTTAAGTGTTTTAGATCTAATTGTCAGGGTCTTGTAGCTTTGAATGTTTTTGAATTTTTTTGAATATTAAAATATGTTATATGGAACATTTTGTTCAGGACATATACTGACGAGATTTGAGTGTATGTGGTGATGTCCAGGTATTTACCATTTTTTGTGCAATTCTGACAATATCAATGTATATTAAGGATCAGTACTCCTCCTTTGTTTGTAATTTAAATTGATTATATCCCCACTTAGTAGGAGGGGTCAATACCAGATTCGTGTGGGGCAGTACCCCTGTAGAAATATGTGCAACACTATGCCCCATGGCTCCCACCCCCAACCAAACACTATGCCCCATGGCCCCCTCTCCCCCAACCAAACACTATGCCCCATGGGGGTGGGAGGCAAACATGTGTTACTATCATACAAGGCCCAGGGACAATTCTGGACCTAGGAGTATGATCTTTAGGGGACTGCAGCTAATGCCAAAGAGCATCACTAAATGAGCCATCGTTATCGGACATTTACAGGGTGTTTGAGTTAGACCTGTAGACCGACACCCACCAATCATTTCTCCCCAGCTAACATTCCAATGGGACCTGGGCAATGTGGAGTGGCAGGGTAGAAATGTTTGGCTTCCATTTGAATTTTGGAGCCCATTCCCAATCAGGCACAAACCCGAACCCCCCCAACCCCCAACTCCGAACCCCCAACCCCCAAAATCAGCACACTCTCAAACAAGCACCCATACAGACCCGAACCCCCACCCCCCAAATCAGCAAGCACACAAACATGCACCCACACTGACCCGAACCCCCACCCCCCAAATCAGCACACTCTCAAACAAGCACCCATACAGACCCGAACCCCCACCCCCCAAATCAGCACACTCTCAAACAAGCACCCATACAGACCCGAACCCCCACCCCCCAAATCAGCACACAAACTCTCAAACAAGCACCCATACAGACCAGCACCCCCCACCCCCTAAATCAGCATACAAACGAGCAAGCATGCACCCATACAGACCCTGCAACTCAACATACACCGCACTTACACTCCAAAACAAACATTTATGCACACCCGACACCCCCCCACCCCCGCATCTCAACATACACATAAAAAACATTAAAAACCAAACATTCATACACACCCGACACCCCCCCCACCCCCGCATCTCAACATACACAAAAAAACATTCAAAACCAAAAATTCATACACACCCGACACCCCCCGCCCACCCCCGCATCTCAACATACACAAAAAAACATTCAAAACCAAAAATTCATACACACCCGACACCCCCCGCCCACCCCCGCATCTCAACATACACAAAAAAACATTCAAAACCAAAAATTCATACACACCCGACACCCCCCGCCCACCCCCGCATCTCAACATACACAAAAAAACATTCAAAACCAAAAATTCATACACACCCGACACCCCCCGCCCACCCCCGCATCTCAACATACACAAAAAAACATTCAAAACCAAAAATTCATACACACCCGACACCCCCCGCCCACCCCCGCATCTCAACATACACAAAAAACATTCAAAACCAAAAATTCATACACACCCGACACCCCCCGCCCACCCCCGCATCTCAACATACACAAAAAAACATTCAAAACCAAAAATTCATACACACCCGACACCCCCCGCCCACCCCCGCATCTCAACATACACAAAAAAACATTCGAAACCAAAAATTCATACACACCCGACACCCCCCGCCCACCCCCGCATCTCAACATACACAAAAAAACATTTGAAACCAAAAATTCATACACACCCGACACCCCCCGCCCACCCCCGCATCTCAACATACACAAAAAAACATTCAAAACCAAAAATTCATACACACCCGACACCCCCCGCCCACCCCCGCATCTCAACATACACAAAAAAACATTCAAAACCAAAAATTCATACACACCCGACACCCCCCGCCCACCCCCGCATCTCAACATACACAAAAAAACATTCAAAACCAAAAATTCATACACACCCGACACCCCCCGCCCACCCCCGCATCTCAACATACACAAAAAAACATTCAAAACCAAAAATTCATACACACCCGACACCCCCCGCCCACCCCCGCATCTCAACATACACAAAAAAACATTCAAAACCAAAAATTCATACACACCCGACACCCCCCGCCCACCCCCGCATCTCAACATACACAAAAAACATTCAAAACCAAAAATTCATACACACCCGACACCCCCCGCCCACCCCCGCATCTCAACATACACAACACAAACATACAGCAGAACAGACCCGACACACAATCCACAGACCACTTACCGGAGACGTGCTGGAAGGTAGGTAAGCTGGAACGCTGGCGACGTAAGTGGAATCATACTAAGGCTGGCGTGGCAAGCAAGGCTGAAATGCCTTCCGGCATCAAGCCTTACTGGCCACGCCAGCCGTAGTGCTGGCACTCCATTGGTGCAGCACACATGCACTACGTGGCTCGTAGGAGTGACGTGGTGCGTGTGTGCTGAGCCAATGAGGGCAAGTGTTTTGTCCGGCCCGGAAGACAACAAAGGCTTTCCTAATGGAGGGCGGCCGATGCTGCTTGCGGGCCGCCCTCCATTAGGAAAGTGTTTGTGCATCATGGGCCGGACAAAACAGCATGGCGGGCCGCAACTGGCCCGCGGGCCGTATGTTGTGCACCCATGACCTAAGGTCTATCCCAGCAAGAGTGCAGGGCAGAGTCACGTAGCTCTCAGGTCAGTGACTGGTCTAAGCTCATCACTCGAATGCATCACTTACCACGAAAGCAGTAGGATCTGTCACGGAAATCTGTAGGTGGTAGGACTGCTTAAAAAGCAGATGCCTACTGCCTACATCAGTAGGGTGGGCACGTCTGCTTCTCTTCGCTCATGAGGCTCCTCCGCAGACTCCTGCCCATCACCTGCTTCGGTTACTTTCCCTTCAATGTTCCTGCCATCACCATCCATGGTTTGCCCGGTATGTTGGGCCACTATTCTTATTTGTATGGGCTGGCTATAGGCAGAGGCGTAGGCAGGGTAGGGCTTGAGGGGCAAGGCCCACCCAAAATCTGCAAATGCCCACTCAGCAGCGCAGTGTGGGCAATTACAGATATTTTTGTCAGTGCGGTGGGCCAAAACTACATTAGCACCAGGCCCCACTTGCTAGACAATCCTGGCTACGCCTCTGGCTATAGGTCGATTTGGCGTTGGTGTCTCTGGGCACAAGTCCAACTTTGCCCAATCTCCTTCTATGGAGTGCAAATGTGTAGCTTTCAGGGACATCCTTTCACCAAAATGCCAGGGGTAGCGGAAGTGATACCACACGACCCATGACCTCTGATGACATAAGAGGAAGTGATGTAATTTGACTGCACCCCAAAGTGACATCACGGGAAGCTATGGAACACAACCTTTCACCCCTTCAACAAAACAGGATGTGGCATCACATAGCATTGTTCCTAAGTACACTACGAAATATATGGTTACAATATCACTGTAATGTGATTTACATTTCATACAAGAATTGGTCACCATATGCATCGTTAATATCAGCGTGTATAGGCCAATATTACCAAATTACTGTGAATGCAAGCAGACACCCAAGTCCAAATGATACTGTGTTATTATATAGCACTTACACTTAAGCACTTTATATAGAACAAATATACATACGATATCGCCCAACCTGTGTTGGTACACATTAATCAACCTCAGAAGGATGAAAGGCTGAGTTGGCCTTGCCGGGATTCCAACCTGAAAATCACACATACATCATACCACTGAGTGCTCAACCCACTGAGCTATCTTGCCGGCTATAGTAAAATGAGCAATTACATGTCTGAATGCTCTCAAAGTCAGAAAGCAAATAACACTCTGTAGTGGATACCATTAAACTGGTAACTGAGATTTATCAGCAGGCCAGTCCATCTGCAGGACTGGAGCAAAGATGGCCACATGTGAAGCCTGCGTGGACTTCTGAGGTCGGCAACATACATACCGTTGGGAGGGTTCATAACTGTGTATTAAATAATTTGGAGTAACACAGGGAAAGCAGTGCACTCACACGGCATCCCGTACTCTGGGCACTAGTTACCTCATGCATACCAACAAACATCCTGAACAGCATGCTATGGAAATAGGAAAGATAGACACATTACAACTAAACATTAATTTTGGCACAATTAAATCAATGGTCACTTGATGGGCTATGGTCAAACATTTCTACACTGCACACAAGATTTTAGGCACAAGGATTTTGGCAAATGACTGAGGACCCGAGATGGAATGTCTTGCGATGATCATAACAGAGACAACTGCAGAAAAAAACATCATATAACTGCATCTTGCGAAAAGCAAAATACATAGTCCGAAATGGATGCTTATTCTACTCTAAATGCTTTTTGGACGTTTTTGTCTGCATTGTGAATTTGAGTTGTTTAAGAACAGACTAAATCAGTGACTCACCCCCTGAAGTGTGCCTGAAATAAACCTTTAGTGAGTCCAGCAATTATTGTATAGAATTCCAGAAAGACAAATTATTTTTTATTCCTATTCTTTCTTATTTAGGGTCACTGCTGAAAGTGTTACACTTGTTGAACCTCCTGTTTTTTTTAAGAGGCTGAACAAGAAAGCCAGCCACTCTAGAAACAAAGGGCCACATGGCCCGGGCTACAGCCCAGGAGCTTCCATTAAAAAGAAAAAAGAAAAAAAAAATATATTTTTATTTTTTTACGAGTAGCAGGGGAGACTTCAGCCCCAAATGATGTTCCTGGTAGCTTGTTTTGTAGCATAGTTCCATTCCCTTTGTTGGGAGTGTACCCAGTAATGCATTCATTTAATCCCTTGTAGGAGCACAGCCTTCCGGTGTACTTCAAAACCGAAAATGGTTCCAGCCGTGTCTTTACATGCCTTCCCATTGTAAGATAAAACTGGGGCACCTCCATTAGAGAGTTTGGCATTATTCCGTGAGGTGTTATTGCTATGTGTGTAGCTGGGCACAGCGCCTCGACCCTCCTAGCACTGCTTGAATTTTCCCTTTTATCGATCTATTTATTCTCTCCATCTGTCTATTTACTTGGGAGTGGTAGGGCCACCCAGTAAACAAGCCTTCAAATCATTCCAGAACTTCCTAGTGAATCTTTGCACGGGCGATCCCACCAACCCCCACCTCACATGGGCCTATCCTCTTCAGGCGAACCAGGACTGCAACTCGCTTCTTCAAAATCTAAACACTACCCTCACAACAAAAATCAACCGCCTTGCCACAGTCAAATAACATGCCCTCAAACCTACATCTTCCATACCCTGGCACACTCAAGAACTCAATTTCAACAAAAGAAACATCAAAAAACAAGAAAAGACTTGACGAGAATCCTGCAGTACATCAGACCTGTTCAAGGAACTCTGTGCTCACTGAGATGACCGATCACACCCTTTTCAAGGCCATCAAGCACTGCATCAACCATTTTTTCCGACACACCCATATGGCACGCCTTCGAAAAATCAACAGCCATTCATCATCAAGATCAGTATGATTCGCCAACACATAGACACAATGCCAAAACTGACAGCACACTACACATCCAACTCACAGGACCACAACTTCCTCAACATCTTTCAAGACATTCACTATTGAAGACCTTACTGCCACCTTAGCATCCCCCAAGGTCACATCATACTCAGATGACATCCCCCTGCCTCTGCACTCAAGACCCTTCCAACTCAAGCACTCCTCCCTTACCTAACAATCAACAACAGCTCCCTAAGTCAAACCACTGTCGCGTCACCCTCAAGAATGGGCAAATCATCTAACTTCTCAAGAAACCAACAGTGGATCCTGATGACCTCAGCAATTACCACCCCATCACCCATCTTCCCTTCCAAGGTAAGATCCTTGAGAAAGCAGAAACACGCCAATCCTCTAACACATCTAAGCCAGCAAGCTCATTTAGTCCTGCCAATCTGACCTCAGACCCAGATGCAGCACAGAAACGGCTACCATCAAGGTGATCAACAATGCCCTTAAAACCCTCGATGATGGCCATCCTTGCCTCCTGGTTCTCCTTGATGTCTCGAACCATTCAACACTGTAGACCACCAGACACTGACGGCATTCTACATCGCCTCATGGAGATGGGAAAGATCGTCCTCAGCTGCTTTAAATCCTACCTTGCTAACAGCCACTGATTCATCCAAATGGATTCCTTAAGATCACAAACTCTGCCCATCACCTGTGGAGTCCTGCAAGGGTCCATCCTTCCCCTGTGACCTTCAATCTTTGCAAAGAACTGCTTGAACCCTTCCTGGCTCCACACAAACATCCACATACACCCAGATGACACACAGCTTTTACCTCAAGATATCCTCCATCGAAGACACCCACAGGCTCCTAGTCTTCCTCACATTGATCCAGTCATGGATGCCCAGGGCTTACCTGAAGCTCAACTCCTTCAAGACAAAATTCCTAGTACTCACCAACAACACCGAACACCCTGACATCCAGACCAGGTGCTCTGATGTAAACCTGACGGCTTCACACCCAGGCTGGCCACTTGGAACAAGTATCTTAGGCTTGGCATCGACAGACACCTCTCATCCAAGCAGCAGATAGCAAGGAAGACGCAAATGGCTTGGTGCCAACTTTCTCTCCTGTGGAAAATCAAGCGCTTCATCCCCGGAAACAAGTTCAGATCCGCTGTCCGTGTCTTCATTCTCTCCCATCTGGATGGTGGCAATGCCATTCTGGAATGCCTTCCGGCGACTGCTATGGCACCCCGAAGGTGTATCCTGCATGCTACAGCATGACCCACCAAAGGGCTCTGCAAATTGAACCACTTCACCTGACCTTCATCGAACTGCGCCGGCTCCCGCTGCAAGCCCCTTCCAATCTTGCTGCTTCATTTAAAAGGCTGTCGCAGTGAAGTCCCGAAGCTTCCTCACTGAGAAGCTCAGCATCCATGGCAGCCTGCGATTCACCAGAAGTAAGGACATGTGCAGACTTGAACTCTGCTAGTGCAGGCAGAAAAGAACCAGAAGACAGGCCTTCACTGTCTCTGGCCCCTAACTCTGGAACCTCATCCCAGTCAACACCAGACTCGCCCCCTTGCTTCTACATTCAAGGAAAGAGCTCAACACTCTCCGCTCCCGAACACCGAGGTCCACGCACACTCCCACCTAAACCGAGACTGGGTGATCTGTTCCCCTCTGTTTCCTCCGCCTTTGCTGCCTGTTGTTACCACCCCACTCCCTTGCACCTCTGCTTTTCTCACTGTGTCCTTGCCCCAATGACTTGTAAAGTGCTCTGTTGCTCCCGCGCTCAGTAGATACCCTCATAATAATAATAATCATAATATAATAATAATGCTGCGCGCTTCTGTCTCATTACCTTGCGAGACACAGGGGCACTCGGAGTGCGGAAATCATGGAGGAAAAAGGAATCCGGGCACATCAGTGTCCAGGGTTCAGAAACACCCGCCATTCAGCAGCACTTAAGATAGAGCAGCAGGCATGGTGCAGCAGACGTTAGTGTGCAGAGCAGCAGGCATGGTGCAGGAGAGGTTAGTGTGCAGAGCAGCAGGCAGGGTGCAGGAGAGGTTAGTGTGCAGAGCAGCAGGCATGGTGCAGGAGAGGTTAGTGTGCAGAGCAGCAGGCATGGTGCCGCAGAGGTTAGTGTGCAGAGCAGCAGGCATGGTGCAGGAGAGGTTAGTGTGCAGAGCAGCAGGCATGGTGCAGGAGAGGTTAATGTGCAGAGCAGCAGGAATGGTGCAGCAGAGGTTAGTGTGCAGAGCAGCAGGCATGGTGCAGCAGACGTTAGTGTGCAGAGCAGCAGGCATGGTGCAGCAGACGTTAGTGTGCAGAGCAGCAGGCATGGTGCAGGAGACGTTAGTGCGCAGAGCAGCAGGCATGGTGCAGGAGATGTTAGTGCACAGAGCAGCAGGCATGGTGCAGCAGAGGTTAGTGCGCAGAGCAGCAGGAATAGTGCAGAAAACGTTAGTGCGCAGAGCAGCAGGCATGGTGCAGCAAACGTTAGTGCGCAGAGCAGCAAACATTAGTGCGCAGAGCAGCAGGCATGGTGCAGGAGACGTTAGTGCGCAGAGCAGCAGGCATGGTGCAGCAGAGGTTAGTGCGCAGAGCAGCAGGCATGGTGCAGCAGACGTTAGTGCGCAAAGCAGCAGGCATGGTGCAGCAGACGTTAGTGCGCAGAGCAGCAGCCATGGTGCAGGAGACGTTAGTGCGCAGAGCAGCAGGCATGGTGCAGGAGACGTTAGTGCGCAGAGCAGCAGGCATGGTGCAGGAGACGTTAGTGCGCAGAGCAGCAGGCATGGTGCAGGAGACGTTAGTGCGCAGAGCAGCAGGCATGGTGCAGGAGAGGTTAATGTGCAGAGCAGCAGGCATGGTGCAGCAGACGTTAGTGCGCAGAGCAGCAGGCATGGTGCAGCAGAGGTTAGTGTGCAGAGCAGCAGGCATGGTGCAGGAGACGTTAGTGTGCAGAGCAGCAGGCATGGTGCAGCAGACGTTAGTGCGCAGAGCAGCAGGCATGGTGCAGGAGACGTTAGTGCGCAGAGCAGCCGGCATGGTGCAGCAGACGTTAGTGCGCAGAGCAGCAGGCATGGTGCAGCAGAGGTTAGTGTGCAGAGCAGCAGGCATGGTGCAGGAGACGTTAGTGCGCAGAGCAGCAGGCATGGTGCAGCAGAGGTTAGTGTGCAGAGCAGCAGGAATGGTGCAGCAAACGTTAATGCGCAGAGCAGCAGGCATGGTGCAGCAAACGTTAGTGTGCAGAGCAGCAGGCATGGTGCAGCAGAGGTTAGTGTGCAGAGCAGCAGGCATGGTGCAGGAGACGTTAGTGCACAGAGCAGCAGGCATGGTGCAGCAAACGTTAGTGCGCAGAGCAGCAGGCATGGTGCAGGAGACGTTAGTGCGCAGAGCAGCAGGCATGGTGCAGCAGAGGTTAGTGCGCAGAGCAGCAGGCATGGTGCAGCAGACGTTAGTGCGCAAAGCAGCAGGCATGGTGCAGCAGAGGTTAGTGCGCAGAGCAGCAGGCATGGTGCAGCAGACGTTAGTGCGCAGAGCAGCAGGCATGGTGCAGCAGAGGTTAGTGCGCAGAGCAGCAGGCATGGTGCAGCAGACGTTAGTGCACAGAGCAGGAGGCATGGTGCAGGAGACGTTAGTGCGCAGAGCAGCAGGCATGGTGCAGGAGACGTTAGTGTGCAGAGCAGCAGGCATGGTGCAGCAGACGTTAGTGCGCAGAGCAGCAGGCATGGTGCAGGAGACGTTAGTGTGCAGAGCAGCAGGCATGGTGCAGGAGACGTTAGACAGCAGAGCAGCAGGCATGGTGCAGGAGAGGTTAATGTGCAAAGCAGCAGGCATGGTGCAGCAGACGTTAGTGTGCAGAGCAGCAGGCATGGTGCAGCAGAGGTTAGTGTGCAGAGCAGCAGGCATGGTGCAGCAGAGGTTAGTGTGCAGAGCAGCAGGCATGGTGCAGGAGACGTTAGTGTGCAGAGCAGCAGGCATGGTGCAGCAGACGTTAGTGCGTAGAGCAGCAGGCATGGTGCAGGAGACGTTAGTGCGCAGAGCAGCCGGCATGGTGCAGCAGACGTTAGTGCGCAGAGCAGCAGGCATGGTGCAGGAGCGGTTAGTGCGCAGAGCAGCAGGCATGGTGCAGCAGAGGTTAGTGCGCAGATCAGCAGGCATGGTGCGGCAGAGGTTAGTGCGCAGAGCAGCAGGCATGGTGCAGCAGAGGTTAGTGTGCAGAGCAGCAGGCATGGTGCAGGAGAGGTTAGTGCGCAGAGCAGAAGGCATGGTGCAGCAAACGTTAGTGCGCAGAGCAGCAGGCATGGTGCAGCAGAGGATAGTGCACAGAGGTTAGTGCGCAGAGCAGCAGGCATGGTGCGGCAGAGGTTAGTGCGCAGAGCAGCAGGCATGGTGCAGCAGAGGTTAGTGTGCAGAGCAGCAGGCATGGTGCAGGAGAGGTTAGTGCGCAGAGCAACAGGCATGGTGCAGCAGACGTTAGTGCACAGAGCAGCAGGCATGGTGCAGCAGAGGTTAGTGCACAGAGCAGCAGGCATGGTGCAGCAGAGGTTAGTGCGTAGAGCAGCAGGCATGGTGCAGCAGAGGTTAATGCGCAGAGCAGCAGGCATGGTGCAGCAGACGTTAGTGCGCAGAGCAGCAGGCATGGTGCAGGAGACGTTAATGCGCAGAGCAGCAGGCATGGTGCAGCAGACGTTAGTGCGCAGAGCAGCAGGCATGGTGCAGGAGACGTTAGTGCGCAGAGCAGCAGGCATGGTGCAGGAGACGTTAGTGCGCAGAGCAGCAGGCATGGTGCAGCAGAGGTTAGTGCGCAGAGCAGCAGGCATGGTGCAGCAGAGGTTAGTGCGCAGAGCAGCAGGCATGGTGCAGCAGAGGTTAATGCGCAGAGCAGCAGGCATGGTGCAGGAGACGTTAGTGCGCAGAGCAGCAGGCATGGAGGAGCAGAGGTTAGTGCGCAGAGCAGCAGGCATGGTGCAGCAGAGGTTAATGCGCAGAGCAGCAGGCATGGTGCAGCAGACGTTAGTGCGCAGAGCAGCAGGCATGGTGCAGCAGAGGTTAGTGCACAGAGCAGCAGGCATGGTGCAGCAGAGGTTAGTGCGCAGAGCAGCAGGCATGGTGCAGCAGAGGTTAATGCGCAGAGCAGCAGGCATGGTGCAGCAGACGTTAGTGCACAGAGCAGCAGGCATGGTGCAGGAGACGTTAATGCGCAGAGCAGCAGGCATGGTGCAGCAGACGTTAGTGCGCAGAGCAGCAGGCATGGTGCAGGAGACGTTAGTGCGCAGAGCAGCAGGCATGGTGCAGGAGACGTTAGTGCGCAGAGCAGCAGGCATGGTGCAGCAGAGGTTAGTGCGCAGAGCAGCAGGCATGGTGCAGGAGACGTTAGTGCGCAGAGCAGCAGGCATGGTGCAGCAGACGTTAGTGCGCAGAGCAGCAGGCATGGTGCAGCAGACGTTAGTGCGCAAAGCAGCAGGCATGGTGCAGAAGACGTTAGTGCGCAGAGCAGCAGGCATGGTGCAGCAGACGTTAGTGCGCAGAGCAGCAGGCATGGTGCAGGAGACGTTAGTGCGCAGAGCAGCAGGCATGGTGCAGCAGACGTTAGTGCGCAGAGCAGCAGGCATGGTGCAGCAGACGTTAGTGCGCAAAGCAGCAGGCATGGTGCAGGAGACGTTAGTGCGCAGAGCAGCAGGCATGGTGCAGCAGAGGTTAATGTGCAGAGCAGCAGGCATGGTGCAGGAGAGGTTAATGCGCAGAGCAGCAGGCATGGTGCAGCAGAGGTTAATGTGCAGAGCAGCAGGCATGGTGAAGGAGAGGTTAATGCGCAGAGCAGCAGGCATGGTGCAGCAGAGGTTAATGCGCAGAGCAGCAGGCATGGTGCAGGAGAGGTTAATGCGCAGAGCAGCAGGCATTGTGCAGGAGAGGTTAATGCGCAGAGCAGCAGGCATGGTGCAGGAGAGGTTAATGTGCAGAGCAGCAGGCATGGTGCAGGAGAGATTAATGTGCAGAGCAGCAGGCATGGTGCAGGAGAGGTTAATGCGCAGAGCAGCAGGCATGGTGCAGGAGAGGTTAATGCGCAGAGCAGCAGGCATGGTGCAGGAGAGGTTAATGTGCAGAGCAGCAGGCATGGTGCATGAGAGGTTAATGCGCAGAGCAGCAGGCATGGTGCAGCAGAAGTAGGTGCGCAGAGCAGCAGGCATGGTGCAGCAGAGGTTAGTGTGCAGAGCAGCAGGCATGGTGCAGGAGAGGTTAGTGCGCAGAGCAGCACGCATGGTGCAGCAGAGGTTAATGTGCAGAGCAGCAGGCATAGTGCAGGAGAGATTAATGCGCAGAGCAGCAGGCATGGTGCAGGAGAGGTTAATGCGCAGAGCAGCAGGCATGGTGCAGGAGAGGTTAATGTGCAGAGCAGCAGGCATGGTGCAGGAGAGGTTAATGCGCAGAGCAGCAGGCATGGTGCAGGAGAGATTAATGTGCAGAGCAGCAGGCATAGTGCATGAGAGTTTAATGCGCAGAGCACCAGGCATGGTGCAGCAGACGTCAGTGCGCAGAGCAGCAGGCATGGTGCAGGAGACGTTAGTGCGCAGAGCAGCCGGCATGGTGCAGCAGAGGTTAGTGTGCAGAGCAGCAGGCATGGTGCAGCAAACGTTAGTGTGCAGAGCAGCAGGCATGGTGCAGGAGAGGTTAGTGTGCAGAGCAGCAGGCATGGTGCAGGAGACGTTAGTGCGCAGAGCAGCAGGCATGGTGCAGGAGAGATTAATGCGCAGAGCAGCAGGCATGGTGCAGGAGAGGTTAATGTGCAGAGCAGCAGGCATGGTGCAGCAGAGGTTAATGTGCAGAGCAGCAGGCATGGTGCAGCAGAGGTTAATGCGCAGAGGAGCAGGCATGGTGCAGGAGAGGTTAATGCGCAGAGCAGCAGGCATGGTGCAGGAGAGGTTAATGTGCAGAGCAGCAGGCATGGTGCAGCAGAGGTTAGTGCGCAGAGCAGCAGGCATGGTGCAGCAGAGGTTAGTGCGCAGAGCAGCAGGCATGGTGCAGCAGTGGTGCAGCAGAGGTTAGTGCGCAGAGCAGCAGGCATGGTGCAGCATAGGTGCAGCAGAGTTTAGTGCACAGAGCAGCAGGCATGGTGCAGCAGTGGTGCAGAAGAGGTTAGTGCGCAGAGCAGCAGGCATGGTGTAGCAGAGGTGCAGCAGAGGTTAGTGTGCAGAGCAGCAGGCATGGTGCAGCAGTGGTGCAGCAGAGGTTAGTGCGCAGAGCAGCAGGCATGGTGCAGCAGAGGTGCAGCAGAGGTTAGTGTGCAGAGCAGCAGGCATGGTGCAGCAGAGGTTAGTGTGCAGAGTAGCAGGCGTAAAGCAGCACCTCTCAGTGTGTGTGAGCTGTCAGGACAGAGAAACAAAACTGCTACAGCAAAAATCAGTGTGAAGCTGAAGTCAGGACAGAGAAGCAGGCATCGTGCAGCAGAGGTTAGTGTGCAGAGCAGCAGGCATGGTGCAGCAGAGGTTAGTGTGCAGAGCAGCAGGCATGGTGCAGGAGACGTTAGTGTGCAGAGCAGCAGGCATGGTGCAGCAGACGTCAGTGCGCAGAGCAGCAGGCATGGTGCAGGAGACGTTAGTGCGCAGTGCAGCCGGCATGGTGCAGCAGAGGTTAGTGTGCAGAGCAGCAGGCATGGTGCAGCAGACGTTAGTGCGCAGAGCAGCAGGCATGGTGCAGGAGCGGTTAGTGCGCAGAGCAGCAAGCATGGTGCAGCAGAGGTTAGTGCGCAGAGCAGCAGGCATGGTGCGGCAGAGGTTAGTGCGCAGAGCAGCAGGCATGGTGCAGCAGAGGTTAGTGTGCAGAGCAGCAGGCATGGTGCAGCAGAGGTTAGTGCGCAGAGCAGCAGGCATGGTGCAGCATAGGTTAGTGCGCAGAGCAGCAGGCATGGTGCAGCAGACGTTAGTGTACAGAGCAGCAGGCATGGTGCAGCAGACGTTAGTGCGCAGAGCAGCAGACATGGTGCAGGAGACGTTAGTGCGCAGAGCAGCAGGTATAGTGCAGGAGAGATTAATGCGCAGAGCAGCAGGCATGGTGCAGGAGAGGTTAATGTGCAGGGCAGCAGGCATGGTGCAGCAGAGGTTAATGTGCAGAGCAGCAGGCATGGTGCAGCAGAGGTTAATGCGCAGAGGAGCAGGCATGGTGCAGGAGAGGTTAATGCGCAGAGCAGCAGGCATGGTGCAGGAGAGGTTAATGTGCAGAGCAGCAGGCATGGTGCAGCAGAGGTTAGTGCGCAGAGCAGCAGGCATGGTGCAGCAGAGGTTAGTGCGCAGAGCAGCAGGCATGGTGCAGCAGTGGTGCAGCAGAGGTTAGTGCGCAGAGCAGCAGGCATGGTGCAGCATAGGTGCAGCAGAGTTTAGTGCACAGAGCAGCAGGCATGGTGCAGCAGTGGTGCAGAAGAGGTTAGTGCGCAGAGCAGCAGGCATGGTGTAGCAGAGGTGCAGCAGAGGTTACTGTGCAGAGCAGCAGGCATGGTGCAGCAGTGGTGCAGCAGAGGTTAGTGCGCAGAGCAGCAGGCATGGTGCAGCAGAGGTTAGTGTGCAGAGCAGCAGGCATGGTGCAGCAGAGGTTAGTGTGCAGAGCAGCAGACGTAAAGCAGCACCTCTCAGTGTCTGTGAGCAGTCAGGACAGAGAAGCAAAACTGCTACAGCAAAAATCAGTGTAAAGCTGAAGTCAGGACAGAGAAGCAGGTATGGTGTAGCAGAGGTCAGTGTGCAGCAGCAGCAGTCAAGACCGAGCAGCAGGCAGGGCGCTGCACAAATCTGTGTGAAGCTGCAGTCAGGACAAAGAAGCAGGCAGGGTGTAGCAGCACTCAGTGTATGCAGCAGTCAGGAGATAGAAGCATGCACAGTGCAGCTGCAATCTGAGAGGCAGCAGCTAGGACAGAGCAGCAGGCATGGTGTATAGCAGCAGTAGGTGTGGGCAGCAGTCAGGACCGAGCAGCAGGCATGGTGCAGCAGTTCTCAGTGTGTGGGAGCAGCCAGGACAGAAGCATGCATGGTGTAGCAGCACTCAGTGGAGGCAGCAGTCAGGAGAAAGCAGCAGGCATGGTGTATCGCAGCAGTAGGTGTGGGCAGCAGTCAGGACAGAGCAGCAGGCATGGTGCAGCAGCTCTCAGTGTGTGGGAACAGCCAGGACAGAAGCATGCATGGTGTAGCAGCACTCAGTGTAGGCAGCAGTCAGGAGAAAGCAGCAGGCATGGTGTATAGCAGCACTCAGTGTAGGCAGCAGTCAGGAGAAAGCAGCAGGCATGGTGTATAGCAGCAGTAGGTGTGGACAGCAGTCAGGACAGAGCAGCTGGCATGGTGCAGCAGCTCTCAGTGTGTGGGAGCAGCCAGGACAGAAGCATGCATGGTGTAGCAGCACTCAGTGTGAAGCAGCAGTCAGGACCGAGCAGCAGGCATGGTGCAGCAGCTCTCAGTGTGTGGGAACAGCCAGGGCAGAAGCATGCACGGTGTAGCAGCACTCAGTCTACGCAGCAGTCAGGAGAAAGCAGCAGGCATGGTGTATAGCAGCAGTAGGTGTGGGCAGCAGTCAGGACCGAGCAGCTGGCATGGTGCAGCAGCTCTCAGTGTGTGTGAACAGTCAGGACAGAAGAATGCATGGTGTAGCAGCACTCAGTGTAGGCAGCAGTTAGGAGAAAGCAGCAGGCATGGTGTATAGCAGCAGTAGGTGTGTGCAGCAGTCAGGACAGAGCAGCTGGCATGGTGCAGCAGCTCTCAGTGTGTGGGAGCAGCCAGGACAGAAGCATGCATGGTGTAGCAGCACTCAGTGTGAAGCAGCAGTCAGGACCGAGCAGCAGGCATGGTGCAGCAGCTCTCAGTGTGTGGGAACAGCCAGGACAGAAGAATGCATGGTGTAGCAGCACTCAGTGGAGGCAGCAGTCAGGAGAAAGCAGCAGGCATGGTGTATAGCAGCAGTAGGTGTGTGCAGCAGTCAGGACAGAGCAGCTGGCATGTGCAGCAGCAATCTGAGCCTCCATAAAGCCTTGTCAACGCAGAGGCTGGCCGGGTCCGAGATCCGGTGAGACATCTGAGGCCGGATCTCGGACCCGGCAAGAGCCGGCCCTTTGACCAGACTGGATATACTGGCATAGTGTGCCCGTGCACGCGGTAACCACGTTCGACTGCGGAAAAAGAAGAGAGGAACATAGCAGCAGAGAGAAAAGTAGGCATTGAAAAATGTGGATGTCCGGGATGAGTGCATGAGTGATGACTGGCCTTCAATCCACGGGATGCAGACGGGAAAGGGAATGTGGTTGTTCTTGAGGAGTGCATGAGCTATGACTGGTGGGAAAGGGAATGTGGATGTCTGCGAGGAGCGCTGAACGATGACTGGCCTTGCATCCACGGGATGCAGATGGGAAAGGGAATGTGGATGTCTGGGAGGAGCGCTGGGCGATGACTGGCCTTGCATCCACGGGATGCAGATGGGAAAGGGAATGTGGATGTCTGGGAGGAGCGCTGGGCGATGACTGGCCTTGCATCCACGGGATGCAGATGGGAAAGGGAATGTGGATGTCTGGGAGGAGCGCTGTACGATGACTGGCCTTGCATCCACGGGATGCAGATGGGAAAGGGAATGTGGATGTCTGGGAGGAGCGCTGAACGATGACTGGCCTTGCATCCACGGGATGCAGATGGGAAAGGGAATGTGGATGTCTGGGAGGAGCGCTGAACGATGACTGGCCTTCCATCCACGGGATGCAGATGGGAAAGGGAATGTGGATGTCTGGGAGGAGCGCTGAACGATGACTGGCCTCGCATCCACGGGATGAAGATGGGAAAGGGAATGTGGATGTCCGGGAGGAGTGCATGAGTGAAATTTCTTGTATCATGGAAAACAACAGCAGAAATAGTGGGAGCCCGGCTGTGTGATTGTATAGCTAGGCTGTGGGGTACTGATAGTAACGTTATGCATATGAATTGTTCACAATGTGAGGTACTCATTCTAGTGCTGGCCACTGGCACAGCCCTGATGAGGACCCCAGCTATAGGCTGCTGCCAGGACTCCCTCGCTGATGGGCACCGGAAGCGTGAGGAAAGAGGCATCCTCGTGTTGAGCAGGACAGCCTGAGCCTCACAGTTGAGTCAAGGCTGCCCAGCTGAGTACATGTAGCTAGTACTATGCATGTTACTGTTAGGCTGAGTGCTGTGACGTATTATCATTAGGGTACGTATTGAGCGTGGAACTAGCCATAGGCAGAATAACACAGTGAGGGAAGCTGAGAGAAAAGGAGCTGGGAGCTAACAGGACAGGGAGGGTGAAAGGCAGCATTGGGGGGATACAGTGGAGAGCAGATCGCTGAGTCTCGGGTAGGGTGGGAGAGCAGGCTGTGTGGTCTGAGCTGTGAAGGAGGAGCCGTTCCTTGAAGAGGAGGGTCTTGAGCTCTTTCATGAACTGTAGAAATGATGGTGACGGGGAGGAGGTTCCAGAGTCTCGGAGCACAGTCAGGGGAGGCCTGCCTTCTGCTTCTTTCCTTCCTGCACTGTCATAATGGAAGTCTGCGCATTTCCTTACTTCTGGTGGGTCGCAGAACTCCGGAGATGCTGAGTTCCTCAGTGAGGTCGCTCGGGGGCTTCAGGATGGCAGCCTTGTAGATGATGCAACAGGATTTGAAGATGATGCGGGCTGGCAGTGGGAGCCAGCGCAGTTCAATGAGAGTCGGGGTCATGTGGTTGTGTTTGCAGAGTTTGTTAATAAGCATGCAGGACACATTCAAGGGGTGCCAGGGTAGTTGCTGGAAGGCCTTCCTGAAGGGCGTTGCCACCATCCAGGTGTGAGAGGAGCAAGGCTTGGATGGCAGATCTGAACTTGTTTTCTTGAATGATGGGCTTGATTTTCCGCAGGAGAGAACGTTGGTACTAAGCAGTTTGTGTCTTCCTTGCCATGTGCTGTATGAAGGTGAGATGTCTGTGGATGCCGCACCCAGGGGACCTACCTGGCACAGAGTGCCCGCTGGGGTGTGAATCCCTTGAGATGCACAGCAGAGAGCCAGCTCTGGATGCCAGGGTGTTCAGTGTGGTTGGCCAGCAGTAGGAAGTTAGTCTTGGAGGGATCGCGCCTCAGGTAAGCGCTGGACATCCAGGAGTGGATGAATGTGAGACAGGCCTTGAGCCTGTGAAGGTCTTCAATGTAGGATGTCTTGAGGTAGAGCTGCATGTCATCTGCGTATTGGTGAACGTGGATGTTGTGTGGAGCGAGGAGGGTTCCTAGCTGTTCCATGCAAAGATTGAAGATCCCAGGGTACAGGATGGATCCTTGAGGGGCTCCACAGGCGATGGGTAGAGTTGGCGATCTGGAAGAATCCATATGTAGGAACTGGTGGCGACTAGCAAGATAGGATTTGAACCAGTTCAGAATGATCTCGCTGATCCCCAGGTGGCTATGTAGACTGTCGGTGAGTGTCTGGTGGTCCACTGTGTTAAATGCTGCCGAGAGGTCAAAGAGAAGCAGGTGGCAAGGATGGCATCATCAATGAATTTAAGGACATCTTCGATCTCTTTGATGTTAGCTGGTTCTGTGCTGCATCTGCGTCTCAAGCCAGTTCAGTAATAATAATAATTTGGCATTTATATAGTGCTACGAACCCTCAGGTATCTGAGTGCTGCTTATTATTACCCACAGTGTGTGGTGCTCATTTATCGACCTCGGAAGGATGTAAGGCTGAGTTTGGCTCTGCCGGGATTCGAACCTGCGTTAGCAGGCTCTGCACAGATGTCAAAACGAGCGCTCTACTCGCTGTGCCAGTTGACCGGCTGAAGGAGGGTATTAGCTTTGATATGTTGGAGGAGTTGTGTGGCTACGGCTCTCTCAAGGATCTTACCTACAAAGGGAGAATGGGCAATGGGGTGGTATTTGCCAAGGTCGTCAAGGTCCAGTGTTGGTTTCTTAAGAAGATTTGTCCGGTCTTCATGGTCAAGAAGAAGGTGCTGTAAGTTAGGGAGCTGTTGATGCTTGTAAGATAAGGGAGGAGTGGATCAGTAGGAAAGGTCTTGTGTACAGAAGCAGAGAGGATGTCATCCACGTACGATGTGGCCTTGAGGGATGCAAAGGTGGCAGTGAGGTCTTCCATAGTTAGTATCTTGAAAGTTGTCCAGGTAGTTGTGGTTTTGTGAGATGGGATGTGTAGGTTGCTGTCACTTCTTGCGTTAGTGTCTATGTGTTGGTGGATCATGCTGATCCCGGTGATGGAGAAAGAGTGATGGTGGTAGATTTTTCGATGGAGTGTGCTACGGGCGGGTCGGGCAAGGGGGTTGATGCTGTGCTTGATGGCTTTGAAGAGGCCTCTGCTCTCATTGTTGGCCTTGGCGATGGTGTTTTGGTAGTAGTTTAGTAGTTGGCCTTGGCAGTGTTGATCAGTCACCTACGTGTATCACATAATTCCTTGAGCAGGGCAAGGTCGAATGCGCTGCATGATCTTTAACAATTCTTTTCTTGTTTTCTAATGGTTCATGTGTTGCGTTTGAGTACCTTAGTGGGCCAGGGTGCTGAAGGGTTAGGCTTCACGGTGCGTCGTTTCACTGGGGCATGGTGATTGATTTTGTTTGTTAGGGTGGTGTTGAGTTATTGGAGAATCAAGTTGCAGTCCTGATTCGTCAGAGGTACCTCAGCTCATGTGAGGGGGAGTTTGGTGAGATCTTCTGTGAGAACCTCCACTGGGAAGTTCATGAAGGATCTGAAGGCTTGATTGCTTGGTTCCCAATGGGTGTCATGTGACTAATCTCAAAGGGGATTGCCAGATGGTGCGTATAGTCATGCGGGATAGGAGAGCTGTGATGGAGGGTAGGAAGTGAGGTGATGATGAGGTCGAGGATATTAACTTTCCTGTGAGTTGGTTCTTCCGTGTGCTGTGTGAGGTTCAGTGTGTTGAGTAGACGGTGGAGATCTTTTGCCATTGATTGCGTTGCCAGGGATGTTGAAGATGTCGCTGGCATGCGTGAGAGACATGATGGTGATCAAGTCCGTGACGTCTTTATGAAGAAGGTGCTAGGATTGGTTGGCCTGTAGATGAGATGAGAAGTGACTGTGTGCGTTGGGGAGAGTGGGAAGTGTCAGGATAGGTTTCGGAAAGAGCCAATGGAGGTGAAATCCACTTGGGTGCATGTTCATGGTGCCTTGTGAATGATGGCAAGGCTTCCACCGATCTTGTTTGGATGGTCTTGTTGTATAACTGGGCAGCCTTCGGGGCTGAGGACATCTAGGATGTAGGTGGAAGTGGATGTCATCCAGGTGTCAGTAAGGAAGATGGTGTCCAAGTCCTGTGTGGTGATGAGGTCAGCTGCACGGCTGATTGCTGAGCGGACATTGGCGAGCATCAATTTTCATGTAATGGTGAATGGTGGCGTGGTGACGAGGAGTATGTTGTCATGGGTGAGGTTGCTGCGATGCGTTGTCCATGATGTTTCTGGTGAGCGGCGTGGCTGGTGATGAGTAGTGATGGCAGGAATGGGCTGTTGGGAGAGAGGAGTGAAACACATATTCAGGGAGCCCACCAGATGTAAAGAGGGGTAGGTGTTCTGGTCCTAGGTCCTCCGAGTCCAAAGAGGAATTGCCTTTTTCTTTGTCTGACCTTTGCTTCGGACGCACGGGTGAGAGACACACCTTGATCTAAGAGTTAAGAGCAGAAAGTAAGAGGCAGGGCTAAGAAGGTGGGTGGGGCTTAGGCCACGTGACCCACATCCACTTGCATCTGCTCATCAACTGCAGAGCAAAAGAAGCTGGAGGGCTGCTTCACTACGGAAAAAGGGTGGAAAAACAAGAAGGTACCAACAGATTAGCTTTGACTGACAGGTGGGTGGGGCTTAGACCACGTGACCCAGATACACTTGGACCCGCTCACCAACTTCTTATAAGAATCTTTTATTCTGTGAACCTTCTCATTTTTTCCTTCTTGCTGTTTTATCATACAAAATAAATACTTTGGAGTGCTCATAAAATATACTGATTTGTTTAAGCTAACATGTTTTTCCTGTAAATGTTCCTTTCTAAAGGAAACACATGAAAGACAAAATATAGCACATGGCAAAGAGAGGGGAAATCAAGAAATAACTTGATCAAATAACTCAGTTTCAAATACGACCTCTCTATTTACACCCTGAAAGGGGTTCTTATCAGTTTTAAATCAAATGTTAACCAAACCCATGATGTGATATGGCATTTGTAACGCGCCTATAATATTCTGCACCTCTTTACCCACTCCCTCCATTCCTTTAGCTATGATTTGTTTTTTGGTATAATCAAATTTATAGGGGTTTAACAAGAACTTTATCTCTGCCCTACGGTGGGGTGCTTATCCAATTTATGTATCAAATTATTTTAAAATATGTTTTTGGGGGGTGAGCAAATGTATATTACATTTTGTTAGTGTCCTTATCAAATTTATATGAAGGATTTTGGTGGGCCATTAGAGTTATTTGGTGCAATCAGACTTATATGGGTTCAGGGGGGCGTGGGAAGGGATGGGTCCACCTGTCACTTTAACACTTGATGAAAAGTATCCCACCTAACTACTGGCACTGATGCGCAAAATGAAGATAACATAATTCCATTTGCAATATATTAAACTTTCATATTTTTGTAGAAGCCAGTTATAGTTGAATTCTTCGAAGTGCCAAGGAATACTGCAATGCGGGTGATCTACGTGGCTTGCAGCAGAGCAATCTATTCGGCATGTACAGACAGGAGCAGCGCACATATTCAGCAGAAAGGAGGCCGGCTGGGAGAGTGCATCACGATGTTTGTGTGGATGCTGATTACTGGACCCCTTACTGAGAAAGGGTCGGTGCCATGGCCAATTCTGTGGCCCCATGGACCTCCTTCTGCCATGAATATTGCATATCGTCCCTTTGGGCATGCGCGTACAACCTAGAGGGCGCGGCGGAGGCATGTCCTGGCATTGGAATACATATTCAGTGAGCAGGAGCTAACAGTAGCAGCAGATACGAGTCACTGTCCAGGTAGTCGGCGCGTCAGTGGTGAGATGAGGAGATGGCATATGTCGCGGTAACGTCAAGAAAGAGGAGGAACAGTTAGCATTTCTCTTTCATGATGTAAACCATTCTCCATCTCCATCATTCTTATCAGCATGGACTAATGGGGTCACGTTCCCTGGGGCCACCAACATTAGCCGTTCCTGCATTATGCTGCCCTTCCTCTGAAGTTGTAGCTGGCGCGTATTTATTTCCACGCGACAAGAACCGTGAAGGTTGGCAGGTTCCAGCATGGCAGCGGTGCATGTGGGCAGCAAGGGGGACATGCGGGAGCCAGTGCACTAGGTGTCCCCGCCTTCACATCCCGCCTTCAAGTGCATGCGCCGTTTGAAGCTAACGCTGCGTGTCGCTTAATTTCCTTGCACGCGTCATTCCCTTGCGCGCACACAGTCTGGCAACTAGACCGGCACACCTGGTTTCTCAATGTAGTACTGCTTGTTCCCTGATTTCAGAGCTTTGTACAATAGGACATGCAGGCCCTTAGCTCACTCTGCTGCGTTAAGACATTTTGTGGATGTCATCATTGTTGAACAGGGTTTTTGTACATGCCACACAAAGTGTGGTCACGATTTCTGCCTTACTTGCAATGTGCTGGAACTTAGAGAGGGCCACATTGGGGCAGCTTTGCAAGGGGCTACATAAGTACCTATCTGTAACCACCTTCGTGCGCCCCATTGCCTTCCAGGTAGGTATACACGCTATAACTCCCTTACATACATATTGCATCTAAAGAGGCTGTCTGTGCCCCAATTCTGTCGAATCATTTTGTAATTAACAAAATAGGCGTGCACCAATTCTCCCAGACTGAGCCTTCAAAGAGGACCAATGCAAATCAGTATCTTCCAAAGGATGGAGTGTTCACAGGTTTGCACTCGACAACAGTCACAAACACACATTGGTTGTGTGAATCTCATTATGCATGCAGTACTTGCCCTTTGTGCGTATCAGCTGATCACATTAACCACAATGGGAGTGTTGCCACTGCCATGAACTTGCCCAGAGATGCCACCATGAGCCAGGGAGCACTGAAACTGGCAGACCTCTCAATAATAGGGCCCCCCACCATTGAAATATAGAAAGATGGCCTTTACCACAAGGCTGATGCAAGTTAATTCATTACATTAATTCATCTTGCATAAAGCGCCTAGAACTGGAGGCCAGTCTCTAAGCGCAGGTATAGCAAGTACTCCTTATATTCAGACAGCGAGGGAACACTTCCTATATGTAATTCCAATTCTCATCACTCACCCATAAGCTCTTTTCTATTATTGTTACAACAGAAATACTTTTGGGGGGATTCTTGTCCACTTTTTAGGGCCCCTCCACATTTTGGTTTCATCCATTATTTAGTTTGGATCTTTGACACCTTTTTGATCGCCAGAGGGACTTCTCCTGAAGTCCTTCTGCCATTGAAACTCTTTTTATCTTATTTAAAAGTATGTGGCATAGGGGCATCTCTAAGGCGCCCAGCCCGTTTTTGCCATAGGGTGTTTCTATCACCCTACATAGGTTTTAGGGAGTAGACTGGTGGCAGATGTACGTAAGTGCCAGGTTCACCCAGGGTTCCAGCCATCTTTTGACATTGGTAGTCCAAGGTGCCCTTTCTGTAGCCACTGCAGAACCCATCCCTTTTTTCAAATGCCTGCTCTTCACTATTTTCTAGTTTAGGGCTCGCTTTGATTAGGGCAATCATGGAGTGCAGGGGTGTTGCTAGGTCTGGAAAAGATCCGGGGCTACGCAACTGTTGGGGCTAGCTAGTCTTTTGGTTGTAGCCCCTGAGCTTCTATCCGGGGCTACAGCCAAAGGACCCGGGGCTATAGCCTCCTTATCCCCCCCCCCTAGCAAGGCCTCTGATGAGGTGGCTTTGAAATGGCCGCTCTGACGCGGTGGGCTCTTTGTGAGCCCACAACGGCAGTCTCAACATTGGTTCCTACTGGGTTAGGCCAGCAGAGGTACCGGGGGTCTCCCTCTCACTTCCTGTGGGAGTGATTCTAGCTGAATGACACTCACAATGGTTGGTCTTCTGACCCTTTGCCCCCTGCACACTGTAGTGATTGGCCAGCCCCTTTTTGCAGTCGATGTAAGGTCCTGCCTGGTCTCTGCTTCCCTCTATGGGTTTTCCTGTTCTACTGCTGGGAAGAGCTGCTTTGCTGACCTGCTTAAGGAGCTCTTCCTGCCGAATCCTCCTGTTTTTGCCATTGTAATTCCTTACTTGGTCCTACTGGCTGCATACAGTGGCTTGGGCATATCCCAGTTTTTTTTTGCCTCTGGAGGTCAGTCAGAGACAGATTTATCACTCACTCGGATGACAGACAAACGACCAGCAGGCCCTGCCATGTCCTGGTCCATCACCTTCCCAATCTCCTCACACCAGCCACAACACACGCCCTCATCCAGACGTGCTGGCAGTCAGGCACATTGGAATAACAAAGAGCATATTTGCACTCGCTGAAAGGGCCTGGATAAACATTTATCAGGGCTCGTCCAGGCCCATTTCAATTTGATTGGGCGCCCCATTGCCTACAGTTAGGCAGGGTAGACACTGCCTGTGGCACCATTCGGTTGCTTAAATAAGAAGGGATACAAAGGACTGCTTTTTAGAGGCGTTCAGCCAGAGGGGAGCTGAAACACTAAACTGCCACTGAAAAGTTAGTAATTGCTCTGTCAGCAACTAAAAGGCAAAGAGGTGATAGCACTGCTGGATTCTGGGTGCTATCTATCACCTGCTGCAAAGCACACATTTAAAGCCTCCAGTTATGGTGACAGCAGCCAGCAAAGGGCAGCCTGTAACGTGCACGCAAGGCAAAGAGCACATTGAATGCCATGATGGAAAGTAATACGTTGCTGTGTAGTAAGACTGCCAAATCAGGAACAGCTGCTTGCCACCCCCTCCCTGACGCTCTTAAACACATAGAACAACTGAATCACAACACTGTGGGACTGTTAGGCATACAAGCACTGATATGTTTTAATTTGTCTTCTGGACCTGTCCAGCAAAAGATATGGAGAACCCTAACTTGCCAGATATAGACTGACATGACCAGAAGCGACATCACAGAAAATAACATTACAAGCAGTGACATCAGTCTTCAATACTCTAGGCAGGGACGTCTTTTTACCAAAATGCCACGGGTAGCGGAAGTGACATCACACGACCCATGACCCCCTGATGACATCACAGGAAGTGATGTCATTTGACCCCACCCCGAAGTGATATCGCAGGAAACGATGAAACACAACCTTTCAACCATTGACAAAACAGGAAGTGGCATCACATAGTATTGTACACTACGAAAAATATGGTTACGATATCACAATAATGTGATGTACATTTCATACAAGAATGGATCGCCATATGTATCGTTAAGATCAGTGTGTATGGGCCCATATTACCAAATTACTGTGAATGCAAGCAGACGTCCATGACCAAATGATAATGATGTGTAATTATATAGCACTCACGCTTAAGTGCTTTATAGAAAAAATATACACCCAATATTACCCAACCTGTGTTGGTACTCATTTATCGACCTCAGAAGGATGAAAGGCTGAGTTGAGGCCTTTGAGAACAGACTAAATCAGTGACTCACCCCCTGAAGTGTGCCTGATATAAACCTTTAATGAGTATAGCAATTATTGTATAGAATTCCAGAAAGACACATTATTTGGTATTCCTATTCTTTCATATTTAGGGTCAGTACTGAAAGTGGTAGACTTGTGGCACTCCTGTTCTTATTTTTCTTCTTTTTTTAAGGGGCCTGTGCCAGAAGCCAGCCACTCCAGAATTAAAGAGCCACATGGTGCTAGCCACAGCCCAGGAGTTTGCATTACAAAAAGAGGTTGCAAGGGAGACCACAGAGGTCGCAAGGGAGACTTCAGAGGTCACAGTTGTGACCTCTGGCGACCCCTACATGACATCCCTGACTCTAGGACACCATTGGTAAAGACATTAAAAGACAGTTTGTTTCATGTGTGAGTCAAGGGCATAATGTGCTGTGCAATATCTAAATATTGAATATTATTTATATACAACAACTAAATAGTTTAGTAAACCAGGAGGGTTTTTCTTCATAGCAAAAATTGCAAACTAAATCACCTCTAGTGACACCCAATGTCAGCAGTTCAGGCACAGTGAGATTAAATGATTTGCCCAGGAACACACATTTTGCTAAAGTGGTGAACACAGTACTTGGACCCAGGCCATAATTACAATTTTTCTCCATGATAGGTCATAAATATATTTTAGGTTTGTGTTTCCAAAAACAAAATAATTAGTTTTTCTATCAATGCCTTTAAAAGTATACAAATCACATAACAAACCAACCTGACATAATATACATTGTTATAGAAATAGGTCAAGCAAATAGACATGTAAAGCTTTATGTGCACCACCCTGAATACACAATTGCAGTAGCAGCCTGTAAAGGAATGTGGACCTAAAGCAATATCATTTGATTCACAGTGAAAGAGAATTCAATATAAGGTAATCTGCTTGCGTCATTATTTTACACAGCAGGCAGCATTATACTCTCCACCGATGCATTATCACCCACCAATCACACCGTTTTACGGGACAACAGTCCTTACCCAGTCACCCCTGTGTTTGGGTCATTAACCTCTAATCAGTCTATTGAAATGAGGTTGACACAAAGCTGATCCTTGGGGTGCTGGGGAGCAGTGGGAAAGGCGCTGTGTCAAAGGTTCTTTCTTATACAGATCCCACTCTTTTCCTCATTTTGCTGCTATTCACATACTCACCAGCCTTCCTTCACTCAATTCTTCCTCCCTTGTTTACCCACGTCACACACACTTGCCTTTGCATTGCTGCCCCTCCACTCCCCATTCCCTGCTCAGTTGCCTCCCTTATCTCCATTTCTCCTGCCATCCCTCACTCTTCCTTTCTCCCTGACTCTTCAGAACTCTACTATTCCCCACACTCCTGATCCCCCTGATATTTCTCCTCCCTTTAATCATCTTTGCCCTGCATTTGCTCTCACTCGTGTGCCTCATTAACTATTGCCCCATTCTCCTGTCTCATACATTCTCTGTAGCCATTCCTCTTTTTACCCTCACCTGGCTCTGTGTAATCACCTTCTCTCCTCCCTTCCCTCACTCTCACTCTCACACTTTTCATATTGTCACACGGATCCTATCATCCTGCCCTTATTTCCGCTCCCTTTCCATCCACTGCCCTGTAGAGGGCGCTGTGGGTCTGGAGGAGATATGGAGGTGGTGGCTTGGAGTTAAGGGCTCTTTCAAGTGCCACAAGCAGCATCCACAACAAAAGCAACCCCTGGTATGTGTTGCGGTTAAAAGGTGAACTCCTTTACGTCTGTGATGCTCAATGCCATTGCAAGTGTGTGGGGTAAGGACACGGGGCACATGCACACAATGCCCCTGCATGCCGCAGGGGATCTCACCCGCTGCAATGTCCCTTCCCATGGGCCACTTCCTTGAACCCTAACATTTCCCACATCGGCTTCAGGCTTGATCACGCAATATCACCACCACTGACAGCAACACCCGGCCAGGGGGCCCAGCTGCCTCCAGCTAGAGTCAGACCCCCAGACACAGAAAACTGAAAGACACAACTGAAGACAAATGTAGCATGTCTCCCTAAAGTTCATCATTGTGCAACTGCGCCCACTCCAGGCTCCGCCTCCATGACCCGCCCACTTGGCGCCTTCGCCTTAAATCTGCCACGGGGTCCAGTCTGGGCTTCCTGATCGCCCCCATCTGCCCCCATCTGCTAGGACGAGCTTTTCCCGCTGGAACCATTTTCTTGGCCATTTACCAACCATACAGCCATTTCCCGCCAGGATCTTACGCTTGGCTGTGGGTCACTGCTGGTATCCGGAAGAGTGTTGTGACTTCACCAGGATCTTACGCTTGGCTGTGGGTCACTGCTGGTATCCGGAAGAGTGTTGTGACTTCACCGGGATCTTACGCTTGGCTGTGGGTCACTGCTGGTATCCGGAAGAGTGTTGTGACTTCACCGGGATCTTACGCTTGGCTGTGGGTCACTGCTGGTATCCAGAAGAGTGTTGTGACTTTACCGGGATCTTACGCTTGGCTGTGGGTCACTGCTGGTATCCAGAAGAGTGTTGTGACTTCACCGGGATCTTACGCTTGCTGTGGGTCACTGCTGGTATCCAGAAGAGTGTTGTGACTTCACCGGGATCTTACGCTTTGCTGTGGGTCACTGCTGGTATCCAGAAGAGTGTTGTGACTTCACCGGGATCTTACGCTTGCTGTGGGTCACTGCTGGTATCCAGAAGAGTGTTGTGACTTCACCGGGATCTTACGCTTGGCTGTGGGTCACTACTGGTATCCAGAAGAGTGTTGTGACTTCACCGGGATCTTACGCTTGCTGTGGGTCACTGCTGGTATCCAGAAGAGTGTTGTGACTTCACCGGGATCTTACGCTTGCTGTGGGTCACTGCTGGTATCCAGAAGAGTGTTGTGACTTCACCGGGATCTTACGCTTTGCTGTGGGTCACTGCTGGTATCCAGAAGAGTCTTGTGACTTCACCGGGATCTTACGCTTGCTGTGGGTCACTGCTGGTATCCAGAAGAGTGTTGTGACTTCACCGGGATCTTACGCTTGCTGTGGGTCACTGCTGGTATCCAGAAGAGTGTTGTGACTTCACCAGGATCTTACGCTTTGCTGTGGGTCACTGCTGGTATCCAGAAGAGTCTTGTGACTTCACCAGGATCTTACGCTTGGCTTTGGGTCACTACTGGTATCCATAAAAGTGTTGTGACTTCACCAGGATCTATGTTATATTTTTGATATAAAAAATCTCACGATTTTTTTCCCCTGCACTTTCCAATGCACTTATATGTGGGTGGGAGATACTCCCCTTACAATGTGTATTACCTTAACCCACCCGGCACATACAAGTACGTTGTAATGCGCATTGCAAAGTTCTGCATTTGCGGCCGTGATATTTTGGGGTGATACCACTTTACCACCCCATCAGATCTTTGCTTTGGACTTGCGAGGGTGCCTTCAGCCATTGTCCCCGTCCTGGATTTGTTTGCTGCTGTCCTGCCTTCATCCTTTGCCCCCCGAGCCACCGGGAGCCATCTTCATGGGGTCTGCCGCCTTCCATGAGTCTTCGTCACCGGGTTCCTTGTTTCCGGCTTGAAGATGAATATGGTGGGAGGGTGCATTGTCCCTTTTCGGGGTGGTGTGGTTGCTGGAGCAGGCCTTGGATCCGGTAGGCCTCGCCTGGTAAAGCAGCGCGGTACTTACTGGGGTGTGTTGCCGCGCCATAACGAGCAATGTGAGTACACACCGCTGTGTCCTGGGGTTTGGGATTATTTGAGATGGTCCCTCTCAGGGGCCCCCCTGGTCTGTGGTTGAGATTCTTAGGAGGGGGGGTCTTCCGCATCACCTATTCACTTCCATTGGGGGTCCTCCTGCTCTGCTCCATCTTACTCTGGGGCTTCTGCTCTGTCCATCAACTGCTAGATCTCGTCTTTGGGGTCTCTTCTGGCCTTCCATGGGGTTCTTTGCCCTGGAATCTGCCCCCGTGGCACTGAACTGACGCCCCCATTAAAGCCATAGGCGGACATTGACTACCTCCCAATGTTCCCTATGGAACTTTCATCCTGCATCAGAACTCTCCTATATTGACTCTGGGGGTACATACCTGCCCCTGAACATTTGCATATACCCACAAAGGCTTCAGTGAACTATGAACCAAGGATTATAATGGTAGTGCCTGCCTGTGATGTATAAGGCATTTTTAAATTCCTGCAGTGCATGCCTCTAATGGTGCTGGAATGCATTTACATTGCAAATATATTGGTGCAGGAACTGTTGCTAAAATGTATTCTAATTCTTCTAGGCTGTGGGTTGGAAACGTGCCCTGCCCTCTACAGCTGTGCCTTTGATTGATTATCATGGGGGGCATATTAATGTGGCGGGTGGGTGCAGCACCTAGGCGTTTGTTGGAGTATTTTTGCTGCTGGTTCAAATCTCTACTTCCCTTTTTCTGCGCCCCCCTACCTCACTGTCTGAGGTGCTGACCACCAGGGCTAGGACCGTCCACATACACCACGTGTGGGTCTTTAAGACGCTGTTGACTCGGGAGGATAGCTCAGAAGCAACGTGCTCGCCTTGAAAGACACGGAGCACCACAGGTTCGATCCCCGGGTCCGCGCTTAGAAACCTCTGGGTATTAAGTGCATTATAAATAACCTATCATATCATTGTGCAGGTCCATATGTGGTATTACCTGCTTGCTAGGTTTTGTGGTTCCCTGGTTCTCCATATCGCCCGGTTAATTTATGTCGGCCGACTACATTTGGTAGCAGACCCACATATAGTCAGTGAGGGTAACGAGAGTGCACACCTATGAGCCGAAACTATTACTTTCGATCACAGAGAGGGAGGAATGGCATATGCGGAGGGACACACAGCTTGTAGGTGCTGTTTGGTTATGTGCCGTCCCATTGACAGCCATTTGGCCATTCCCACCTAGTTGTTGCCCCTCCCCATCCAAAACACCTCATAATCACTCTTCGAGTTCGCTTTAATCAAGCTGTACCATCAAACTTTGCACTCAAGTGCCAGCTAGTGTTTTTTCAAAGCAGTCGTCTCAGAGTTAATAGAGTTGTAAAGCCGCTACTGGTGTAATAAAAATGTCTTAACCAGATCTGCATTCAGTCACTTGCTTTGTAATTACTATGTGTGTCCTTCTTTGAAGTCCTGTTAAAAACAAGCATTGGCAAAGACAAGCATTTTGGCTCATGTATAAGTATTAGGCATTTGCCAGGCACTGCTATTAGATGCCCTGGTACTCACATCATTTTGCACCTGTTACCATTAACAGCCAGTTAATAGCACTACGGCTGTGCCTGGCAAGTGCCTTTGCCATTCATAAACAAAAACCAAAACTGTTGGCATTGCCAATGCTTGGTTTACAATATACTAGGTATCTTTTGAGTACTGTGTATTATACCATAAGTACTTATTTTATCCGCATTGATTTCTATGTGTGACTTAACGTACCTATTTTGTGAGTATATCCGTGTAGTGCATTTCCTAGAGATGTGCGTGTGGAGCAGTTGTTCCTGTGCGTCGACCTACTAACGCTTGAGAGTATGTCCGCATGCCCTGCCTTAAGAGACGTGTGGCTACCCTTTCTCGTCAGGTGCTCTAGCTTCTCATTAGAGTCGACCTACTAACTCCTCCTGCCTGAGAGCATGTCCGCATGCCCTGCCTTAAGAGACATGCGGCTTCCCTTTCTCGTCAGGTGCGTTAGCTTCTCATAAGAGTCGACCTACGAACTCCTCCTGCCTGCGAGTATGTCCGCATGCCCTGCCTTAAGAGACGTTTGGCTTCCTTTTCTCGTCAGGTGTGCTAGCTTCTCATTAGAGTCGACCTACTAACTCCTCCTGTCTGAGAGTATTCCGCATGCCCTGCCTTAAGGGACGTTTGGCTTCCTTTTCTCGTCAGGTGTGCTAGCTTCTCATTAGAGTCGACCTACTAACTCCTCCTGTCTGAGAGTATGTCTGCATGCCCTGCCTTAAGAGACGATTGGCTTCCCTTTCTCATCAGGTGCGCTAGCTTCTCATAAGAGTCGACCTACGAACTCCTCCTGCCTGCGAGTATGTCCGCATGCCCTGCCTTAAGAGACGTTTGGCTTCCTTTTCTCGTCAGGTGTGCTAGCTTCTCATTAGAGTCGACCTACTAACTCCTCCTGCCTGAGAGTATGTCCGCATGCCTGCCTTAAGATATGTTTGGCTTCCCTTTCTTTTCAGGTGTGCTAGCTTCTCATTAGAGTCAACCTACGAACTCCTCCTGCCTGCGAGTATGTCCGCATGCCCTGCCTTAAGAGACGTTTGGCTTCTCTTTCTCGTCAGGTGCTCTAGCTTCTCATTACAGTCGACCTACTAACTCCTCGTGCTTGAGAGTATGTCCGCATGCCCTGCCTTAAGAGACGTGTGGCTTCCCTTTCTCGTCAGGTGCTCTAGCTTCTCATTACAGTCGACCTACTAACTCCTCCT